>NC_059105.1:70628708-70933708 GCF_020740685.1 Jaculus jaculus
ATGCATTGTTGGTTGAATCTTTGAACGTAATATCTGTAGACACAGAAAGGTGAACACACACACCCACACACACACACACACTGCCTAACAGTAAATTGACATAACGTTCCTCAGCCAATTTTTTTTTTTTTTGAGGTAGAGTTTCATTCCAGCTCAGGTTGACCTAGTCTCAGGGTGGCCTTGAACTCACAGTGATCCTCTTATCTGCGCCTCCGAGTGCTGGGATTAAAGGCGTGCACCACCACGCCTAGCTAATTTTTGCATTTTCTATTTGCATATTGACATTAAATTTCACAAGTTGTCATCTCTATACATTTTCTACAGTGAATAGCTGTCATTTTAATAAAAAGAAGCCAAATCCATGAAATTTTAGCAATATTATAAAAGGCATTTATTCTGTATTTATAAACATCATTAATAAATCAACAATTCATTGTCATCCTCAAATTTCAGTAATCTTAATTAACTTTAAACTAAAACTACCATAGGAAATAGTTGCCTTTGGAGTTTTTATGTGTTTATAGTACTATTTCCAGTATAAACACATCATTAGTAATTTAATCTTAACTTCTTAAAGTAGAATGGGGGAAGTAATATGAGCAACTGATATCTAATAAAGCCTCATATTCATTCTAATGATGATTAAAATTTGTTCAATCCTGACTAACCCCTTTTATACATCTAAACCACTGCCTAAATCTTAATATTGCTGTGCCATGTTCACACTTTCCTTGCTGATGCATTCGTTTAACTGTTTATTGAGTGGCTACCATAAGTCAGCCACCCAACCACACACGGAAATACCACAGCCACGCTCTCTATTCTCAGGGATTGTGCCATATAATTACATTACAATCTAGTACAAAGTATCCAATTTACAGGTTTAAAATATAAGAAACAAGGAGCTACTACATAAGGGACACAAGACACAACTTTGGAGGGTGGGATGGGAGGGGACGCTCCACTAGGAGGGGCCACATGGATGGAAGCAGAAGGATATGCAGAAAACAGCAGATAGAGAGTGAGTACCAGAATAAGGAACAGCATATACTTCCTTTTTTTCAAGGATGGAGCCATAGCCCAATATTTTCTTCACTCATCCCTTCCCATGTTTTATTTTCCAGAGGGTTAAAAAGAAAGCTTAGAAGCCTGTCCCCATTTCCAGCTGAGCAGGTGAAAAGCCTCTGCTGTGATTTCAGGCTCCTGTGGCCTGGCAGTCAACTGTGACCTTGACAGACTAAGCCCATCCTTCCCAACAAGTGTTTCTTGCTCTCGCCAGGCTTTGCTCCTTGCTGTGTGTACTCTAGTTGCTCTTTCCCTCCTGTCTTAACTGCAGGGTGCCCTTGCCTGGCACTCCACCACCTTTCTATGCCTTGACTTCTCTTCAAGGCTCTAACGTCTTACTTAGCTTTCTGCTTTCAGAACTTGTTTTCTGCAGTCCATTTGATGGGTCTCCCCTGAACTTTGAAAATCAAATTATTCAATGTTTGAATATTATAACAAATAATTCAGTGTTTGAAAAGTGCCTCTTATGTATGTTTCTTCTTCTTTGCTATTGATTTCCTAATCATCAATTGTTAAAGAGACTTCTAAGCACACAGAGGCAGCAGGATATAAGATTTCACATACATGATGGCCCTGAGGGTCAGCCGAAAGAGGCAGATGAATAGCAAACTGATATTTAGAGGCCCCCTCTTGATGTCAGGGACAACAGCATATATCCCCACATAGCTTCAGGCACAATTACATACACCTCATCAACTTCACCATAAACCTTACAAGTCCTATAAAGAAACAAAAATCAAGTAGCAAGATCTAAATTCAAGCTTTTATTCACCATGTCATATCTGTGTGTGAGCAAGTCTTCAATCTCTCTGGACAGTATTTAAAAAAAAAAATAAAAGCTTTTCATAATGAAGGGAAACTATTTTAAGTTGCCCCTATAGGGGTATAAGACCCTTTTACTGTGTTAAATTATGCATCTTGTGAGTCCAGATTTCTTCATGCACTTCACGTAAAATGACTGAATGTTGAAACAGGAATGGGAAGCTAGCTGGTCTGTACTAAAGAAGAACCTGCAAAATCTTCCAATTGTTTTGTTTTAGAAAAGTTATTTTCTTCAAATACCATTTATATCACTTGCAAATGATTTATTTTTGTTACTTAGAAATAAAGTTTTAAAATTCTTCTTTCAATTTTGAATAAATACCAACAGAAATAACAGTACCAAATATCAATAACATAAACAAAAGCTAGTTAAGATTCTGTATTATTGATCTATATTGTTAGAGAGCTTCCAAAATCTGAAAGTTTGAGAACCACTGCGCCAAGGATGGCAAGTCAACAGACAGAAAAAGAATCAAATTATTGAACCCCATATGGAGCAAAGCTACCTCCCAGGATATTCCCAGTGAGGCCTCCACATCAGATAGGGATCTACTTCTTTGTCCTTTCAGCCACTGTGTGATAGGTTTCTTTGCTCCTGAGGTATGTGGCTCTGCCTTATAACACCACTGAAGGCACCTGTGGCAAGAGATATCTAGATCTGCAAAAACCCTAGTTCTCAAGAAATGAGAACCTTCATATTTTCAAATAAATACAGTTTACCTTGTATAATGTCCCATCAACAGTATCTGCTCAGACCTTGATATATCTCTTCCCCCAGCCTCTTCAGCCAAAAGCCATGGAGGCATTTTGTTGAGGTAGTAGCCTAGAATGTGTAATTATGCAGTCCTTGGCTATAGGAAAGAACAGGAGTTTGAGATAGGTTCTGCCAAAGAGACCATCAGGAATTTTTGCCAATCAACAAAAAATTTTTTTACATGAATTTGCCTTGAGCTAAGTTCTTTCTTAACAACACTTTAAAGAGATTATATAAAAAGAGTGAATACCTACTTGTTTCTTTTAAAAATACTGAATATTCTAGGCTTGACTTTTCTTGCATATGAAATTTGACTAATTTTAAAAATGTTACTTATCTTATATATGTCCATGTCTGGGTACCATGCCTAAAAATCTACAAGTAATAGATCATATTATATGACTCATATATTCAAAACTATTTTTGCAATTTTTTTTATGAGAGAGAGAGAGAGAGAGAGAGAGAGAGAGAAAGGAGGATGGAAGAGAATTGGCATACCAGGACCTCCAGCCACTCTAATCAAGTTCCAGATGTGAGTGCCACCTCGTGCTTATATTTGACCTTGCACACTTATGTCAGCTTGTGTGACTGGCATATGTGGGACCTGGAGCATTGAACATGGGTCCTTAGGTTTCATAGACAAGCACCTTAAAAGCTAAGCCATCTCTCCAGCCTATAAACTTTTTTTTTGTTTTGTTTTGTTTTTCAAAGTAGATTCTCACTCTAGGCCAGAGTGACTCACACTATAGTCCCATACTAGCCTCAAACTCATGGTGATCCTCCTACCTCTGCCTCTTGAGTGCTGGGATTAAAGTCATGCACCACCATACCTGGCTCTCAAGACTATTAAGAATAGACAATTCTATATTTCCTAAACTCATATCCTAGAAGAAGCTGCCAACAATTGTCTGTACCATATAGCCATGGTAGGTATGTATCTTATGAGTGAAATGTTAAAAGAGGTTGTATTATGCCATCATTATTTGAGAATGCTATAAGAAAATATAAAATTCTGACACACGAAAGACAACCAAATGCAGTAATGTATGTATAAATACAGAATATTACATTCATGAAGGCAGGGAATTCTAAAAGTAGACAGAGAGAGATGTTCCTTACTTTACTATGTGTGTAGTAGCAGAAAGAGCCAATGTTTGGGAAGAGAGAAACAAAGGGAATGAAACCTCCACTGCCGGGTCACAGTAGGTTCTTAGTCAGTTGGAGACAATGCAAGTCCAGTCACCCACCTGGCTGCTCCATATTCCACTGCCCTCTTTGCCACTTCCTTTTTCTTCTAAAGGACACAACTGGCTTGCTACACTCTGGTCATGGTGACAACTCTGATCCCAAGGAAGTAAACACCACATCTAGGAAAAACTTCCCATTCCTTTTTTGTGGGAACACTATGGCAACTTAGACTTCTTGAATTACTGGCAAAATTGTCACTTTTATTAAACACAATCAGGCCATTAGTAGAAAGTAATCAGGACACTGAATTGCTCATTTGGTCTAATTTTGTGATACTGATAAACTAGGTAAGTATTTTCCAATGTGTCTTCTATCTGTGAGACTCAAGTTCTATATTATGCTTGATATTGAAGACTAAAAATTTTTGAAATTAAACCCTGGTGAAAATTTAATGATATTTTAATTTAGGAACTAATTACTTCCTTTTTTCTTCTCACAGCTACTTTCATATATTAAAATTCATCAAAGATTCACACTTTGATTTAACATTACTCCATACTAATAAGGACAAGTGATCAAACCATTCCCTTTAAATGAGTGGCATATCTTTATGTCTTACTTATGTCCTAATTAAGATGGAGAAATTATTCTTTGAGTTACTAAATTAATTACAAAGAACTTGATCTCCATGCAGTTAGGTTTTAACCATCAGTTTTGGATCTTAATCACACCCATCTTCCTGTTTTCCCAGCTTCTGATCTTCCCAAAATGAGTAATCGTTTTTTGGAGGGGAGAGCTCTAAGATACAAGTAAGATCAATTAATGCAACTGAACCATATTAAGGGGCTGAAATGGCAGAATAGGAATGTGAGATAAAGCTTCCCTTTCAATGAACTCAGAAAAGTATTGACTCAATGAGACAGAAAGGATAGGTGATTAATTACACTGACATGATATCAAGTGTATGTAACCTTGGGAGAATTGGGATGGCTCAGTTGGTAAAGTGCTTATTTCACAAGCATGAAGACTCGAGTTAAGATCTCCAGCAATCACATAAAAGCTAGACATGGTACTGTTTGCCTGCCTGCAGTCCTAACACTGGGGAGATGTAGAAGGAGATCCCCAACACTTGCTGGCTACCTTGTCTAGCTGAATTAAAGAGATCTAGGTTCAGTGAGAAACCTGGTCTCAAAAAATAAGGTGGAGAGTGATGACACTCTGTTATCAACTTCTGGCTTCTACATGCACACACACAAATGTGCACATATATCTGCACACATATATGTACTTGCATACATATGAACACACATATACATACATATACCACATGCACATACATGTAAAGAATGTAGTATAATTATCACTCTATTTTCTGGCAACAGAAACCAGAGGGCTGGCTGACTTCAAATTTTATCACTGACCAACCTGTATGCATGTAGAATATTTTCCATTGTGGTGTTTGAATGCTTCTTGGTTTTGTTTATAGCTAGTGATTTCTGAGTTCACTGATGGCGACAATATAAACCCGCTGGTGTTTGCTTTCTTGTCATTTGGCTCATACTCTCTTTCACAGGTTGTGTTTATTACTTGTCAAACAACTGATTCTTCTGGCACACACTATTAATTATAGAACTTCCTTGTGCAAACAAGTGAAGAACAAGGCTATTATTATAGTAGAAACGAGCAATGCTGAAAGAGCCCATGAAGTCAAACCAAGCCAGAGCCATCACCCACCAGGCTAAGGCTTACAAATGACTTCACAGCTTCAGTTTACACTTTGAGAGCCATGCATAGCTCATTTCAGTGCATACGTGAAGTAGCTGTAGGAAGAGAAAGGGCATGAAACAATGGAATTCTGCTGGCTCCTATGTAAACAACTCTACCAAATAAACAGAGGATATGTATTATTCTGTTATCATTCAGTGTCACCTAGAAAATTCTATGAAGCCCACATATAATTACCATTTCATAGATTTGTTTTTATTTATTTAATTTTTATAAGCGAGAGAGAGAGAAAAAGAGAGAGAAAAGGCAAGCCAGGGCCTCGAACCACTGCAATGAAACTCCAGATGTGTGTGCCACCTTGTACACATGCGTCACCTTGTGTGTCTGGCTTACATGGGTTCTGGGGACTCAAACCTGTATCCTTTGGCTTTGTAGGCAAGAGCCTTAACTGCTAAGCCATCTTACCAGTCCATAAATTTAATCATTAGATTAAATGACAATGTTATTCACAATCTTCAATTAGAGGTAAAGTGTTTTAATTAAAGAGATTTTGATGCCATAAAACACATGTTCCACTCTTTATATATGACTCAGTTTGGAGTGCTTAAATGTTACTAGTCACAAATATAACAAATATATATTTTCTAATATAAAGTGAGTAAGAAGTCACCAGGTTAGCTTCTGATCCCAGAACATACCTCCTGGACAGATGACTCTAATTTCCATATACCTTTGGTCACATATAGAAATAAATTTAGTTTTCAACAGTATAACAGGAGTGTATTATATGCAGGTTCCATTCCAGCAAACAAACTTTAAGACAGAAGTGAATCCATTTATTACAACATCAATCTAGTTTATAATAGGGCTCACTATAATTCTGTCCTTGGAAACACAAAGAAGACACTCAGGGGAGGAAAATTATAGTGACTCTAAATAGCAAGAATTCAAAAATTATCTAAACGTAGGGAAATTTGGCAGCTGTGACAAGCTCCAAATCAAGATGGGACCAGCAGGCCCACCTGTACCATTGGTTTCCTCAATTTAAGATTATATTCACTTAAATGACCCTACTTTGACAAATGGCACAAAAACAATTAAATAAAAACAGGGACAATTAAGTTCATAAGGTAATCACTCAATCAAAGTTTTCTTCTCCAGCACCTGCCCTGTACCAGGCACAGTCCCAGGCAGTATAGACTCAGGAGGGAATACAAGTTTAAGTGGAGCAGACTCAATGGACAGCAGAAATTATCAGAACCCATGAATGTTATACATGATGAAGGCCAAGGAAAGCAAATACAGTGAAGGAAGTGGAGGTGAAGTACAGGTGTGCATGGAAGGGGCATCTCAGAAACGGCCATGGAGGCTTCTGGAATGGCAGCACTCGAGTGACAACCTGGCCAACATCATTGCCATCCTTTCACTTTTCTGCACTGAACATACATTTTTAGATTCTACCTTTAAATGCAAATAAAATAAGGCATCCAGACAGATGGGTAGGAGGTGTGAAAAAAGAAAATGGAAGGCAATTTTTTTAGTGAAATATTTATGTTTGCATGTCACTTTATGACTGTTAAGTTGCACCCTTAGTTACGGTTCTTGATAATTCCAGTATAGTTTCTGTGGAAAGGACATTAAGATGACAGCAAGAAGAGGTAGGTACTGGGCTGGAGGGATGGCTTAGTGGTTAAGTATTTGCCTGTGAAGCCTAAGGATCCCGATTTGAGGCTCAATTCCCCAGGACTCATGTTAGCCAGATGCACAAGGGGACACATGTGTCTGGAGTTCATTTGCAGTGGCTGGAGGCCCTGGCACGCCCATTCTCTCTCACTCTCTCTCTCTCTGCCTCTTTCTCTGTCTGTCACTTTCAACTAAATAAATAAACATAAAAAACAAAAAGAAGAGGTAGGGCTGGAGAGATGGCTTAGCGGTTAAGCGCTTGCCTGTGAAGCCTAAGGACCCCGGTTCGAGGCTCGGTTCCCCAGGTCCCACGTTAGCCAGATGCACAAGGGGGCACACGCGTCTGGAGTTCGTTTGCAGAGGCTGGAAGCCCTGGCGCGCCCATTCTCTCTCTCTCCCTCTATCTGTCTTTCTCTCTATGTCTGTCGCTCTCAAATAAATAAATAAAAAATGAACAAAAAAAATTAAAAAAAAAAAAAGAAGAGGTAGATAATGGTGCAGATTGACACTCAGGCCTTTCACAAGGCTGGCCTTTTCTGAGATACAGGAGAATAAAGGGCAAAAAAGAACAAAACAAAAACTTTAAAAAAAAAAAAAGACCTACTACAGAAAAACTATGTTTTTTTTTTTCCTGAATGAACTCTTAATTACTTCATATTTCATTTGATATCTTGTCAGCTTAAAAAATATTGATTTTTCCCATTTTAATTCTCTGCTCTATAAAAGTCACCATGATTGTTGTAAGACATTTTATAAAACTAAGGGGGTAAAGGGACAAACATTTTAAAAGTTAAAATAGTATAGGAATACATGTCATTGATTTATCAAGTTATTATGATAACAAAAGACAACAATGAAGTGAATGATGCAAAAATGAGAAATTATACTGACAATGTAATAAGGATTTTTCAGCTGCAGTTTAAAATTAAACCACTATATGAGGAATACTTAATTTTTCCTATGTTTAATCAGTGTGCCTAATCCTGTGGCCTTTGAAAAAACCCTGCTATTCCCATATGTGATGCAATCATGTGTGCTGAACCAGGCCAGTTACAACAAGCCCCTGAGTCACGTCTCAGCACAGCCCGGGAGTGGCAGCGGGAGTGCAGAGCTTTATTCCTGGAAACGTGCAGCCAAATGCCGGACTTCGTGAGGGTCATGGCCTCAACTAAAGCTCAGAACTGCTAGGAGTTTTTCAACTGACAGATTCCTGGGTGGATTCCAGCTCTGCTGAAGTAGATCTTGAGGGGGAAGGGGGAACTTAGGGCTCAATTATGAGTCTACTGAGGCTAACTCCACAGCTGATGGTTCTGCAGCTGTTGAGAGCAGGTAACCTTACATGCCGTGGTAAGATGCTGAAGCCCACAGCACCTGCAATCCTCAGTGTGTCAAACAATGCATCTACAGTTTGCTACCACCTGATTCAGCTGCTCTACATGTTGCTGCTTTGGGATGCTCACGGTCTATGTAGCTGCCACTTCCTGGGACTTGACAAGTCAGGGAAAAAGAAGTGAAATCTGGTGACTAGTCTTGCTATTTATTTTAATAAAGATACTTTCCAGAATGGCAGCCACGCAGCCCCAGTAGCTGTGACGTGAGAAACTCCAAAGGACAAATAACAGGAGTGCTTCAGCTAGCTTAGAGGTGCCTTAACACCTTAAGCAAAGCTGCCTGTCCCTTCCTCTAGTTGTACATGACAGCATCCTTCTCCCCTTTCCTCAAGCTGGACCACACCTTTAAGAACACAGTTTCTGAACTTGAAAACAATAACTACATTTCTGACCCTTATTTCAGAAGGTAGAGCCTTATGACTCTGCTCTTATGTGTGAAGTAGAAATGGTATGAAGGGCTATTATATACCAAATTCCTCCTCTGAAGTCAAGTATTCCCTCCAGGAGGGAGGAAGGAATGAGAAGGTCAAGTCTGGGAGAGCTGAAACTTAAAAGGTCACATGATCACTCCCCAAGGTTACAGAAGAAGTAAACAACTGTTGAGGGGCAGACTCTGACCACTGTTGTATAACAATTTTCTAAACTTAAAAGTTGCAAGACCCTTCACTGAGGGTATGTAACTTAGGTCCTTCAGCTGCCTCTGTGTCATCCATGCTCCTATAAGCAAACTCTCATCATGCTCTGTAAGTAACCCCCAAAACCTCATTGGTACACCACAACTGGGCTTGTGCATTCATTAAGGCTATGGTCAGCTGTGTTCTATTCGGGGTGAATAAATGTGTGCTGGTGTCTCCCCAGAAACATTTCCCATGACAAGGGCATCCACAAAAATTGTTTAATAACAGATGAACTGGCTAGAGAATAAATTTATGCCTGTCTACATTTTATTCTTTTGGGGGATGGTTTTACTGATGGGTAATGATAGAGTTAGCAACAGCTTGCACCAAGGAATAATCTGGAAGAAAGAAGTCTATATTCATGTGGTAGAATGTCTTCATATCCTTAATCACACACTGAAACCCTCATATCAGATTTAGATTTATTTGACAAGAGAAATAACCTTTGTTATTGTTTAAGCCACTATGATTGGCTGATGGATGGTAATACACTCCAAACCTAATCCTAACTAATATAATAGAAGCACCAAGGGAGTGATGTCAATGATATTAGACTTTGCTCATCCTGTGAATTTCCAGTGCACTGATATTGTTTCCAATATTAGTCAAAGGCATGTTGCATAAGTAAAACTTTAAGTTTATGAAAAATATTTAATAGCATTTCAGTACCACAGTTGCTAAGGTAAACAACTTACCTGACCTCTGCACACCAAAGGATAATTGCATTAAATTAATAAAAGATTCAATCTAAGGGCTGGGGAGAAGGCATAATAGTTAAGGCACTTGCCTGTGAAGCCTAAAGGACCCATGTTTGACCCTCCAGGTCCAATGTAAGCCAGACACACAAGGTAACATGAGCATGCAAGGTCACACGTGTACAATGTGGTATACGTATCTGGAGTTCAATTGCAGTGGCTGGAGGCCCTGGCATGCCAATTCTCTCTCACCACTCTCTCTCATGAAAAAGTTATATATATAAAAGATTCAAGCTAAAAATGGAGAGCAAAGAATGGAGCACCATTCATAGGAGGAGTTACTGAGATGCGCTGCCTTGCTGGTCATGGATAAGCAGAGAAGATGTTGAAGATGACACCAACAACACCACCGGCTTGCCAGACATGGTGGCACATGCTTATAATCTCACCACTCAAGAGTCAAGGACAGAGGATCACAAGTTCAAAGTCATCCTGGTCTACATAGAGAAAAACATTTTTTATATGAACAATTAAAACATTTTTAATCTCTGGGCTGGAGAGATGGCTCAGAGGTTAAGGCACCTGCCTGCAAAGCCTAAAGACCCAGGTCCTACTCTCCAGCACCCATGTAAAGCCAGATGTACAAAGTGGCACATTTACCTGGAGTTCATTTGCAGTAGCTTTTCTCTGACTGAAAACAAATAAACAAATAAAATTTTAATCTCTGACTTGGTTAAACACTGCAGATGATGTGACTCAAACCTAAGATGGGTAAAGCAACTGAGGAATAATGGGGAAGAAAATATGGTAATTTTTGGTTTTGAACTTAAATAGCTTTTGTGATGCCTAAAGGGTTTCAATACAGAATCTGAAAGAAAGGAAACAAGTTAGGAATTCAGGCACACTTGTTTTGCATTTTAAACACATTTGATGTGTTCATATCAATTACTCAATAAAGCTCAGACTCCTTATCATGAGTTAAAGGCAACTGGTATTATGCCCATCAATTCTTTTTGTATTTATCTCTTAATGTCCCTCTTTGCTCACAAGGCCTCACCAAATACAAAGTTAGACACAAGGCACAAAAAACTATACATAGGCTCCCAAAATAATCTTCAAAGAAGCCCTTTCCTCAGGCATATTTCATATAGGACACATGTCCATTTATTGGGAATATCTGATTACCTGCCTCCCTCCCATGCTACGCAAAACCCTCTGAAGGCCTCCCTGTCATCTTGGATATAGCACATCAGAACTGATCTGCATACCAATACTTGCTTAATTCATGGAGGATGGCACGCCATGCCTCTGTGCTTGCTGTTTCCTTATCTGAAGCAAAGAAAGGGATCAATGACCACTCTGAATTGTCAACTATGAATTGTGAATACTGTTGTGGCTTTTCCCTGGAGAGAGCAGGCAAGAAAAAAAAAAAATGCAAACAGCCGATACAAGTAAAGGATTATATTTAAGGAGATAAGAAAATAAGTAATTCAAGTATCTGATAATCTGTATGCAAAACACACCAAGAATGCAGAATCAATAGCCAGAGGTCAGCACCAGCATGCAGGAGTATGTCAGTGAAGAAAGCCCTTGGTGCTCAGGAGGCATGACTGAGCCTGGCGAAGAGAAGTGCCACTGGAGACCTTCTAGACCTCCAGCTCGCAGGAGACTTTCTGAACATCTGTTAACAGATCCAAGCATTTTGCTGCTTCCTTATACTCGGCCGTGGACTGTGAAATGACCAGTGCATTGTCAGATAAAGGTCCGTGTTCTTCTGCTTACAGGTTTTCTAAATGCCACGAGGGTAGCATGGGCCAGGCACTTGCTAAATACAGCAAGACCCAAGCCAGAGATAGACTGCTCATCTTCTCCAATTTTCAATGAATGGAGAAAATAAAATAATGGCAAGTTAGAGTGTGGTAAAAAGAAGAGACCCATGCCATGTGGGAACATTTTTGCAGTTTTGTGATATATACTTTTGCTGTGCATTAACAATGATTGTTGAATTGTGTTAATTATATTTTTATTAGCATGACACATACAATACAAAACATATGTAATTAGCATCACCAGGTTCTGGCAACATGAGAATTGCTTTGAGCCCTTGTGAAACAACGTCTGCACACTTTATATATATCTTTCAGGCCTTTTTGTACCTGTTTAGAGGAGACTAAGAGATTTTCAGCACCACCCATATCTTACTCCAATGTCAATTGCTTCTTGGTGTTGGTTCCTAGTGCAGGCCCATTATAAAGACACAGTAAGAGTATATTAAATGACCCATCACCCAGTTTTCTGGGTATTTGTTCAAATTAGTTGAAAGCATATCCACAGAAATACCTGCACATAAAATTTTAGCTCTTTTAGAACTGCCAAAACATAGCACCCAAGATGTTAGATGGATAAACTGTTGTGGTATATCCACACCAGGGAATATTACTCAGCAATTAAAAGAATTAACTATCGGGCTGGAGAGATGGCTTAGCGGTTAAGCGCTTGCCTGTGAAGCCTAAGGACCCCAGTTCGAGGCTCGGTTCCCCAGGTCCCAGGTTAGCCAGATGCACAAGGGGGCGCATGTGTCTGGAGTTCGTTTGCAGAGGCTGGAAGCCCTGGCGCACCCATTCTCTCTCTCTTCCTCTATCTGTCTTTCTCTCTGTGTCTGTCGCTCTCAAATAAATAAATAAATAAATAAATTAATAAATTAACTAATTAATTAATTGATTAATTAAAAATATTTAAAAAATAAAAAAATTAACTATTGATCCACAGAAAAACATGAAGAAAACTTAAATGCAGGCTAAGTAAATGAATCTAATTTGAAAAGGTAATATACTGTCTAACTATATGACATTTTTGAAAAGACAAAACAATGAAGGTATGAATTAGTAAAATATAGGGCATTATTAAGGTAGAAAAACTGTTCTGTTTGATAGCACAATGGTCTCCACATGCCACTAACTGTTTGCAAAGCACATACAAGGTACAACACTGAGTGAACTGTAATGTGACCTCTAAGCTTCAGTTAATGATAACATTTCAATACTGGCTTATCAATTGTGACAAAAGTGTCATGCCAATAACATATAATATTTATAATGGGAAAACTAGAGGTGGGAAAGAGTGAAAGGTTTAAGGGCTATCTCTGTACTTCCTGTTCAATTTTTATCTAACCCCACAATTGCTCTCTATATGCATGTTTTTAAAAAAGAATATTACCTTAACTTTTTAAAAATATTATCTTAAAACTTTCAAATCATTTAATAACTAGAGAAATGCTTTTTCAGCAGAAAGAGTCACCAGTTTATAAAATAATATACTATTATAATACCTAGTCCTATTTTTGTTGTTGTTTGGAACTAGTGATTGAGCCTAGGGTCTCAAGGATGCTAAGCAAGCATTCTATCAGAGTAAACTTTTTTGGAACTAGACTGTCTATACTTAAATTGTAGGCTTGATGTTACTAGCTGCATAATCTTAAATGAGTGAGAATTAGTTGCATGTGTGTGGCAAATAGCAATGAACACATAAAAATACTTTGTCTCACCAGGACAATTAAAAAATAAAAAATGAAGACTAAACTACCAGATGAAGTAAATTATATAACAGGTGAAAAGATACTGAATGCTCAGAAAAAAAGGAGAGCATGATACAGATAATCAGGACTACTAAAATAGTCTGGGGAGTAACTTCATTTCCAGAAAAGGGATATTACTACCTTCTGGCAGCCAAGGGTGCTGTGTATTTCATTCAATCTCCCACGGAAGACTCTTCAATAAGTAGTGCCCGAATAGGCTCAGTCAGCAAAGGTGGCCTCTTATTACTACAGTTGTTAATCAAACACTTAAGTAAATGGCAATAAGTGTTGGAATAACATTTATTTTACAATACCCACCATATTTTAATTTTTGATATTTTAAATGCTAGAACAATGGGAAGTCCAAAACTTAAATTCTCTAAGTAAATGGTTTATACTTTGTAGAAAATATGGAATTTGTGGTTGTTTACTAATAAACATCATGCATTCATTCTCTTTCTCCTCATGTATGCCAAGATTCTCATATGTTGATTGATAACAGAAAAGATTTTTGGCAACTGTGTGTAGATTAACCTTGGATGCAAAGAACAAAGGATCTAGGAAAGAAATGGATTTACAAAGAGTTAGGCATTCCTAAGGTATATTATAGCCCTCAGGGCTGGTATGAGGGTCCCACGAACTCATCAGGAAAGGGGCTCCTCCTATCACACTGCTCTGCCACTTCTAGGGTGGGCTTAGGCTCTATGATCCAAGAGAAACTTGAGTCAGCTCATCTGTGAGGAAGGAGCTAGCAAGGACATAGATGGGGACTCTCACTTGTCTTTAAGGAGTCTTCCCAGAGTACACTACCTACACAACTTCTCAAGTATATTATCCTCAACACCACGCTGTCAAAGCTCTTGCCTGAGAGACATGGCACATTTAGCAGGGGTTGTGTGTCCAGATATGAACCAAAGAGAATGTGTCTTGAGAGGCTGCCATCAGAGAGAGGAACGAAATGGCCACCCCCACTAACTGGCGGCTGACGGGGACATCCACCACTCAGGTGGGAGTACAGAAGGATCTTTTCTGTCTGCAAAGTTTTGGGCAGGTGCTGGGAAATAAGAAAAGTTGTGATCTGTTTTGAAAGTATCTCTATCACACATTTTAAAACCAACTCAGATTCTAGTAGAAATGAATCCAGTAAATTTTAAGACCTAAGACTTAGTTTTTCTTTTTCAAATTTGTATAATAATAGTAAGAATACTTAAGTTAATTATTACGGGATTATTAGAATAATATTTTCAAATATTATTTAAAGGCATGGGGAAATATTTACCTTGATGCTCTATAGTTTCTAAAATGTATATAGAGAGAATATGTTGAATTTAAGTATATTTTAAAGTTCTGCATTTTAGTAGCAGTTCTAAACTGCTTGATTAGTGTTATCTTTTCATATGAACTTTTACATTACTTTAAAATTACAATCCTTAATCATATAGAACTCTATATAGACCTGAATGTATGAATCATCAACCAAACCAATAATTTATTTTAAAAGTACTATGACTTTTGACTTTGTAGAGAAAAAGAAATAACAATCTGCAAGTGTATCACTGGAAGGTGGTGTAGAAGCATTAATAAAAACCAGTAGCTCAAAAGTATCAGGTGTTGAAAGAAAGAAAACCTCGGTGTTAAATAAACAAGACATGTACATTGGTCTTTCTAAAGATTTGAACTGCACCAGGAAGCATCTTTACTAGCAAACAAAGGCCCTGATTATGTTCCTTTCTCACACAATGCCAAGCTTCCCTTATTATTGCAACAAGTTAAGATCCCTCAGCTTTATTTTGATATTGCTGGCTATACCTGACCACTTTTCATGGTATACTTGAATCTTCATTTTTGTAGCTGCAAAGTTTCTACTTGATGTCAGCAGCATATTTTGGAGGAGGCTCCAAATACTTCACAACTCCAGAGGTCACCCCACCATCTTGATCTAGCTTTCTTTCCAAATTCTCTATCGTTCAGCTTCTCTTTAAGATACTGCCTTATCCACTGGTTCTCGCTCTTTAACATAAAGCATTCCTTTCTCCTCTGTTTCATTTATTTTTTGCATAAAACCAAGAGAAGCATCATTCAAAATTTAGAAATTGGGCTGGAGGGATGGCTTAGTAGTTAAGGCATTTGCCTGCAAAGCCAAAGGACTCAAGTTCAATTCCCCAGGACCCATGTTAGCCAGATGCACAAGGGGGCACAAGTGTCTGGACTTCGTTTGCAATGGCTAGAGGCCCTGGCATGACCATTCTCTCTCTCTTTCTCTGTCAAATAAAATTAAAAAAAAAAAATCAGAAATCATTTTGAGTCACCTTATACAAACACATAACAAAGTATGTGAAATGGACTGGTTCCCAAATGATGCTTCAAATTGGTAAGAGAAAGTATATTCCAACTAGCAAAAAGAAAAGCCAGGTTTATAGGATTGAAAAGTTGTATGTAATCTTAAGAAATAGAGAAAGCTTGGGCTACAGAAATGGCTCAGCAAGTAAGGCGCTTGCCTGCAAAGTCTAGTGACCCAGGTTTGATTCTCCAGCACTCAAGTAAAGCCAGATGGACAAAGTGGCACATGCAACTGGAGTTTGCAGTGGCTGGAGACCCTGGCTCACCTATTCTCTCTCTCTTTCTCTTCCTCTATCTCTGTTTCTCTTCTATCTCTCTCTCTGCTTGCTTATAAAGAGAAAAGAAAGAAAGAGAAAGGAAAGAAATGGAGACAACCATGAATGGTACACCAGGGTCTTCTGAAGCCCCACTAAATTACAACTAAAACTCAGTTGCTGTAATAGTCTTGATGCTTTGCCAAGTGTTCTACTACAGAACAGCATACTCTTCTTTAAAAGAAATGGCAATATATATGTAAGCTAATCAGCTTTCATAAATCTCATGGCAAAACAGTGTAAAAATTATCCTTTAACCTTTTTTAGCCTCCTCCTATCCTCCCCTCCCCAAATGACAAAAAGTTGCCATGTACCACCTCTGTAGTAGGTTGCACCCAGTACAGCTACATACATGACTCCAGATTCCCTACTGCACCTGATGGGAGGAACCAGTGGCATTTCATGCTTCTGTGTCTGCTACTGGGCATGTTTGGATCTGCAGGGATTCTACGTCTCCAAAGGTGCTGGAAATTTTAGCTAAATTCCCTTGACAGTTTCACACTCCTTGCCCTGAATGTGTGAAAGATGAACTCTAACTCTAATTCCAAGGAGTGAAAATGTCAGAATTAAATGTGTTCTAGGAAAACAATCACCTTCGAGATATGGATGAATAACTGGAGGAAATGCATGCAGAAGCTAAAGGAGTGCTTTCTCTGTATCATTAGTTCAATGACTACTTTGGAGAGAGTGCTGTTCTCATCACTGCTGAATCTTTCTTTCCAACCCTCTGGAACCCATTAAGGAGCCACAAGCAAAGATGATACTTTCCTCTTTGAGACCTGTGTATGTTCAAGTTCCTTATTTATTAAGGTTATTGTAAGACTATAGTTAAGCAGTCTTAACAGTGGTCACTATGCCTTGGTTCTGTGAGGGGACCTTGGTTAAGTAAAACTCCCTCATCTATGGATACTTCATTAACCACAGGGTTTCTGAAATAATAAGAATGCCATTTGTTCTTTCTAATATATATCATTCTCTAAAAGCATAAGCATTGATTATTGTTTTTCAAGTAATAGTTATTAAAATATCATGACATAAAATAAACTTTCCCATAAGACTTCCCAATTAATATTTATAGCTAATCTTTCAAGTAGATGGCCATTGAGTTTCACTAATGCATTTCTAGTGGTTTTACCCATGAATGACAACATAATCTTTACAAGAGAAGCCCAGAGAGCTTCATGAAAGACAGTCCCTATAACACTGGCTTCAGCTATGCTAACGGCAAAATCTAGGTCATTTTAGATAGCATTTGATATGGTATTACTGCATTGACTACTAATTTCTTTTCTAAAGTGGAAAATCTGATTTTATAAGTTTGAGTGCTTAGTAATTTAAAACTAAATGTTTCAACTATGAAATCCGCTGGTGAGATGACACAGGAAGAGACACTTTGCAGAATGTCTAATCATCAGCATGGACTCACCCCAGTGTCTGTTCTTTCCAACATTCACATGTTGCCAGGAGGGGCCACCTGACAGCCACTTTCAAGCAAATAATTTCTAACTATCTATTAAAGAGAAATGTTTTCCACGACATAGGCATCTTGTCAAGATAGGGATTTGTAAGTTCCAGTTCATTATTAGTTTTGGCAGTATTCTAGCGTCACGATTGTCAGCTTTGCTGGCACCAGACAACCATTTTTCTGCTGCAGTTGTCTTCAGAAGAGATGTCCTAGATTACTGCTGAACACTAGAGGATCAAAACACCAGCAATGAAGATTTAAAAACAGTCATGGGCAGTGGATAAATAAAGAATAGAAGAGGTAACTGAAAATGATCACATTCATCAATACCTAAGAAAACTAAACATCAAAATATATCCTTGGGCCATAGAAACTTCTAGCAAGGTTTACATTTATTTTTCTTTAAACAAGAACTATAGTCTTCAATGTGTTACTAGGATAAAAATACCACCTGCATGTGAATGCCCTTGTTGTATGACTAGTCCACTGATGCCATCAAGATGCCCATTACTTGTGATGACACACTATCTGGGCCAGAGCCATCTAACTGAAAAATGTCCTCCATCAAGAAAGTGGAGCAGCCACTGGAAATAATAGCTTTGGGGAGCTCACTGGGATGCTTCCTGCTTTTACATCTCCTCTAGTCTAGTTTTCACTTGAAAAGCAATCATTGGCAAACACAATATTATTTTTCTTCTGGAAGAACTTGCAAATTTTCAAACAATTGTCATTAAAATCACAGTTTAAAAAACTTCCCTTCATATTTACCTTTTTCCAAAGACCTGAAAATATTATCTTTAGAAAAGCCTCTTTGTTTATGTTTATAGGACAAAATCTCACAAATGGGAGGACGTTTCTCTTTGGTTTGGAACATGAGCAGGAGGAAAAATGTGATTCCTTTAAGATGATGCAAGAGGCTCCAAACAGCAGAGAAGGAAAGAGCCAGATTTCCCAGGGTATTTTTGTTGTTACTTATGTAACAATAAACTGGTTTTGCTTTGTTTCTACCCATTACTTTGCCTTTTTGCAAAGGTTTGCATCTCATTAAACTTGAAGTACAACTAATGTAAATGTAAGAAAAGCTTTAATAAGCCCTAGTAATCATTAACCTTCCACTTTTTAATTCCCGAGTTTACCTATTTATTCATGAGGTAAGGGCTTGGGATTTAGAGACCATTATTGAAATATGTGGTTTATTCCAGATGTTTGAGTTTCCACATAGAAAACAAAGCATCTAAGGTCAGATAATGGCTACATGGCCTAATTCTGATTTTCAAGCAATAAAGTGGTAACTGAAGTAACATTCTGCTTGTGAAAATAAAGTTACTAAGTTATTCTTAAACTTGCTCCTATCCTTAGCTGATATCCATTTTTCAGAGTAAACAATTTCATTATAAACCTGGAAAGAGGGCTGGAGAGATGGCTTAGTGGTTAAGTGCTTGCCTGTGATACCTAAGGACCCTGGTTCGAGGCTCGGTTCCCCAGGTCCCACGTTAGCCAGATGCACAAGGGGGCGCATGCGTCTGGAGTTCATTTGCAGTGGCTGGAAGCCCTGGCACACCCATTCTCTCTCTCCCTCTATCTGTCTTTCTCTCTGTGTCTGTAGCTCTCAAATAAATAAATAAATAAAATGAACAAAATACATATATATAAAAAAAAAACCTGGAAAGAAGACATGATCCAGAGGTCAGATGGCAGAGAGTGAGAATTACCACATCAATGATGTTTCTGGCCAAGGATGCAATGTACTGGAGATACCAGTGACTAAAGTTCCCTTATCAGACTGCAGCTGTCCATAACAAATGTGATCACAACTTGTAAAGTTAAAAAAAAAAAACACAGTTCTTACACAAAATTCTAATATATGAGATTGTGAATGAGAGACACTAGCTATATGGAAATGGTATTTGTAAGCAATCCATAGCACATAGATATACTCTACCAGATAACGAGTTATCACTCATTATTGCGCATGGCCTTATTTCATGACATGCTTGATAAGTGGAATATTAGCCACTTTCAAAAGATGTATTCTTGGAAAAGAGGTAGGGATTAGATATTAGATACTAAAGACACTGAAGAAATTTTAAATTAATTCACCTTGTCTTAATATTACAGAATTAGTGTTTATTTGTCACCAGGGCTTTGGAGGAATTAGTTAACATGAACACAAATGATTACTTTGGAAAAGAAATACATGGTATAGTCATAATAGAGTATTCTTTGGTGATCAGCAAGTGTAAAAGAGTAGGTGAAACTGCCTTCTGATGACCTGAAGATTCTAGAGTGCTATTCACAGGAACACCACTCAAACACGAATCAGTGTAAAAGGTACATGCTCATCTCGTCTTCAGTGACTTTAGTATGACTGCATGTGAATACAGTCAGCATATCTGTCACCACTTCATAAAAATTTCAGCATAAACATTTGCCCTCAGAATGGCTTCTTCATTCCTTTATAAATATGAATTTCCACTGCCAGTACTTCTACTTTATTTCCTTTTCTTACCACCTAGTTTCCTCAGGCTACCATAAACTGTTGTCTCCTACTACCATTCTCCACGAACATTAGTATTTCCACAGTTCCAAGGACCGAAGGAAAAGCATTACTTCTATATTAAGAAAAGTGTTGCCGGGAGTGGTGGCGCACGCCTTTAATCCCAGCACTTGGGAGGCAGAGGTAGGAGGATCGCCGTGAGTTCAAGGCCACCCTGAGACACCATAGTGAATTCCAGGTCAGCCTGGGCTAGAGTGAGACCCTACCTCGAAAAAGAAAAAAAAAAAAAAAAAAGAAAGAAAGAAAGAAGAAAAAAAAGAAAAGTATGATAGTGATAAAAATGGGATGCAGGGCTGGAGACATGGCTTAGCGATTAAGCGCTTGCCTGTGAAGCCTAAGGACCCCGGTTCGAGGCTCGGTTCCCCAGGTCCCACGTTAGCCAGATGCACAAGGGGGCACACGTGTCTGGAGTTCATTTGCAGAGGCTGGAAGCCCTGGTGCGCCCATTCTCTCTCCCTCCCTCTATCTATCTTTCTCTCTGTGTCTGTCGCTCTCAAATAAATAAATTAAAAAAATTTTAAAAAATGGGATGCAACCATGAATAATTATTGATATTTTTACAAAAATAACTTTATTTGGCATCAAGAGAAACAAGTTACATTTAATATTATACAGAAATCCTGTAAAGATTTTCATAATAACTGAAGGGCTACCCTGCATAGCATAGATTTAGTAGTTCATTCTAAAAAATAAAGTCAGATGCTGTAGAAAGAGCACCTAGACACTATCCCTGGAATATAATAAACACACAAGGAGATGTGGGGCATGCTTTAAACTGCTCCAGGATCTATGGATGAACTGGCGACTGTATAAAAGTTCCAGGGGTGTGGTTACTGTATTTGAAGAAGCAAATGATATTTGTTGGCAGAGCCAAAGAAATGGAAAGGGTTTCATCCCTGGTGAGATGCTCCCCATGTTGGGAGCAGGTGGGAGGGCTGGAGTGAAAAACTAAAGTTCTCCCCATGATTTAGGATGGACAGATGGACATGAAGATGGGATGGAGGGCATGTTACCCTTATCGACCTTTATCAGAGCTACCAGACACCCTTTGGCATTTGTATCTCCTGTCCTTCCCGTGTTTTTAGGAGACAACAAATCCAATGTTCACAGAAAGTAAAATACAAAACCAGAATATGTCATCTTCCCCAAATGGCATGATGTTGCTTTTGTTTTTACTATCCATTCCCTGGTGTCGGGATTCACCCTGGAGCAAGAAAGCTATTATGTGGGATGACAGCTCTTTTTTAAAAAGCAAGTTCAAGAATGTTCACTTTCCAACTTCTTTGTTTTCCCCTCGCTATTTTTGAAATTTGTTCAGTTCTCTGTGTCTAAGTCAACATGACATGCAGTCCATTTAACTCATCTGCTGTATGGACAAAGGACAGATCTGGAATGTATTCGATGTATTTTCAAATACTGTGCTTGAAGTGCCGACAGTAAGTGTGGGAAGCACATAGGGAACCAAGTGGCAAGCCCAGTACAGAAGTCCTCGGGGGCCGCTGAGCAGCATAGGGCAGGATGAGGAGAATAGGGACTCAGAGCCCAGAGGGCTGGGAAGGAGGTGCAGCGCAACACAGATATCTTCACCATGCACTAGAGCTTGCCACGCATGGGAAGGGTGGGACCATCATGCTTACCACAGGCCAAACAGGTTTGCGAAGAGCTAGAGGGTGGCAGGCATTTCCTGTCACAAAGGGAAATGCTCTACTTTCTAGTACAGTAAAACAAAAGCTTTTTTGATGTCAGAAATGTTAAGTAACTTCAAGTGGAAGAAGAGCTGGTACTCAGCCCCAGGCTGTGTTATTCTTTACTCACATTCACCATTGTGAAACAGCCTCTCATAATGAGAAAATTGGCTCAGCATAGCATTCAGCCAAATCCTGCAATGCACATCTACTCCATGATGTATATTTTGCCTTCAATTATGGTGGGAAGGTGGGAGAGAAATGATAAAAACCAGGACGCTTTTAGCTTTAAATAGGTTTAGTGTCTACTAAAATTGTATGTGCATAGGGTTTCCAGAAATCCTTTCATATTTTTTTTTTTAAATCTGTTTTCTTCTTTTCTAAGTGGTATAACAACACAAACCTCTGTGGCTTAACGAGATCAATGAACTATCACAGAACAGGCCTCAGAATGCACAGTTCAATGCAGTGGACTGAGGAGAAGTGGTTCTCAAGGCTAACTATCCTTCCTCCTTCCAGAAATCAGCTTTCTGCTGCTCTCCAAATATTATAGAACTGAAGCATATTTTATTTATGTATTTATTTATTTTTTGAGAGAGAGAGAGAGAGACAGACAGAGAAAAGAGAGAGAGAGAATTGGTGCACCAGGGCCTCAGCCACTGAAATCACACCCAGATGCTTGTGCCACCTAGTGGGCATGTGAGAACTTGCACTTGCCTCACCTTTGTGCCTCTTGCTGATGTGGGATCTAGAGAGTAGAGCTTGGGTCCTAGGCTGCACAGGTAAGGGCCCTAACCATTAATCCATCTCTCCAGCCTCTGAAGCATGTAAAGCATGAATGTATATATGTATGTATGTATATGCTCTCCCACCTCCCCTTCCCTGAAGTATATTTTAAAAAATATTTTATTTATTTTCAAGGAGAGTGAGAGACAGACAGAGAATATGAATATTAACCCCAGATGTAAATGCATGCACCATTTTGTTCATCTGGCCTTATGTGGGTAGTGGGGAATAGAACCTGTGTACCTGTGTCGCTAGGCATTGCAGGCAAGCACTTTAACTACTAAGCCTTCTCTCCAGCTCTGAAGCATATTTTTAAATTATCTGTATCCTGTAAACATATTTTTTGTAAATATATTTTATTTTTTCTTAAGAAAAAAAAAATCAAGGGGCTGAAGAAGTAGCTCAGCATGCATGAGGCCCTGGGTTCCATCCCACACGTTGCAAAGAGGCAGCAGTTTCCCCATGAAGGTATGCAGTGCATTTTTGGAAATGTGATAATTTTTAAACGAAAAATTGGTTTTTCACCCCAATGGGAAAGGATGAAAAGTGAAATAACCACACTATTTAACAAGGCAACCAAGGGTCATTCTTCTGATAAAAAGAAAGGAAAAACATTTTTAATACCTATTTATTGATTTATTTATTTTTGTAATGCTGGGGACTGAACTCACAGCCTTGCAAATGCTAGGCATGTGGGCTATCACTAAATTATGTGCACAGGTTCAGAATTTTCTCTTTTCTTTCTTCCCCTTTAGAAATTACTTTTAATACATTGAGAATATTCTGCTTGTCTCCCTTTTCCTTTTTGAAAAAATATTTTATTTATTTATCTTCAAGGAGACAGTGAGAGAGAGAAAATGAATATAGGTGCACCAGGGCCTCTAGCCACTGCAAACAAATTTCAGACACCTGTGCTACTCTGTGCATCTGGCTTACGTGGGTACTAAGGAGCCGAACCCAAGTTGTCACACATTACTGGGAAGCCATCTCTCCAGCCTTCATTGCCCTTCTTTTAATGTTCAACATCTGCAGTATCTAAGTGCCAGCCTTCTAGGTGTATCTAACATGACCTCACAACTGATATGCAACAACAGTCTCCTCCGTTGATAAAACAATGCCGCAGGGAGCACAGCAGTGGCTGCTCTTCTCCTCACTTTTAATACATTCTTCCTGTTGCAACCAGTGGGCTTTTCCAAGCTCTGGCTGAAGGGTCCATTATGTCTTTGTTATTCTACTCCTCAAAGGCTGAGGTCCTGAGCTGGCAATCATGGGCACTGCTTAGCAGGCTACTTGCTGTTCATCAGGGTCATATTTGTAGATTCCTTTCTGTCTATTCTGATTCTATTACGGCTTTCCCCAAATTTCTAGTCTTATACTTCCTATTCTTTCCCAAAGGTCCATTTAAAAAATATATTTTATTTACTTATTTGAGAGACAATGTGCACATGTGCATGAGATGGAGGGGGAGAGAGAGAGAAAGAGAGAGGGAAGGAGAATATGAGCGTGCCAGGGTCTCTAGCTATTTCAAATGAACTCCAGACACAAATGCCACCATGTGAATCTGGCTTATGTGGGTTCTGGGGAATAGACCCTAAGTCCTTAGGCTTCACAGCCAAGTGCCTTAACCCCTAAGCCATCTCTCCAGTCCACCCCCCACCCCCTGTCCCCCACCCAAGGTCTATTTGTATCATCATTACAGTCCTTATTATGTGTTATCACATATCACGTATACTCATGAAAGAAGTCATACCTTCTACTAGTCTATAAGCTCTTAAAGCTTAAGGAGTATCTGACCTTCCAGTAAAAAAAAAAAAAATGCTGAATCAGTTCTTTTTTTGTTTGTTTGTTTGCTTTTTGAGGCAGGGTCTCACTCTAGCTAAGGCTGACCTAGAATCCATTCTGTAGTCTCATGGTGGCCTTGAACTCATGGTTATCCTCCTGGCTCGGCCTCCCAAGTGCTGGGATTAAAGACGTGTGCCACCACACCCGGCTTCAGTTCTTAATAATATCAAAATTGTAAAATATAAAAATTTCCTCCATGATGTTTCAAAATAATGTATCATAATATGGTCATTTTTTTTTCAGACAGAGATGTGTTTGCATCTGAAAATTCTCATCAGTTTTGAACGAGAAACTTGAAAGGTTTCAAGTGTCATTTCTCTGTGTCTGTCCAGTGAATGACTTCTGAGCAATCAGGAAGTATGGGAAGCGGGTCTGTGTGGTACTGTAGACTGAGGAACAGCTCCCGAGGACACCCAAGGTAAACCTCAAGAATATGAGAATGTCACCTTATACAACACAAGGAACTCTGCACACGTGACCAAGTGAAGACCATTCAGATAAATATCTTGGTTGACAAAAGGAAGATTTGACTGCAAAAGAGAAGGTGAAATGACAGCAGGAGAGATGTAGCGGAGAGATGAAGATGGCAGAGCAGGGGCCACAAACCTAGAGACAGGCAGCCACTGGGAGCTGAGAAAGAAGGAAATGATTTCTCCCCTCACAGCCTCCTGGAGGAAAACAACCTTGCCAGCTTTTTAACTTCAGTACAAAGCAACTGAAATTGTAACCTGACCTTTGCAGCCGCAAGAGAACTATTTGTTTGTTTGTTTGTTTTAAGCCACTAAGTTGATTATAATTTTTTACAATAACTCACATGGCAAGTGAGTATTTCGCCTTTCTGAACATTAGTCGTAACACAGCAGTTCCCAGAGCGAGGACCCTGGCCTACCGTCGTCACCACTGTTGGCGTGTGGTGTGTTGGGAATGCAGATTCGCAAGCCTCCACCAATCTCCTGAATTAGAAGCTCTAAAGAAATGTCCAACAATCAAGAGTTCACAAATTCTCCAGACGATTCTGAGAACCGGTGCAATTAACTTTCTCCCTTTGAACTTTGTAACTAATAGCATGTCAAGCATTTTTAAGGGATGAAATAAAATAAACAAATGTCATATCACTTATTTGAAACCAATGCTATGAGAACACGATGTGAAAAACAACAAGCACAACCCAAATATACCACAGTGCAAACAGCCAAGCGTCTTCAAACAACACGGAAAGCTCTTACTAATCTGGTCTGCTTCCTCTGTACTTAAATGTTTGAGATGAAAAAGTCAAGTATGAATGTGTTCTCTCTGAGTCATCTACCAAATCAAATACTCTCTTCTTAGCAAGCAAAATAGACTTTTAATAAATTGAAACACGAATTAATACCTTTCCCTTTCTGAACTACTAGGTTTCTTTTTTTTTCTTTTGGTTTAGAATTGCCACATTGAACATACTGAGGATAAAACTTCCAATGACAGGTTTTTTGTTTTTTTGGCATGAGGGTCTTATTATATAACCAGAGCTGACTCCAACCTTGGTAGCCTTCTGCCTAAGTTAACTGAGTGGCTAGGACTACAGGTATGTGTCAATACATTCAAATTTCAATGTTATATTGATGATGAGATTTTTTTTAAAATCAAATGTATGTCAGGAGGAAGCTAAAAAGGAAAATAATAGCATTGGGTGCAGTATTTATTTCATATTATATAAAATATTTTTTGTTAAAATCAGTTTTTATAGTATAGTTATTTACTATATGGACATCATAATTTGAGAAGAAATGATCATAATAATGAACCAATAGCACAGGATAAGCTCCATTTTTAATTCCTATACTCTCATTTAAAGGGCTGTATTAGGTTCTGATAAGTCATCTATAGAACCGTGGCAGTATAGGTGTTGTAGTTGTATTTAATAATCCAAATTTTGGCACTCTTTGCTGAGAATATCATGATTATAAACACTTCTCTGCACTTCATAGAAATCAGCCAGACAAATTCATTTTCCAAGGCCAAAGGCAAGCCATGAGTTAATGAAATGAGAAACCTCAGATGATCGGGTGGGGAGGAAAAGGAAGCCTGTTCTTTCTGCACACACACAAAAAAACAGATGTCTTTACAATGGAGACTGGTAGAAGGACTAAGCCCTTTTAAACTATCAAACCAATCTCCTTACTACAACATTCCATTTATCACAAAGCCTGTATCATAAGTACTTTCAGACAAAGCTTACCCTTTCATTAGAGCATTAAGACCCTTGAAGGCAGGAAGCATGCTGTCCCTCTCCTTTACCTACACTATGCCTTCTGCATAGCAGCTTAATAAATCTTAGCTAAATTCAATTAAATGTCCATGCTATTGATAACACCATGGGAAAGTGCAGAGTTAACATTGGCCAGTGAGGTTAGGGGCTTGCACTAGTTTATCTAATGTACCTAGGAGAGTTGCCGTCAGGACAGGTGCTCAGTAGATACTGGTAGTAAGGATGAACAAATGGACAGAGATTTTTCATTGGAAATGAGCAGAAGCCCATGAACGTAACCTTTAAATCATAGCTCTTCATCCTCAAGTACCCGTGCCCACATCTCTACTCAGAAATATGAAGGATCTGCTTTATAAGGCATAGATAGGATTATCAGAAACCATTAGTAAGATGTTTTTAATTGGAGCACTAGTTACATAAGGCAAAGTGTAGAAATCCAAGGGCAAACAACTGTGAGGCCTGTCTGCATTACTCTATGCCACCACCACCCTTATCAAGACCGAGAACAAGGAAGGTGTGTAGCTCAGGGGTAGAGTTCTTGCCCAGCATGTGCAAAGCCCCGGGTTGAATCCTCAACATACGAACACCAGCAGCCATCTCCAGCACTCACTCAGGCAGCTTCTCTAATGGTCCCCTCCTTCCTAGGGAACTGTCTGTTAATTCTGTGGAGAAAACTTGTCATTGTCACTGTCTACTTCCTTATGACAACCTAAATTCCTTCAACACGGAATGTCTATCTTCTCTCTGCTTTGGAATAGTTATCCAAGGGTGATCTTGTATTTAATATCTGACCAAAAAAATCAGTATAAAGGAGAAAGGAAATTTCAGTTTACACTTCTAGGTTACAGTCCATTATGGCAGGAAAGGCATGGCAGTTGGTACTTAGCCAATTTTCTCCTTTTTAAAATTTTGTCTAGGACATCAGCCCATGGAATTGTCCCATCCACAATTAAGATGAGTCTTCCCATATCAATTAAGCTAAGCCAAATAATCCCTCGTAGGCATGTCCAGAAGCTAACCTAATGTGGATTAATCCCTCTAGGTGATTCTAGGTCTGGTCAACCAATCAGTATAACCCATCACCAGGCTTTTGCTCAGTAAGTCCTCAAGGAGAGCAACATTACTCCCTGCCTGGCAGGCCTATTCCCATCTGCATTTAGGTAACAGGGAGCAAACCAAAACAAAGCATGAACATAACCATTTGTCTCCTAGGTCCAGCCTTACAGGGTACTTCAGCAGACCCATGATCTGCAGCTAGAGTTTCTCAGGAGCCACGCACAGAGCTACAAGCAGAGCAGGAGCTGGTTGGGTTGGAATGTTCCCAGCTCTGCTCCACATCAAGGCCTTGTTCTAAGAGCCTTAGCCCTACCTCATATGTCCCGACATGACCAGGCCTTTTCTGTAGAAAAAGAACTCTGGTTTGACAGCAAATATAGTCCATCTCTTTACTTTTCCAGAAAACTGCGGGTTTAAAGCAAAAAAAAAAAATCCGGTTTTCATGACTGTTATTGACCAAAGTATCTTCTTATGATCATCATGTGTGTAAGACTTTGTGCTCAGATTTATTAACACATACTTGAATAAAAATAGAGCTTTCTTGTTGAATCCAGATACTGATTTTTGCTGCATGTCACAGGGGGCCCTGATGATGATTCACCTAATGCAGAGTGACTAGGCAGGTACAGATTTTGATACAGGGATCGATACTTCATCTCTAATTACCTGAACTCTACTGTGCATTACTACTTTTCCATTCCCTGTAGAAACAGGGCACGGATACTAATGCAATCCAGTTGTCAGGCACTGCCTGCAGCCAGAAGATGTGTGCAGAGCTGGTTTTGTCACAGCATACAAATGAGGAGTAATGTTCTCCACAATCAAGCGCCAATCTACTCCTGAGAAGTCTGTGCCTTTAGAGGACTAATAATGAACATATTTAAATGAGTGTTATTTTGGTAGCCTCTGAAATGTATGTCCATTTTTCCTTTAGTTCTAAACTTTCTACAAAGTTGCTAAGTTGTTCCATGAGCTTAAAGGAGAAGATTCATCAAATTCCAAAATCCTTGTAATAATTACAGAAGAGCAAGTATTACTCAGTGAGAGCAGTAGTGATCATGTGTGCTTGGGGATCAGGTAATGTATGATGCCTACCCCCATCCACTCCAGCTTCATGAAGCCCTGCACCCTTTTTGTTTTACTGCCTAGGGAAGCTATCATGAAATGTCATCCCTCCCCAGATGTGGACTGAATGTAATGCAAGACAACTTGGAGAAAAGGGTTTTCCATGTTCTTTACAGACAATGTCATGCCAATGAAGCCAAAGTATTGACATGAGGAAGAAACTGCAAGGCATCACCTCAGTGCTGTCACAATCCCTTTATCATGTGAGTAAGTTTTACATTTCATATAATGAATAGTTTCATGAAAAACACATTTCCCAAAGTGCAAAATATTTAGTTTCTCTAATCAGCTTATTACTGTGAGCATAGTATTAAAATCTGCTAATAATACCATAGAAAGTAAACATATACATACATATATGTGTATATATCAAATGAGAGAAAAATATACTATATGTATGTATGCATGTATGCATAAAAAGGAATTTTTATATACAGTCTTCAGGCAAGTTGATATCTGACAATATGATTTTTTTTAACATATTTTATTTGAGAGAGAGAAAGAGAAAGAGAGAGAGAGAGAGAATAGGCATTCCAGGGTCTCTAGCAGCTGCAAATGAACTGCAGACACACATGCCACCTGTACATCTCGCTTATGTGGGTACTGGGGAATCAAACCTGGGTCCTTAGGCTTCTCAAGCAAGCACCTTAATTGCTAAGCCATCTCTCCAGTCCTGATATGTTTTAAGAACAGGGGCTGGGGAGATTCTGCTCAGCAGGTAAGAGTGATTATTATATGAGTATGAGAATCTGAGAGGATCTAATTCCTCTGAGTTCAATTCTCTAGCACCCATGTAAACATCTGGGTGTGGCCAGGCATACCTGTAACCCCAGTCTTGTGAGAAGCAGAGACCTGAGAATTGTTGAGGCTCATGCAAATAGCAACTTCAGGTTGGGTCAAAGACTCCATCTCAAGGAAACAGATGAGTGATGGGTGGAAGATGCCACACATTCTCCTTCGGCCTCCATGTGTGCGCACTGGGGACATAACCCACACATTACATATGTGCACGTACCACATACACATCAGACCACTCATGCCTATCACACCATGTACCTCCCTGCACACAGGTAAAAATATTAAGAATGCAGTAATCAGAGAGTCTCAGCTTTGCCAGAATGGCTTTAATTAGCAATAGAGAAAGCCAACATGGTGCTTACTATGGGTTTTTGAGTATAATCACTGACTCTGAGGTGTTCATATAAATAAGAGCTGTAAGAAATAAAAAGGATTGAGGGTGTGGATCAGTGTTGCATTGCATAAATGATCCCCAACAGTGGGGGTAGAGTAAACCTTAGCTTTTTCTCATTAACTGACCAATCCTGATTAGATCAATAGAAGTCAATAATGAGAACTGGAAGTGAGTAGGCCACAAAACCAAAAAATATATGCATTTACATCTCCTTTACTCAATAGTCAAATACTTTGCACAATCACTGTCTACTTGGTTCCTTTATAAGGATAAAGAAATAAATTATACAACACATGAGAAGCAAGTGGATAAGCAATCAACATCGAGCCCAGTGGATAACAAGTGCTCAATGAATTGTTGACTGTGATTACTGCTGTCAGGGACTTGAATTTTATCCTGGATGTTAAAGCCAACTGTGTCTCCAAGTCATTATCCCACATCAAAACAGTAATAAAAGGTCTTTTTTTGTTTGTTTATTTTTATTTATTTGAGAGTGAAAGACAGGGAGAGAAAGAGGCAGAGAGAGAGAGAGAGAGAATGGGCATGCCAGGGCCTCCAGCCACTGCAAACGAACTCCAGACGCGTGCGCCCCCTTGTGCACCTGGCTAACGTGGGTCCTGGGGAATCGAGCCTTGAACCGGGGTCCTTAGGCTTCACAGGCAAGCGCTTAACCACTAAGTCATCTCTCCAGCCTGATAAAAGGTCTTTTTAAGATACTATATAGAATGAAGAATTCAAGTTAGTTCTGAGAACAGAGCATGTCCATCTTCTATGTGAAACAGAGTATGAACTGCCCACTTACAGTTCCAGCACTCAGGACACTGAGGCAGGAGGACTGTAAATTCAAGCCTGGGTCATGCAAGGATTCTGGCTGAAAAATAAATACCACAAAACAATAAGAAGAAAAAAAAAATCCACCACCAACAAAAAGAAACAGAGCTTGAATTTTAACCAGAAACACAAAGAGACTATATAAGGTTTCTAGAAAGCATATGGCAGGGACATTCTGAGACCTCCTTGGCAGAGCAATTGTATAAGGGGAACATCCAGGAGAAATCTGAATACTAGGGCAACAAGAACCAGGGAAACATGAAGAGCTGGAATATTTAGACCAACTTTTGTATTTCTTTGCATGTTCAATAGAAGTCAACTTTCAAATTTTATTTTTTGTTGTACAAACTTGGATACTCCATGTTTTCTATAACTTAGTCATTCCATTATAATTCTTATGTTTTAGTCATTAAATAGAATATATTTAAATATTTTGAGAAAATATCCACAATTTTATTTTTGTAGAAGAAATCTTCATTGATTCCTTTATTGTTATCTACTTCCTTTATTTCTCTATGAGAATATCAGAAAAATGTACAAATGAGTTTGGTACTTATGTTCATGTAAAGTTCTACTAAATATTTTTGTAGGCCCATAAATACAATTACTGCTTACTATTATATTTCTTTGATAACAATATAGTGATTCTGCTAATAAATTAAGACTATCTTAAGTTCTGATTTGGATCTTTTATTTATATGTAGAGATACATGGAGATCAAACTAATTGACAAAAGATTAATATTTACACAGACTAAGCTGGTGACATAAAAGACTATGCTCCTTGGATAGAGTTTCTTAAAGACAGGAAAATCACAGCTTCTCCAAAGATTTCCTCTCTCTCTCTCTCTCTCTCTCTCTCTCTCTCTCTATATATATATATATATATATATATATATATATATATATATATATATATATATATATATGTATGTATGTATGCAGCTCATGATATGATCTGATGTAAACTCATGATCTGTCTTATGCTCAGACTCTCCATAGCTCAGACTGTCTAAAACTGAATAAAATATGTGAGTATAGTCAGTTCAAGGAGCAGTAGAGTGCATCCTCTAGCCCACCATTACATCATATTTTGGATGTTATGTGTTCATTTTGTGTTCTTCCAAACACCACTGGATGGTTTGTACAGAAATGTTCATGTTATTTTAAGCTATAGTTGATAACTTCATATATTCACACTTTATTATTTTATAACATTTTTTCTTCAGGATAAATTCAAAGGAATTGAATTATCAGGTCAAAGTCTATGACCATATTTATAATCCTTCCTAACAAATGATACAGACAGAGAACTTTCATGATTTTAAAAATGACAGAAAGGGGGCCTGTAAGACTGATCAGTGGATAAAGGATTTGCTGTGCAAATGTAGGGACCTGAGTTCAGATCACAAGCACCTGTGTAAAGGCTGGGTATGGTAGCTCAAGCACATGCCTATATTTTAAGCACTGGGGAGGTGAGGACAAGAGAATCCCTGGGGCTTGCTGGCTGGCTTGTTCAGCTGAATTGGTAAGCTCTGGGTTCAGTGAATGCCTGGCTCTGTCTCAAGAAAATAAGGTGAAGAGTGTCAGACACCTCTCATTGACCCCTGACCTCTACACATTGCACACACCTGCATGCACACCAGCACTGATAAATGCACACACACACACACACACCATGCATAAATACACATATGCATATCCTAAGTACAAAACATGCAAAAGAGAAGACACAAAGAATAGGATCTTTAAAATATTTTTATTTATTTGGGAAACAGACAGAAAGGCAGAGAGAGAGAAAGAAATAATATATGGGCATGTCAGAGCCTCCTGTCACTGCAAACAAACTCCAGATGCCTGTGCTACTTTGTGCATCTGGTTTTATGTGGTTACTGGGTAATCAAACTCTGTCCATGAGGCTTTGAAAGAAAGTACCTTTAACCACGTTGCAATCTCTACAGATCCAAGGACAGAATTTTAAATGGATACACATTCTAATGGCAACATATTTTATTTTCACATTCAAGAAGGCAAAAGGATGATAATTTTGTTTCTATTTCAGAAAAATTCCTAGCTGGCCAATAAATAAGAAAGAACACCTCAAACCAGGATCCCAGGAGAACATGTGGCTTTTGTGGGGTGACCTTTGAAGAGCACACCCCATGTAACATGTGCCTTGGTTCAAGTCAGACTCAGGCAGTCCAAGGGTATATAGGCAAAAAGGTAGAGTCTAGGGTACTATTCAACTGTGAGTTCTCACCTAGTAATGAATCATGAAGCTGACATTGTATATATCAAACAACATATTTTAACCATATAATGAAAGACAGTTCCTTACCAGAGTACCACACAGAAAGCACAGGATGAACAGTGACTGAGAGTCTATGCTACTCTCTTCAGTCTCAGAGCTGGGACACAGCAAACCACACCTCTGCTGACTCCACAGCATTCAGGCCTTGCAAGGTTTGACTTCTCAGAAGCTCTCAACTAGAATCAGGCTCCAGGAAGAAGATGGGACTTGGTCCATTCTGTTTTGCTTCCAGTACTCATCACCTTCCTCGCCATGCATCTGCTTCTGGTGGCAGGAGTAGCTGGCTCCTGCTTGCAATTTCTCTATATTCCTGATGCCGGCTTCCCTGTGCTTCCTTGGGGACACCAGCTTCCCAGGCCTCCCTCTCAGAAGTCCTACTAGACTCTGACTCTTCTGAGCTTCTCAGTTCTGACAACTCCATCCTCCTTCTGAAATCCCTTGATCCGTAGGAGTGGTAGAGCTTTCTTGCCATGACTACCTCCATGAATCTTTAGGGCAGTAGTAAAGGAGAGAGTCGGTCCTTCAGATGTTTGCTTCTGATACACAGTACAAAGGAGCTTATACCAGAGGGTAAGCTAACCAAGCACATTGCTTATGCATAGGTAGACTGTCTCCAACAGAAGTAGTGAGTGGACTCACATGCTAATGCAAGCTTCTTAGTTATTGTGCACAATGGGTCAATGGCTGGCAGTTCAGTTGCTTTAATTTACGTGATTTCCCCACCTAATAATTTGTTTTATATTATAACAACTCTCAAAATAACCTCCTGTGATTTCTGTTTCCTAACAGGACCCTGCTACAAAAGTTTTTTTTTTATTTTGTTTGTTTGTTTATTTATTTATTTATTTATTTACTTATTTTTGAGAGCAACAGACAGAGGGAGAAAGAGAGAATGGGCGCACCAGGGCCTCCAGCCACTGCAAACTCTATCTGCCTCTTTCTCTCTGTCTGTCTGTCACTTTCAAATAAATTTGCATGTTTGTAAGTTACATGCCACATAGTGTTTACTTGCCTACTATTTTTCTATTTTTTAATGTGTGTGTGTGTGTGTGTGTGTGTGTAGGTGTAATGTGGTATGTGGTGGAACTCCATAGTGGATGCTTGCCTAAAGTGGCTGGAGCTGATCTTTCCGGCATTCTTTTTTTTTTTTTTTTAAACCTAGAAACTCAATGTTTAATGAGGGGATCACAAATCTGAAAGTTATCTACTGTTTCTAAGGCAAGAGAAAGTCAACAGCTATGAGGTAGTTATATTTGAAAAATCAGAGGTTTCTGAGCAAATAGTGAAATTTTCCACAAATTAAATGAATGCAGAATGTGACTTTTAGGCTAATAATTATATACTATATATCCATTGTAAATATTTCATTAGATGATTACTTTTTAAATTTATTTTTTATTTATTTGAGAGTGACAGACAGAGAGAGAAGGGGGAGGGAGGGAGAGAGCGAGAGAGAGAGGAGGGAGAGAGGAGGAGAGAATGGGTGTGCCAGGGCTTCTAGCCACTACAAACGAACTCCAGTCGTGTGTGCCCCCTTGTGCATCTGGCTAACATGGGTCCTTGGGAAGAGGGCCTCGAACTGGGGTCCTTAGGCTTCATAGGCAAGCGCTTAACTGCTAAGCCATCTCTCCAGCCCTAGATGATTACTTTTTAAAAATTTTATTAGTTATGTACACAGTGTGTATACAGCCATGTTAGTACCATTGTTAGCCTCCTCCCTGTCCTCCCTCCTCTCAATGGACCCTCGTCATTAGGTAATGTGGGTAGTGCATTGTGGGGGTAGTCATCAGTGATGGGGAGGAGGCAATGTCTCTGCGCATAATGTCCCAACATGTGGCTCTAACAATCTTTCCACCCCCTCTTCCTTGAATTTCCCTTTCAGGTATCTTGCTCCATCAGTCCTCTGCTTTTCGGCCAGATCTTGTTTTGAGCAGGAGCCTCTTTTTTGATTCCAGAGCTTGCAGGGTCTTTAGTTTCAAGTCTGCTCTCCAGTGGGACTGTGATTACAGGCAAACCTGGCTCTACTCAAACCGTTTACCTGTGCCTAGATGTTCAAATTCTGGTATCTGAAGCCCCTCAGGTTCTCACGCTTGAGCAGTTGAGCATCTATCTTTCCAGCCCATATTTGTCTACTCTTTTAGGGCAGAAAGGACATTCAGTTTCCCCTAGAAGATGAGATATAGCCAACTTGATTTACTTAAAGACATGGGAAAACTGCAAGCTTTTATATCGTCCAGATAATAATCCATATTTCTGATACTGGGAGTAAAATTTGCTCTATTACTCTGGTATTATGAGAATTTTATAGCTAAAGTATTTGAAATATCTTAAATCAAAGAAAAATGTATGCTACGTTGGTAAGATGTACTCTATTTTAAAATACAACACTGTAAACTTTTTCAATTACTTTGCTTTATATTTAAGGCTGTATCCACAACTTCTTTTCTCCTGCTTAAGACAAGTGAATATATTGTCCTTTCCAAGACAGTTCAGAAAAATATTTTAAAATATTGACTAAAGTTATTTAAGGTAGAATAAAGACTTGGTTCGATTAACTTAGCAAAGAAAGATTTCATTTGGAAACTGTGCAGGCTGGCAATGTGGAGGAAGCACCGGAATAAGAGCAGCATGTGCACAATTTGAGGTTCAGTCTTAGTAAACTAACCGTGAGTCCGTCAGAGTACCACTACCCTCTGAACTTCTGCTTTCCTGCCATGAAATAGACAGCTGATGATGTCCTACAAAGGCATTTTGGTCACAAGGATTCAATGTACACACTTCTGTCTCTCATTACGACTAAGACAAAACCAAACAGTTCATCCAAAGTGAGGGCAGCGCAGACAGCATTAAAGAAAGAACTCCCAATACAAATTAACTCAACCAGAACATGTCTAGGTCTTTTATCTCTTTAAAAGCATTTGTTACAACCAGAGGCAGTTGAAAGGAAACTGATATAAAACTGATGTCATTTAAGACAAAACAATTCCCAGGCATACATTTTACTGCCAAGTTAAATGCCAAGTACTTTATCTGGCTACATGGTCCACTGGCCTTCAGCTCTGGATCCTTGAGCTCCAGTCTGGATAAAAGCTATTTTCCTTGCATCTAGTTTGTGTAGGGGCAGAGTGCTCCAGAGCCATGTCAAAGTGCCTTCCTATTCTGGTGCCAGATGGCTAGCCTTGTGGGAACTAAAGAAAACCACATCCAGCAAGCCTGGTGGACAGGACAAAAGAATGTTCCTGGCTCCAACCATCTGCTTCTCACCAACAAAGCCAAGCGTGCATCCCAAACCCTGACCTTGATTAGCAACACCACATTCCCAAGACACACAATTCTGCCAAATGAGCTCAAATGCCATTCAAATCCAATGCTTTCTCTTCCACAGTAGTAAAATTGTGAGAATAACTGCTCTGCCATCAATCTAACTTTTTTCAATAAGTTTTGAATAAAGAATAGTAGGAGTCAAACTAAGTTATTTCTACTATGTTTGTTTTTGATGGCTGAAAATCTCTTCATATTTAGAGTGAAGTTTACTTAAAATCTATTCAAATGGCCTCCAAGGAAAAGACAAGAAATAAAAAAAAAAAAATTCTCTAGGAAACTAGATAACTGAGAAACAACCAGAAATTATAAGAGAATTTGCCACAAGCAGACAACACTTGATAATTCAGACTTTAAAAATAAAGGCATATTTAAAATTTTCATGTCACTATTTATGATTGACTGGTAAACCATGCTATTCATCCAAACCTCTATTTTAGAATAATTTTCATAACTTTCTTTTTATTTATTTGAGAGAAAGAGGGAGAGAGAGAGAGAATGGAGAAAGAGAAAGAGAGTGAGCGAGCATGCCAGGGCCTCCAACCACTGCAAACAAACTCCAGATGCATGTGCCCCCTTATGCATCTATCTGGTTTACGTGGGTTCTGGGGAATTGAGCTGAGGTCCTTTGGCTTTTCAGGCAAGTGTCTTAACCACTAAACCAACTCTCCAGCCTTGAGAATATTTTTACAATATGTAAAAATGACACTGAAAATACTTTGGAGACTACTAGTAGAATATACTTTTTAAAATGATTTCCTGTTTCTACCAACTTATTATTGTTTATATGAACAGATGTCTTCATGAATCTTGAATTTAAGCATCTTAATTTGTCAGTAGTCCCAGAAAGCACTGAATTCACCAGAAAAAATAATAGTACCCCACAAAGAAGTATCTTCATAGATTAAGTTAAAATATTTTCTTAGATTTATGAAGCATTTAGCAGAGCAGGATTGAAGAAAATCAACTATAGAAGGAGCTGAATTCTCTACCAGCAGTTGGTATTATCCTGTTAACTTACATGTAAGGCACTAAAATAGCAATTTCTACTGTGAAGACTACATGCTAACACACATTACAACAACTGATGTCCAAGTTATGTTATGTAGAAACTATAAGTTCTTTCATAATGTCAGTCAGGTTTTATAAAGCTCCTAATGCAAAAAAGCAGTAACCAGTTAGAACAGACATAGAACTTCACATCTTTCACTAGAAAAACAAACTGTGTGCAAAAATATTTTATACCTATGTTTACAAATTATTCAATGCAAAGAATATACTACAAAATGCTTTTTATAAATCAAACTAAAATGTACAAATAATTCTTAGGTAGCTTGTTATGATTTACTAAAATAATAGTCCCATATTAAAAATGGGATATAGGGTTACCTAAAAATTATATAAAATAATTTGGTAGTTCCTACCTTTTTCAAGAATCGGACTCCATAACTAAATACATAGATGTAAAATGAAAATCTCCACCTGTAGAAAAGCAAAAAAATAAGATATTCAATTTATATATTTCACAACACATTTTGAAACATAGGGTGGTAAGCAGTTAATCAAATTTACCATCAAGGAGTCAACTTGATGGAAAATTGCTAGCTAAACACATATACTCAAAAGCATGGCTTTCAGGCAGTATTTCAAGTATGAACATTCATTTGTAGCATTTCTTACAATAAGTTACCAAATCTGTCCCTTTGCTCAACTCCTTTCCCAACACGTGACTCACCTCTTATTAGTCACTTTTGAAAGGACACAGTTCATCTATATGAATGCATTTGAGGGATTTTTTTGTTTTTTGTTTATTTTTATTTTTTATTTATTTGAGAGCGACAGACAGAGAGAAAGAGGCAGAGAGAGAGAGAGAGAAAGAATGGGCGCACCAGGGCCTCCAGCCACTGCAAACGAACTCCAATGCATGCACTCCCTTGTGCATCTGGCTAACATGGGTCCTGGGGAATTGAGCCTCGAACTGGGGTCCTTAAACTTCACAGGCAAGCGCTTAACCGCTAAGCCATCTCTCCAGCCCTGTTTGTTGTTTTTTGAGGTAGGGTCTTACTCTAACTCAGGCTGACCTGGAATTCACTATGGAGTCTCAGGGTGGCCTCAAATTCATGGTGATCCTCCTACCTCTGCCTCCCAAGTGCTGGGATTAAAGGTATGAGCCACCATGCCCCGCTTGCATTTGAGATTTCTATTACCAAAAGCATTTTATACTAGCACTGAGTTCCCAATTTGATTTTTGTACTTTTTGAACATGAGTAGTCACACCTTTAAACCTTCCCATGTTTCACTGTGTAGCATTCCTGAGGTCATGCTGTTAGTGGAGACTGGATTATAAACCGTTAATGAAAACAAAGGAGAAAGTACCTAGTCCACATTTTACTATTAAAATGCAAACTGCCATGAGCTTTTAAGTCATGTCAAAATTCCAAATGAGGTTAACAATGAAAGATTTCAGGAGATGATTTAAATTACATAAACATTACCTGAAAGAAATGACAGTTATATTCAAAAAAGAGGAAATGGCTAAGGACCTTATCAGCTGGTTAAAATCTGCCAGCAGATACAAGTGTCTGTCAGCCGCCGTTCACAGGCAGTGTCAAAAAACCTTCCTAGGAAAATAGAAAAGCAGTGACTCTGAGACCCTGCAAAAGTCCTCTGGTAAGTAAAGACAGCTCATTTATGTAATATCCAAGGAAAAGCTTAATTTTCACCCCATCTTCATTAGCAAGTTCTTGGTGGTTATAAGCATTTGTGTGTTTCTATCTGGTTGGTGTTCAAATTCTAGATCAGAACTTAATACCAGGTTTACCTCCATGAACATGTAACTTGTACAACTACACAGGACCCCATGCCCTGTTAACGCTTTCCTATCACCATCTTAAGATTCGGAAGAACTGCTAAACAAGGGGTCTCAGAATTAATTTTCTATCAGGCCCTGAAAATTATTTAGCTGGTTCTGATTAAGACCACAGATTCTTCTCAAGTTTGGATAAATCTATTAATACCCCTTTACCTCAGTCCTATCTCTATCAGGGCAATGTGGATTCTACTACAATGGTGACTCAAAAATGATAGCATGAGTGATTTCTTCTTTTCTCTAGTGCCCACCTCTCCCTGTTATACTGAAGCAGCCTGCTACAAACACTTGCCTTGCTTTTCCTTCACTCTGGAGACAACTGAATGTACAACTCCTTTAGTAAATGATTTATAATGGCTGTTTCAATCCTGACTGTTGGTAGTAGGCAGGATCAGGCAGCTTTTATGTATAATAAAAATTTTATAGAAGTCATTGGAATTCCTACCATCATTCATACATCTACATTTTACTTCGCCACTAAAATGACCCAGTTTTCATAAGACACAGGTTCTATTACAGGAACACAGATGCCTACGTCATTTGAATAACAACTTGTAATGAATATTTACAAGGGACAGCTTATTTTCACAAAAATATCTGCAGGAAGTAAAATTTGCAAGCATTTTATAACATGAAAAAAGTACTGTATTTGTGAAGTTATGTATAAATTATAGTTTTTAAATGCTTGCTTCCAGCCCTAAGACTAGTCTCTTCCAAACATTCACTTAAATCTCTCTAAAAGAGATAAGTTGCATGCAAACACAGAAAGGAGAGGTGACCTTCAAGCTTTATGACCTTCACTCCTTCAACAGGATTCAGGAAGAAGTCTTTTAACAGTTAAAAACATAGATTTATAAAAGTGATTAAAGGTGACCTAAAACATGCTATGAGCCTAAAGTAAATAGGAAAAATCTTTCTCTGCCTGTGCCCCTTTCTCCATTTCTATCCATCTTGCCCAGAAAACTAGGCAGTTCTTTGTCACAGATGATGCTTTTGAGGCGGCAGGAGAATCCTCAAACTTCACCTCTACCAGTTACTGATTGTTACTTTTTTTTTCTTTTTTCTTTTTTAACACCTGGAAAGAAGGGGAAGTACTTTGTACCCTGGCAGTTTCAGCTACATAAAAACAGATTTAGAGACAAGATGATCTTTAAATGTCTTGCACTCTAGGGTTCAGGGTTGTTTCATAATGTTAAAAAAAAAAAAAAAGAAAAGAAAAAGGATTTGAGATAGCCAATCAGACCATTGAAAATGGGTCATAGCCTACACTCATCAATTTGTTACAAGGTTGGAATCTAAAACAGGAGTACAGAGAACAGAGCCAAGGGCATCCTTTCTAAGAGTATGTCTAGATGGATCTTTTGATATTCAGAAATAAAGGTAACAGCTGAATACCAGCATGAATCTACTAAACAGTACTGAATATGGAAAGTAAAGACCATGCTAAAGACACAATCAAGGAAAGAAAAAAAATCTCTTAAAAATGATCTCTTACAAGAATCAGAAGCAATTTTTAGAAAAGTACTTGGCATTCCCAATGTGATACAAGAAATACAACTTCTGAAACCAAAAGTAGAAAGTTGTACATCAATTTCAAAAACTGGTAATGGAAAAAAGATTCTGTGTGAAAAACAAACAAAACAGTATCACATAGATAATGAAAACGAAGCACAGCACTGGGGTAAAAATACAGGCAACAGAAGTTAAATCACTGGCACAGGTCAACAGCAACATGAAGTCAGTACATGAAAGACTATCTCGGAACATCAGGCCAGAAAATGCAAACCTAATCCTAATTGTTTCTAAGAAAATGTAAGTGAAGTACTGAAATAGAAGTAATAATCAAAGAACACACTTGAAAAAGCCTGAACTGATGAACTAGGTGGTAAGACCCTATTTCTAAGGGCTTCACATGTTTGGGCTGCAGCGTACTGAGAAATCAATCTGGTGCTGAGCTGAAAGCCTCTTCCCTGTTGACTAGCTGTCGTGGTGATAGAAAATGCCCTGCAGCCTACTTGGGGAGAAATATCATCTTATGTTGTTAACCAGAAGTGGACTTTGAAAGCAACACAACTGGCCAGCCAGACAAAATGTAAAACTGGTGTAATAGTGGCATATCTAGAATGGAAAAAACCAACTGTTCTCCATTTGGATTAAAGGCTGGCTACAAAGGAGGGAATTTGTGCCTCGTACTGAAAACCTAATCAAAGCCTATGGCTGGGGAGGTCGTAAATCCTAAGGGGGATGCTACTACTGTTGCTTGGCTAACTCAATATATTACACCACCAAACTTCCATCTACACTACCTTCTTGCTCATATAATAGTGCTGTTCTCACTCCTGGTTAGAGAAGCTTCTCTTTCAGTGGCCAGGAACTACTGGAAAGACTCAAAACATCAACATGCTTAGAAGTGACAGTGGAATGTCCAGCACTAAATGAGACATCTCTATCATACCCTCTGAAGCTCAGGGGCCACTGCAGAAGAGTGACAGAAAGCATGTATGAACCAAAGGATGGAAAGGAGTGCTTTGGAGTGCTGTCTTCCAGACACAAGGTGGCTGTTGCATCCATGACCTCACAGTGGCTGATGCTAAGTTCACAAGACTGAGATGACATCAAAATAAAAGAGGGTTTAGTTGAAAAGAAGTTCAGGGGCTGGGGAAATGGCTTAGCAGTTAAGGCATTTGCCTGTGAAGTCTACGGACCCCAGTTCAATTCCTCAGGACACACGTAGGCCAGATGCATAAGGTGAAGAACATGTCTGAAGTTCATTTGCAGTGGCTGGAGGCCCTGGTGTGGTCATTCTCTCTTTCTCTCTCTCTCTCGCGAATAAATAGATAAGTAAAACATTTTATTTATTTCATTTGTTTATTAGAGAGCAACATACAGAAAGAAAGAAAGAGGGAGAGAGAAATAGACAAAGAGAGAGAGAGAGAGAGAGAGAGAATGGGTATGCTAGGGCCTCCAGCCATTGCAAATGAACTCCAGATGTATGCACTACCTTGTGCATCTGGCTTACATGGGTCCTGGGGAATCAAGTCTTGAACTGGTGTCCCTAGGCTTCACAGGCAAGCACTTAACTGCTAAGCTAACTCTCCAGCCCTAGATAAATAAAATATTTTAAAAAGAAAAGTTCAGTGGAGTAGGGATGGGAGGGAAGGGACAAAGACCGGTATTGGAAGGGATTATCTTTAGGATATATTATGTATATGTATGGTGGTTGTCAATAAGGAGTTATAAGAAAGAAAAAGAAGTTAAATTTTGCTTTAAACATTATCAATACAGAGACATATTCTGATTAAAATTTTGAATCCTAGAGTAAAGTACAAGAAAGAAATCCTCTGTATTTAGACATGAAAATAGAAACAAATCAATATATAAATCAAAAGAAAAGAAGTCACTATCAAAGGAACAAATGTCTACATGGTCTTACATTTCTCCTCTGCATTTCCAAATGTTAAAACAGGAAAATGCAATTATAAATAACAAGTTACTCTCAAATTGCCTTTTATTTGTTATGGTGATTGAAGGATATTCCCATATTCAAAGACTCTAAAAATATATTATTCATTAATCTTTAGTAAAACGTAACTCATCAATTCTAACTGACCAAGATACAAAGTATAAAAATTCAAACAATAATTTAGCTAGGTGTGGTAGCAGATGCCTTTAATCCCAGCAATTGGGAGGCAGAGGTAGGAGGATTGCCATGAGTTTTAGGCCAACTGGAGATTACATAGTGAATTCCAGGTCAGCAGCCTGGGCTAGAGCGAGACACTACCTTGGAAAAAAAAAAAATCAAACAATAATTTTGGAATTAAAATCTATAAACAAGTTGGGTGTGGTGGTATATATCTTTAATCCCAGCACTCAGGAAGCAGAGGTCGGTAGGAGGATCACAGTAAGTTCAAGGCCATCCTGGGAATACATAGTGAATTCCAGGTCAGCCTGGACTAGAATGAGACCATACCTCAAAAACAGTAACAACAACAACAACAACAACAAAAATAATAACTACAAATAGTATTATAAGTAATTGTCTGAAATTTCATTGCCAAATTAAATGCTATTGTTCTTCAGGAATAATGTAAACTGTTTAACAATAATCAGGAGATGAATTCTCAGACTTTACTCGTGAAAACAAGGAGCAAAGAAGTATTAAATTCATTCTTACAAAAGACAGTATTGTTTTAATAATAAAAAAAATAGTGAGAATGTTAAGAATGTTTTATGAAAACCTAAAAGACAAATCTTGTTGGAAGCTGACTGAAACCAAGGTTCTCTCTGAGCTTTTATTTCTGTAATATAAACTCTCAAGGAGGAATTTTGTTTAGTAGAGTGTAAGCTGTCAAAGACAAGAAGGCAGGCGCTGGCAGTCACTTCACTTGGTAGCCTGGGAAGAGAAGGGAAGGGGTGCCAGGGATCTCAGTAGAGCCACGATCTGAATCTTAAACTTTCCATGAGCGATGCCCAGAAGGACCCTTCCACACTCCAGGCTAAACCACTCTACACTGAAGGAACCTCTGCTGGGCCCAGGAATTAGTTGGTCCAAGACCACATAGGTGTTAAGTGACAAAGCTACGACCCAAGCTCTTGCTGACTCTAGAGGCAACTCTCAAGCTGCACAATGTCTGCGTGGACATGGAAACAGCTTATAGCCATCAAACCTGCAAAGTGGAGCAGGAGGCTGGCCCAAAGCATCACCCACCAAATCTCGTTTACCATCCTTCCGCAACAAGACTGACCAGAGCCATTTTCTAAAAGCAAGGCTAATCAAATGTGCTATAAACACAGGGAATCAGAGCACAGAGCACAGGGCACTCACGTCTTGCTGGCAGAGTGCCTCCCAAGTGGCACTGGGTCCCTATACTATGGAGGAAGCAGAACAGGAAAAACAACCAGAGAGCATCCTTGAGCTCCACTCAGCATGCCATCCTACAGCAGGGAAACTGGTAGGAGTCACCTCATTCTCAGCATCCATGAAGTGCATCCTTTATACCACCAACTCTTCTTGGCATTTCTCAGAAAGGAAGTTATTTAATGGAACTATCTCACACAGTAAAGCAGGCTGTGTCATTGTCATCTTTTTTTTTTTCCTTTCATATGAGGGACCAAGCACAAAGTGGCTCAGTAACTAACCAAAGGCCATACAACTAATAAGGGAGGGAAATAGCATTGGACACTAAATAGTTATGATACCAATATCCAAACTCTTAGCCATTATGCTATTCTGTGTATTCTTGATTTTTTTCTGGGGGTGGGGGATAGGTAAGGTCTTCTTCTGTAACCCAGGCTGTCCTAGAACTCACAATACTCAGCCTCCCAGGTGCCAGGCTGTACCATGCTTTCCAGGTTATCTTCCTAATTTCATACATCCTCAAAATGAAATCATTATATTCCACTTAGATGATTTCTTTAACTGAGAGGACATTAGCAGATTATCACATAATGAAAACAGTTTTGTACTCTGATGAATGGAAACTGACAGCTTACAAATCCGGGACAGGGGAACACTGTATTAGTGCTTCCTTTCAGTCTAGGGCACCTAAAATAGCATTACACTCATCAACTAAAGAAGAGTGATTGTGCAAAGGACCCTTCCCCATCCTGCCCAAGCATCTCTCCCTGCAGAAACACGGGGCTTGTCACATGATGGTTATTCTGGGAAGCCACCCTTTCTGAATGCTGCAACACTGGAAGACTTTGATTTTCTCATGCTATTTCCTTTACCAACTTTCCTCATATTTAATTACAGCCACAAACCTTTGACCTGCTTATGAGTTCCAAATGGGTGACTGACTTATATTTCTCTTGGCATTTCCAGTAGCATAGTTTCAAAGAACAGCTCCTAAATTCACATCTATTGAGTATTCATTATACATTCATTTCTTTACTTCGATTTAGTTTATTTTATAGCCCTTTATCAAATCAAACTGTTAATTGTTTCTAGAAACTCTGCAATTATAAACAAGAAAGAAGAGAAATATGACAAATATTGTCAATCCAATTCTTAGAATGATCAACATGTTAAGAATTTGGAATCAAAGCATCACCTCTGGAATGGTTGAAATTAGGAAAATATCACTATGTTATATAAACTAGAACACACTGTTGGAGTACAAAAAATAATGTATGGTTCTTTTCTATACAACAATTAATTTTGAAGTAACTCTCATTTCAGCTCTTCTGCTACGTAAACAAAACAAGATGAACACATTCCTTGTTAATACACAAAGTGAAGATGCCTATAATTTATGACATGAAATTTTTTCTCTCATAAAACTTAACATTTAAAATAAATTACTCTCCTGTATCTAATAAATAAAGCTTGATCTAAGATCAAGCACATACAGTTGGATAAATTAATATAATGTATTTAGGACTGACTCAGTAGAGACTTAATTTATTGGTTCTTTAAAATACTGTTATCATTTTACTTTTAAGCCCAAAGTACATTAAGTATGTTCTTCTACACAAAACTCATAGCTGACTCACATGATAGAAACAAAACTACAAGATATTACATTCATACTGCATACTGCTCCAGTCATGTACACTGGATTTTTGAAAACCTCCCAAGTGGTTTTTGTAGATCTTCTAATATAGTCACTTGCACAAAGTTCTAATGTGAAATAGTTGAAGTTTTGAGCCTGACTGAAATAGTTATCTTTGGGAGGCCCTTGTTACTTAGGACAGATTTTTTTTGGCAACCAACTATTTTTATAAGAGAATAACTGGCATTTCTTGAGCTTGAGCACTTACTTTGTGAATGGTAACATTATGAGTCTCACATATATTAAGTCAATTACATTTTATGTGAACCCTGTGGTATTCACAGATAAGATGATGGGACCTTGGTAATTTGCCAAAAGACATAAACAACAAGTGGTAGATTGTTCTAAAACTCAAATTCAGGTGATTTTTTTTGCACTAATTATTGATGACTTTAGCACATGAACTCTGTACAGTGGAAAACATTTCAGCTCTATTATAGTACACAAACTCAATGGAACTTCTCTGATAGCTGCCATCTCTGTTTAGCCACTTTCCTGTATTAAGGGAGGAGAACAAAGAGGACCTTCTCTTTTGCTTTCCCTTCCCTGCACAATGTAAAACACACACTTTAAGTGAAATGACCAACCCATTCAGAGTTGATATCATGCATGTATACAGTGTACCTTACCAAGAAACAGCTCCTCGAAGGCCAGGAATGACTATGACTGGTGCTTTCATAGTATGATCAGTGTACTTCTATACATCAGAGGTATTCATTTGTTTATAATTTTAAATTTTTCTTGAACTAGAGATGGTTCTTAAGTGCTAGGTAAGGACCATGGGGGCAATTGACCATCTTGTCCCACAAATGAGAACTTAGACGTGGAGAAGTATGAAGCTTCTCTACATTTATAGGAAAATGATAAAAGAAAACAAACCTCTCTGTGCTTTCTGTTAGGGTCTCCATGTGCATCTTGGAGTGCTGTGGCCTTTAAGTCAGGATAACTATACTCTATATACTGCTGTTCAGAGAAAGCAATGGCATGCTCACTAGTGTATAGACATCAGATTTTAAATATTAAGCTAATACCTGCTTTTCTAAGAAAAATAGGTATGCATTTATTTGGGAGAGAAAATGGGCACACCAGGCTCTCATACCACTGCAAATGAACTCCAGATACACATGCTGCTTTGTGAATCTGACTTTATGTCATTGGTACCAGGGAATCAACTCAGGCTGTCAGGTTTTGCAAGCAAGTCCCTTTAACTGCTGAGCCATCTCTGCAGACCCTATCACCTGGTTTTTTAGTTGTTGGTTTCAGATTTTTATTTGTTTGTTTTGGGTAGATGCATGGGTATTTTATTTGTAGAACAAAACAAGACCCTCTGTTTTGCAGTTAGTAAGCCCAGTAAGTAGCCAGAGCCTAGAGAATGGTGTGAATAACACAGACAAATATTCTTTCTCTTGTCCCACAGGATTAGATACAAAATACTTCTCTCCAATGTGTGTGTGTGTGCACAAACTTTTTGTTTTTGTTTGTTTTTGTTTTTGGAGGTAGGGTCTTGCTCTAGTCCAGGCTGACCAGGAACTATGTAATCTCAGGTGGCCTCAAACTCATGGTGATCCACCTACCTCTTCTTCCCAAGTGCTGGGATTAAAGGTGTGTGTCACCACACCCAGCAACAAACTTTTTTTTTGTTGTTGTTGTTATTTTACTGTTTTTGTTTTGTTTTCCAAGGTAAGGTCACACTCTAATCCAGGATTACCTGGAATTCACTATGTCCTCTTAGGTTGGCCTTGAACTCATGGCGATGCTCCTACCTCTGCCTTCCTCACTTAGTACAAACATTTTTTTTGAAACAGATTTATTGAGGTATAGCAATTGAAAAAATTATGTGATATCAAGTATGCAACACAATGATTTGATATGTGTTGTGAATTGTTAACACAATCAACTTAGTTTTAGACATGTGTTACTTAAGCTAATATAATATATATTTGATTCCTTGGCATGATTCATATTATAACTGAAAATGTGTACCCTCTGATCATTCTTCTGCCTTTGGTAAGGGAGTTCTAGGAGGTCAATTATTGTATTATCGAGTGAAGGGTAGACTTAAAGTCTTGGTTAACTAGCTGACTTGTTTCACTAAGAATGTTTTTAAAGCATTATTTGTAGGTCAGACACCTGCTTCATAAGCTCTGCCAGTGAGGCTGCCTAACCCTAATTTCTAATTTCACTGTTGGAGGACAACAGAGACCCTCCCCAACTAGGGAGAAAATAATTTGGCTGATATGAGAAACATACTGTGTATCTTAGAGAATGAATTAAAGTAAGATTTGGGATTCCTTTTAGGAGACTGATACATAATACACATTTCAAGGGTTGTTTTCAAACTCGTAGGAGCCCAAAGAAGTCTGATAGCTCAAGGGAAAGAAATTACTTATCCTGTGGGTAGTTATGCAGATTTGGGTTCATGCCTCAAGGCAGACCTTTCCTGAAATCATTTCTATTGCCATCAATAATTAACTCTGTGACTCTAAATAGTTTTCCTCATTTGCTGAAGGCTTAGCTGTTTTTGTGTTTGAGAAGCAGCAGAATTAACAAAGCAAGTCACTGAGGTTGGGCAGCAAATCTATTCACTTTGCTTTCCCAGGTCAAACGTGAACTTGACCTGAGCAGAGAAGGCTCTGTTAATCCAGTGTTTCAAAAAATATTGTCTACTTAAGTCAGGTAGCATCTGATGATATACCAAACAATCCTACATAGATATACAAACACAAACACATATCACAACTACAAAGATAGTCAAGGGAATGTACACATCCAATCCAGGGTGTTGTTTCTAAGGAGCAGAGGGCAGAAAGGTGACAAGCAGCAAGCTCTAGCTGATTTTGTACTCTTTTCCTCCATTATAAGATCAGTTAGAACTGAGTAGGTTTTTTGTTAAATCAGTGCTGATTTGTTATATGCACTACTTTAAATATTTAAATATTAAAACACAGGGTAAATAAGAGTTATGATAAAACAAAATCCTATCTTTTCTCCTTGTCACACACCCAGAAACATGAATGACGTGCTCGATATGCCAGTACTTCAAACATTTCTTCTTAACATCTGAATCAATTTTAACATTTTCCCATCACTACATTCACACTCTTAGGGCTAAAAGACCACTGAAAATGTTTCAGATATTGCATGCATATTATATGTAGTTCTAATTACACCCTGTTTGGCTTCTTACATGTGGCTTTGTTTCTGTTCTGTTCTCATGGGTCATATTGATATTACATTGATTCTTGCTCTTCTTTGTTTGTTTTTGGTTTATCTGAATCTATTCTTTCCACTCAGGCTACCTCTGTCAAGCACATAGAGTAGAATTCAGCAATTCAGCAGGTGTTCCTTCAGTCTTCTCAACACTATACTAGCTTCCTGTCATCAACTCAAGATGCATCTACCAAAAATCAGTGCCCATAAATTACACGTGTTAGATCATCCTACCTGAATACCTTGCATAATTCCTAGAATTCCTGACTCTAGAATAGACCTCTAGTTGTAATGGTAAAGCCCATTTAAATTCAGTTGAATGGCCATGATTTGTGAAAGACTGAAAAAGATAATTGAAAGTATTCCTGGAGTAAGGTTTAAAAAGTGACTAAATCAAATATTGCTCCCCTGCTGCCCAAAGTATATTCAGTGGATATAATTGTGAAGCATGCACTTCAAATGTCACAGTTCTTAAGTACAAGGGTAGGCAAAAGGTGCCACATATTTATTGTCAACTAGAGACAGGTTAATGCCTTGCGTCCCTTGAACCAGAAGTGCTTTCATAGTCTATGCAGTTCTTTCAGAGGGAGTGAACTGAAGACGAAGAGACACTCATTGAACATTGATGCTAGAAATGTCTGAGAAAGAAAACTGAAATTAAATTTGCAACATGCATGCACATTTAATTTTAAGAAGGGAATGGACTTTGTCTCCTCTGCTATTCTGCCTGTGTCAGTTTTCTACTGCAGACTCTACTGCACATTTCATCACGACATTCCAGCCCGAGCCCTGTGAAATCCACTGAGATACAGAGAGAGATTATCACTTATTGCTAAGTCCATATACACAACTGCAATTTAAGAGTTTTCTTCATCTGAAAATAGAACAAAAACACCTATTTTCCAAGGTTCAGAGAATTCAATGAGGAAGAAAAAAATTAAAAATAATAAAGTGATGGAGAGAAATGGATACTAGGTTATTGACGAAACTCATTAATTTACTTGCCCTGACAATGTTCAGGCATTTAAAATGATGTCTCACTTCTTGGAGTTCTGCTTGTAGACAATATACACACACATACATACATATGCAGGTATGTACACATATATACATATATATGTATATAATTCTTGTGTGTATGTACATCTACATATGTGTTGTAAGCATACTCATATGAAAGTTAAATCTATGTATTTTAAAGATCTTCAACTGGAAATAAATATGATTTTGTGGCATTCTGGCCAATAATATTTTCTATATGGAAGACTCAGATGCTCTTGAGAAAGGGACATAGACTAACAGTCTGTCATCTCTGGGATTGTTCTCACTAATGGCTAGCTTCTGTCACAGAATAAGAAAATAAACCACTTCACAAATACTGGAAGTGTTATATGACTGGCTGACATCATATGAATCATATGCAGATTGAAAGAGTTAGGTTGCTCACCTATCTATAGTACATTATCACTGCAGCTCCTCATGGTCTGACTAGCTGGGGCCATCTGTTCACATGTACCTGGAAAGACTGTGAGCCTGAACTTACTATTTACATGTGCATCATGACTTTGGGCACCAGTTACCATGACATAATGTTATATATATTAACTGTAAGCCTATACTTAGAAAAATAGTAAGTATCAAGAAATAATGATTAAACATGAAACTAGGGCAGAGTGATGGCCTAGAAGTTAAAGGCACTTTCTTGAAAAGCCTGATGACCTATGTTTGATTCCACAATACCCATGTAGAGCCAGATGCACAAAGTGATGCATGCATCTGGAGTTTGTTTGCAAGATGCCATAATGTGCCCTCTCTCTCTCTCTCTCTCTCTCTCTCTCTCTCCTTAAAAATAAATAACAAAAAGAATGAACAATTAACAAAAACACGAATTTGTTTACCAAAACACATTGAAGTAATCCTCCAATGCCCACAATAATCTTAAGTGACACTGGGCAAGTTCAAGTCTCTTTTCTGGAGAGGGAATCAGACTCATAGAGCCGTACAGTCTTATACTTTGAGTTCAAGTCTTGTACTTGCTGAGTCTTATATTTTGATCTTGGAATATTTGACAAAAACAGGCCATTCTGCTTTCTGTAATGACTACTACTTGCTCTTTAACATTTTTTTGTTTTCAAAGAAAATATATTTTAAAAGTATTTTTATTTTTATTTATTTACTTGAGAGAAAGAGAGAGATAGAAATAGGCAGGGAGAGAGAAACAGAGAGAGAGAGGGAGAGAGAAACAGAGAGAGAGAAAGAGAAAGATATAGAAATAGGCAGGGAGAGAGTAAGCGGGGAGGGGAGAAAAAGAGAAAGAGAGAGAAAGAATGGGCATGCCAGGGCCTTCAGTCACTGTAAACGAACTCCAGATGTGTGTACCCTCTTGTGCATGTGGCTTACGTGCATTCTGGGGAGTCAAACCTGGGCCCCTTGGCTTTGCAGGCAAGTGCCTTAACCACTAAGCCATCTCTCCACCCCACAGAAAATATTTTTATTGATTTATTTGCAAGGAGTGAGAGAGAAAGAGAGAGAGAATGAGAATGGCTGTGCCAGGGCCTCTAGCCACTGCAAAGGAACTCTGGATATATATACCACTTTGTTCATCTGGCTCTATATTGGGTACTGGAGAACTGAACTCAGATTGATAGGCTTTGCAGGCAAGTGCCTTAAACTGCTAAGCCGTCTCTCCAGTCCCCCACCCCTCTTTGTTCTAAAGAAAATATTTTTATTGATTTATTTGCAAGCAGGGAGAGAGTAAACTCTTTAACTTCTTGTCTCAACTCTAATTCTCTGGTTCCTTGAACAGGCTTCTCTTTGTCTTCACACCACTGACAGGGCTTCATCCTTAGCCCCAGTGCTGGTTAATTTATCCAATGCCAGTGTGTCACATAGGCACTGTACTTAAGGGTCTCTATAGTCCTAGACACCCAAACACTGGTCCTCTCCTTCAATGGAGCCATCTCAGACTAACAATTCAAAGTCAAACATCTGTTATCTTTCCACCAGGAAGACACTATGCTTCTGCCCTGTAGCCCTATCAGAGACACTATTATCTACTCAGCACACTATTCTTGTGCCTTTTCCTTCAAGCCCATTACCCCATCAGGTATCAATTCTTGAAGCTCTACCTTGGAAAAGACACTTTTATTGACTCCCTTTGTTCCATCACTTCACTGTCCTTCCAGGACCAACACTTCTTACATAGAGGCTGGTATCAGCTGAGTATTACAACCAGATATTTAAGCCAAGACATCAAGTGATTAATCCTGAAAAGGAATAGTCACAATGTCCATAATATCTTTGTTCATATGAATGAGAGTTCCTCTTTCTTTAGGAAAATCTACCCCCAAATCTGAAGTACACTGAGCAGATTGCTTTAAAAATACAGAAACAAAACAATAGGAGTGGTGATCTCAAGGACTGGCAGCTAGACCGAAGGCCTAAGTCATCATCACCAAAGAACAAGACTTATCAGCCTAGAGGACAAATACTCCCACGCCAAGTGCTGTACTTCCACCAAACCTCTATCCCTGGGTATCCTTTATTTTTTAATTTTTTTGTTTATTTATTTATTTATTTGAGAGCAACAGACACAGAGAGAAAGAGGCAGAGAGAGAGAGGGGGGGAGAGAGAGAGAGAGAGAGAGGGAGAGAGAGAGAGAGAGAGAGAGAAAGGGAGAGAGAATGGGTGCACCAGGGGTTCTAGCCACCGTAAACGAACTCCAGATGCATGCGCCCCCTTGTGCATCTGGCTAATGTGGGTCCTGGGGAATCGAGCCTTGAACTGGGGTCCTTAGGCTTCACAGGCAAGCGCTTAACTGCTAAGCCATCTCTCCAGCCCTGGGTATCCTTTTTGAGGGGCAACTTATACCATCTCGATGCCCCTTCCTTTTCCTCAGCTGGGGAAGCCATTGTTGCCCTGGCCTAATCTGTCATCGCTTCTTTAATGTGACTGGAAAATCTCATTCCTGTTACATGTTAATTTCTCTTCTCCCAATTTTAAGCTTTAATCCTGTGTCTTCCCCTTTATCCAAATCAAGTTTTTAAAATCTTTCTCGAGTCTCCTTTGGACTCGAGTCCCCAAGGCTTTTGTTCCCATGAGATACTAGGGAGAAATCCCAATTCCTAATACTAATTTTTTCATCTGTGGCTGAAAAATCTATACCTTAAATCTACAGCCCAGGACTAGCTGTAGTCATAGCCCTTTGGAGTGCTGTTTCCAAAATTGTTACCTGTGGCACTCTAGATGAATCTCTTGAGAGGAAACACGAAGATGACAACACCCAATTCTATGGACCAGAATGCAGAGTGAGGCAATACTTCCAGAGTACACAGACAAGCATGTGACACAAGGCAAGAGACCGATAACTCTGCTCTATCACTATTTTTATATGGTTAACCTGTGACATGCACCCAATATGTAATCTCTGAACTAAGTTTTATGACTAACTGTATAGGCCAGTGCCACTGGCTATACACACCACTAAATATATGATTCCCAGTCAGACATGTCATATCAGATATAAAGAAGACGTAAGTGGCAGAGAAAGCCTTCATTCTTCTTAAGTGGTTAAGCAGTAGGTCATGTAAATGAAAGACTCTCTTGCTTCTTTTTATTAAATTTATGTGTCTATATTTGACTGACTTCTTTTTCCCTTGTTTGCAGTTTTTAAAGTCGCTTAATATTTAATGTTACAAAGCACCTGAGATTTCTACTACATTAAATCCATTCATTGTACAAGCAGCTGCCAAAATGTTCAGAATAAAATTCAGTAATGCTGAGCTAAGAAGTAAATTTCTGCAGCAACTCAGCGCTATGAATAAGACATGATATGTGAATAAATGGCCTAGCAGAAACATAGATGAACAAAATCAGTTGGTGAGGCATGAAGTTGTCATGCAGTAAAAGTAAACTCAAGACTTCACTATTCTAAAACATCATTAACATCTTCAGGCTGCACTCCCCGCTTGTGACAATAGCCGGAGAAAAATCTCCTTTTCAAGGTGATCATGCCCTAATGTCATCATGCCATACCTCTCAAAGAACTGCACTGGAAAACTCAGTCTTTCAATGTCAGATCTATAAATCTTGTTAAGATACAGATATTGTCATAGCTTGTCCCTCCTATGGATGAGCTGGCAAGAGAGTGGCTAGGTACTGAGGCATAAGAGGACCAGGTACGCTTTAAGCCTAGGAGAAAGTTACAATGAGCTAAATGTTTCCCCAGACTGTCAGCAGCACAGAGCAGAGGAAACAGGCAGGGCATGAGTGGATGGGAAAGCAGCTATCATTTAGAGTACAAAGGTCCCTACTCCAGGTCGTAGAATGGCAGAAAAAGAACTGATAAGGATGGGAGCTGAGGGTGGTTAGGGCCCTTTTTGGTAGCATTTGGAACCTGAAAAGGAGTTGGGGATAAAAGATTTCTTTATATAAAGAATTCTATGAAGAACATAACCCATTTTTGTTCATATTTTTCCTTTTAAATGAAAAGGACAAAAAGGTCTATCAATGAGAAACAACAAAAAGAAATCAGTAAAACATATATTACCAAAGTTTTTTTTAAATATTTTCTTTTTATTTATATAAGCAAGAGAGAAGATGCAGATGGAGAGAAGGGCCAGGGTCTTAAGACACCAGAAATGAATCCCAGATGCATGCACCACCATGTGCATCCAACTTACATGGGTACTGGGGAATTGAATCTGGGTCTTCGGGCTTAGCAGGCAAGTGCCTTACCTACTAAGACATGCCTCCAGCCCCTATTGCCAAAGTTTTGATCAGAAACTGTTTTGAAGTTTGGAAATGCATAAAGAAGGAAGAAGGGTATGCAGAGTGGATGTGTGGGGTACAGAGTAGATGTGTGGGTTAGTAATCAGTGAGACACTGACGGCTAGTCATTCCAGCTAATCAGTCACACCAGCACCTTCAAGGGTGCTACATGTTACTGAGAAAACAACTTGATAACAGAAGTGTCCACACGCTCCCTGGAATGTATATGCCATGTAATTCAAAGCAGAAGCACAATACCCTATAGAAAATTGATTCTCAAATGCTTTTTTTATAATTACTCATATGTACTTGGAATACAGTGGGTATAATAAAAATACACACTCTTTGCTCCACTGAATGTTTTAGACTAATGTAACTTCTTGCTATTCTAAAAGTTCTCAGTGTATAATTCAGGTTCACTGGTGCAATAATGCCAAGAGAGGAGCTGAGTACAGAGCAAGAATGGCATGCAGATTTTCTCAGAACTAACCCAAGAGATGCAGGCTTCTTGCTAACAAGCAAATAATTAAAACCTGCAGAGTTCCAGAAAGTTTCTAACTTTAAAACGTGGTACATTTATAGCCAGACTGAGCTTCTTAAGAGAATAACTCAGAAGGTACTCTAGAATTAAATGTGACCTTCATGGCATCCAAGCCTTTGGAACCCTAGTCCAGTCCCCAGTGTGTACATGTCTCTTGAAACATTAGCTCTGGGTCAGCTGCTGCCTCCACCTCCCTGCATCACTTGCTCAAATCTTCCCTCTCCTAGAGGGCCCAGCTCAGCACCTTGCCACAAGGTTTTCCTACATCTTTTACATCAAAAATCATAAAAGGGTTAGAGAGATGTCATAGTGGTTCAGGTGCTTGCCTGAGAAGCCTAGAGAACCATATTCAACTCTCCTGATCCCACATTAGCCAGATGCACAAAAGGTAAGGCAAGCCCAAGGTCTCACATGCCCACTAGGTGGCACAAGCATCAGCGTTCGAGTGCAGTGGCTGAGACCCTGTAGTGCCAGTTCTCTCTCTCACTTTGTCTCTCTCAAAATAAAATAAAAAATTTTTAAAGTCAAATAAGAACAGAAAGATCCATAGTGAGGTACATTCCCATATCTAACTCCATGTCACCCATTACAGAAGCACCTTTAGGTATCTGCTTATTTTCCTTGAATAAATCAGGAAATGTGGCAGAGAGAACAAATGGTGTGACTGAGGCTAACACAGGAGCCAAAGTCAAGGTGTTGCCAGATGTAAATGCTTTTGGTCTCTAATAGTCAACACCAAAAATAATAACAGACACCAAGTAACTAATAACAAATGTGTTCCTAAACACTTCTCGTGTTGTAATTCATCAGTGTTCATAACTGTCCATATAACAATATTTTCTTTAAAGAATCCTAAGAGAACACAGAAAACCAATTTAATGAGACAACTATGTTAATATAAAATGTGAGTAAAGAAATAGATATAATGAAAAATCACCTATCAGAAATACTAGAAATTCAAAACAGAGTAAGTCAAATAGAAAACTCTGTAGAAAATCACACCAGGAGAATGGATCAAGGATAGGACAGAATATCTAAACTAGATGACCAGGTGGCAGTTCTAATACAGTCCAACAAAGAAAAAGACTAATAGAAATACATGAATGGGAATTTCAAGACATTTGGGACACTGTAAAGAAATAAAAAATAAAAATTCAAGGTATAGTAGAAGGAGAAGAATTTCACTCCAAAGGCATAGCAAGTATTTTCAAGAATATCATAGAAGAAAATAGAAAAATAAATGCCAATGCAGATACAGGAAGCCTTTAGAATGCCCAAAAGACAAAATCAGAAAAGAATCTCTCATTGGCATATTATAATTAAACTACTAAACATACAACCCAAAGCAGTTAGAGAGAAAAATCAAGTCATATATAAAGGCAAACCCATTAAGATAGCAGAAGATGACTCAACACAAACTTTAAAAGCCAGAAGGGCTTGGAATGATGTGTTCCAAGTTCTGAAAGATAACAATGGTTAACCAAGATTACTTTATCCATCAAAGCTACCCATCCAAATTGATGGTGAAATGAGGACATTCCACAACAAAAGCAGGTGAAAGGAGTATGTGACCACTAAACCAGCTGAAGAAAAAATACATGAAAGGATTCTTTATGCTGAAGAGAAAAAAAGCACATATATGAGGAATCAGGAAAAAATACCATACTCAAATAATAGTTAATACAAGAGAGTAAAGGAAAAACAGGAAGAACTATAAAACAAGAATGGCCAGAATAAATGCATTCCTTTCCATAATAACTCTTAATATCAATGGCCTCCGTGCCCCAACCAAAAGATACAGGTTTGCAGACTGGGTTAAAAGGTAGGATCCTTCTTTTTGTTGCCCCCAAGAAACTCAGCTTTCCATAAAAGATGGACACTATCTTAGGGTGAAAGGAGGGAAAATGGTATTTCAAGCAAATGAGCCTGGAAAACAAGTAGGTGTTGGTATTCTAATATCTGATAGGTTAGACTTCAAACCAACATAAATTAGGGAAGATAAGGAAGGTCACTTTATATTGATTAAAGGAACAATCCAACAGGAAGACATTATAATTCTCAACATATATTTACTGAACATGAGGGCTGACAATTTCACCAAACACTATTAGAATTAAGGTTACAGATAACATCAAACATAATTGTAGTGGGTAACTTCAATAACCCACTATCACCAAGTGATAGGTCATCCCAGCAAAAATAAACAGAGAAGCATCTGGAGTAAATGAGTGCATATAAAAAATAAGCCTAACAGACATCTAAAGAACCTTACATCCAAATGCTGCAGAATACAGATTCTTTTCAGTAGTACATGGAGCATTCTCTAAAATAGACCATATATTAGGACACAAAGCAAATCATAACAAATACAGGAAAACTGAACCAATTTCTTGTACTCTATGCAATCACAATGGAATTAAACTACAAATCAACAGTGAGAAAAGCTATAGAACATACACAAAATCATGGAAACTAAACAGTACACTACTAAATGATGAATGGGTCAATGATGAAATTAAGTAAGGAGCTGGAAAGATGGGTTAGTGGTTAAGGCACTTGCCTGTGAAGCCTAAGGATCCAAGTTCAATTCCCCAGTACCCATGTAAGCTTGGTGCACAAGGTGGCACATGTGTCTGGATTTTGTTTGCAATGGCTAGATGCCCTGGTGCACCCATTTTCTCTCTCTAGCTGTTTCTTCCTCTTTCATTTTCCCTCTACATCTCTCAAACAATCAAATAAAATGTTAAAAAGGAAATCAAAGTGTGCATAGAATCAAATGATAATGAGAACACAATATACCAAAACCTTTGGGACACAATGAAGGTAGTCCTAAGAGGGAAATTTATAGCTTTGAGTGCCTATATTAATAAATTAGAAAGATCACAAGTAAACAATGTAATGCTTTACTTTCAGGCCTTGGGAAAAGAAAAGCAAGGCAAACAAAAAATCAGTAGGCAGGAAAAAATAATAAGGATTAGGGCAGAAATTAATGAAATAGAAACAAACAAACAACAACAACCACAAAAAAACAAAGAATCAATGAAACAAAGAGTTGTATCTTTGAAAGGATTTACAAGATTTATAAAACCTTAAGAGACACAAATCAATATAGTTAGAAAAGAAAAAGCACCATTACAATAGATACCAATGAAATTCAGAAAATCATGAGGCCATACTTTAAGAAAATTTACTCCACTGAGTATTAAAATCTGGAAGAAATGGATGATTTCCTTGATTTATATGAACTACTGAAATTAAATCAAGATGAGACAAACCATTTAAACAGACCTGTAACAAGAATGAAGATCAAACAAATATTCTCCCAAATAAATAACATCCAGGCCCAGATGGATTCACTGGTGAATTTTACCAGACCTTCATGGAAGAACTAACCACAATGCTTCTCAAGTTTTTTTGTATAATAGAAAAGGAAAGAATCCTACCAAACTTCTATGAAACCAGCATCATCCTGATACCAAAACCAGACAAAGAAAGAACATAAAAAGAAAATTACAGACCAACCTCCCTCATGAACTTAGATACAAAAATTCTCAACAAAATACTGGCACACAGAATATAAGAATATATCAGGGACTTCCGGTTAAGATGGCGGCGTAGGTACCATGCCAAAGCAGCCTAGGGAGAAAAAAGACCAAAATAACTCAGCAAAATACACACTTTTACTAAAAAGTGAGGTGTATAGGAAATTGAAGCGGCAGCGGAGAAGTAGAAGAGTTCCAGAGCATCCAGAGCCTTCACAGGCGGGAAAAATGGCTCCGGCAGCTCGGCCAACCGCGGCAGCCGCGGTGCACCAGAAAGCCACCAGACTTGGCTCCACCCGCAGGAAAAGCCAGGTGCGGGATTTTCCCCTCACACCGCGCTCTCCGCAACTCGGGAAACGTGAAGGGAGAGCGGCAGCAAACAGCGGAGGAGCAGACCGCGAGGTAGAAGAACACGTGGAGCAGCGAGACAACCAGAGCAGCTGAGACTCCCTCCCCTTCCCCCACCGCCTGAGGCCAGCTCCAGCGAACAGAGCAGCGGCCTGGGACCCGGCCACGCCAATGTGGGCTGACAGCGGGACCCAAGCAGGAGCAGAGTTCGACAGCAACTTCAGCGGCTCCAGCACTGGTAACAGCGGCCCCAGCAGCAGCAGACCCAGGAGTGGCAGCAGCGGCAGACTCGGCAGCAGCAGCTTCAGGGCGATCAGCGGCAGTGGACACAGCAGCAGCAGCTTCAGCAGCAGTGGTGGCTCTAGCAGTGGCAGCTACAGCAGCAGCAGAGGCAGCAGCAGCGGCTCAGTTTGCCCCGCAGGAAAAGAAAGTGCCCAGCTCCAGAAATCAGAACAGCAGCCCGACGACCCAGGCAGCAACTTGACTGAGACCAAAATCATCCCAGGTAACTGGGATTGCACCAGGGAAGGGTCTCACTTGGTCACAAGCTGACTTGGATCCCTCAACAGACCAGAAATCTTAACCTCTTTGTTGATAGAGGATCTGGTCGTTATAATAACTACTCTTGCATACATACTCAGGGCTGTTTTTGAATGAATGTGTACAGTGTTTAGTTAAATTTTAGAATCTACCTGTATTTTATTCCACTCAGCCTGCTTGAATACTCTCATAGCAGGGAAACTCAACCCCTAGGAACACCTTTGTAGATACTCTGAGAGTCTTAAGAGCCACACCTAACACCTTAAGCTCCTACCCTGAAAATATATTACATCAAATCAATTGATACAGCTAAGAATACACAGCTAGCTAGAAAATCCAAGCATTAATTTAATCCAAGATGCAAAAATATATACTTTATAACACAAGAAACACTAAAAAGCAAGACGATATAAATCCAACTAAAAGTATTAATGCATCAGAAATGTCCTCCAGTGAGAAAGAGTTAGAGGAAATGCCTGAGAAAGAGTTCAAAAGAATAATTATAAATATGTTCAAAGAGGCCAAAGAACACATGAAAACAATCAAAGAAGAAATCAAAGAGGAAATCAAAGGAATCAAAGAAGAGGCAGGACACCAATTTAATGAAATAAAGAAGGCAATACAAGACATAAATAGGGAAATAGAAATAATAAAGAAAAACCAGTCAGAATTACTAGCAATGAAGAACACAGTTAATGAAATAAAAAGCTCTGTAGAAAATCTCACCAGTAGGATGGATGAGGAAGAGGACAGAATATCTAAGCTAGAAGACCAGGTGGCAGACCTAATGTAGTCCAACAAAGAGAAAGACAAACTTATAGAAAAGTATGAGTGGGAATTTCAAGATATTCGGGACACTATGAAAAGATCCAATATAAGAATTCAGGGCATAGTAGAAAGAGAAGAACTCCACTCCAGAGGCATAGTAGGCGTCTTCAACAAAATCATAGAGGAAAATTTTCCCCAAATTGGGAAAGAGGTGCCAATGCAGATACAGGAAGCCTTTAGAACCCCAGCCAGACAAAACCCAGAAAGAACCTCTCCTCGCCATATTATAATCAAACTTCTAAACACACACACCAAAGAAAAAATATTGAAAGCAGTTAGAGAGAAAAATCAAGTTACCTACAAAAGCAAACCCATCAGGATTATAGCAGATTATTCAACACAAACTTTTAAAGCCAGAAGGGCTTGGAGTGATATATGCCAAGTTCTGAAAGATAACAACTGTCAACCAAGGTTACTTTATCCTGCAAAGTTATCCATTCAAATAGATGGAGAAATAAAGACATTCCATGACAAAAGCAGGTTAAAGGAGTATTTGAAGACAAAACTAGCTCTACAGAAAATACTTGATAGAATCCTCCATGCTGAACAAAAGGAAAAGCACACATATAAGGAACCTAGAAAAAACAAGCTATACTCAAATACCAGTTAACAGAAGAGAGCACAGGTAGAACCAGAAACACACACACACAAAAAAATGGCAAACATAAATACACACCTTTCAATAATATCTCTTAATATCAATGGCCTCAATGCCGAAACGAAAAGACATAGATTTGCAGACTGGGTTAAAAAGCAGGATCCTACAATTTGTTGTCTCCAAGAAACTCACCTTTCTACAAAGGATAGACATTATCTTAGGGTGAAAGGTTGGAAGACGGTGTTTCAAGCAAATGGGCCTAGAAAACAAGCAAGGGTTGCTATCCTAATATCAGACAGGGCAGACTTTAGTCCGACGTTAGTCAAGAAAGATAAGAAAGGTCACTTTAAATTGATTAAGGGCACACTCCAACAGGAGGACATTACAATCCTAAACATATATGCACCTAACATGGGGGCTCCCAAATTCGTCAAACAAACACTATTAGAACTAAGGTCACAGATAACACCAAACACACTGGTGGTGGGTGACTTTAACACCCCAGTCTCATCAATTGACAGGTCATCCAGGGAAAGAATAAACAGAGAGGCATCTGGACTAAATGAGGTCATAGAAGGAATGGACCTAACAGATATATACAGGACATTTCATCCAAAGGCTGCAGAATATACATTCTTTTCAGCAGCATATGGAACATTCTCTAAAATAGACCACATATTAGGACACAAAGCAAATCTTAACAAATTCAGGAAAATTGAAATAATTCCTTGCATTCTATCTAACCACAATGGAATTAAACTACAAATCAGTAGCAAGAAAGGCTATAGAGCATACACAAAATCATGGAAACTAAACAATACACAACTAAATGATGAGTGGGTCAATGAAGAAATCAAAAAGGAAATCAAAAAATTTATAGAGTCAAATGATAATGAGAACACAACATACCAAAATCTCTGGGACACAATGAAGGCAGTTCTAAGAGGTAAATTTATAGCCTTAAGTGCCTATATTAAGAAATTAGAAAGCTCGCAAGTAAACGACCTAATGCTTTGCCTTAAAGCCTTGGAAAAAGAAGAACAAGGCAAACCAAAAATCAGTAGACGAGAAGAAATAATAAAGATTAGGGCAGAAATAAATGAAATAGAAACAAAAAGAACAATCCAAAGAATTAATGAAACAAAGAGTTGGTTCATTGAAAGGATAAACAAGATTGATAAACCCTTAGCAAATCTGACCAAAAGAAAGAGAGAAGAGACACAAATTAATAAAAACAGAGATGAACAAGGTAACATCACAACAGATTCCAGAGAAATTCAAAAAATCATAGGGACATACTATAAAAGCATATACTCCACAAAGTATGAAAATCTGAAAGAAATGGATGATTTCCTTGATCTGTATGACCTACCTAAATTAAATCAAAATGAGATTAATCACTTAAATAGACCTATAACAAACATGGAGATCGAAACAGTTATCAATAATCTCCCAACTAAAAAAAGCCCAGGCCCGGATGGATTCACTGCTGAATTTTACCAGACTTTTAAGGAAGAGCTAACACCATTGCTTCTTAAGCTTTTCTAGGAAATAGAAAAAGAAGGAATTCTACCAAACTCCTTCTATGAGGACAGCATCACCCTGATACCAAAATCAGGCAAAGATAGAACAAAAAAAGAAAATTACAGACCAATCTCCCTCATGAACATAGATGCAAAAATTCTCAACAAAATATTGGCAAACAGAATACAAGAGTATATCAAAAAGGTCATTCACCCTGACCAAGTAGGCTTTATCCCAGAGATGCAGGGATGGTTCAACACATGCAAATCTTTAAATGTAATACATTACATAAATGGGTTGAAGGACAAAAATCACATGATCATCTCATTAGATGCAGAGAAAGCATTTGACAAAATTCAACATCCCTTCATGATAAAAGTCCTACAGAGACTGGGAATAGAAGGAACATATCTCAATATAATAAAGGCTATTTATGACAAGCCTACAGCCAACATATTACTAAATGGGGAAAAACTGGAAGCTTTTCCACTAAAATCAGGAACAAGACAAGGGTGTCCACTGTCCCCACTTCTATTTAATATAGTTTTGGAAGTCTTAGCCATAGCAATAAGGCAAGAGACACACATAAAAGGGATACAAATTGGAAAGGAAGAAATCAAGTTATCATTATTTGCAGATGACATGATTGTATACATAAAGGACCCTAAAGAGTCTACTAGCAAGCTGTTAGAGCTGATCAAAACCTACAGCAATGTAGCAGGATACAAAATAAATACACAGAAATCAGTAGCCTTCATATATGCTAACAACAAACACACAGAGGATGAAATCAGAGAATCACTCCCATTCACAATTGCATCAAAATAAAATAAAATACCTTGGAATAAACCTAACGAAGGAAGTAAAGAATCTATACAATGAGAACTTTAAAACACTCAAGTGAGAAATTGCAGAAGACACTAGAAATTGGAGAAACATCCCTTGTTACTGGATTGGAAGAATCAATATTGTGAAAATGGCAATCTTACCTAAAGCAATCTACACATTTAATGCAATCCCTATCAAAATTCCAAAGGCTTTCTTCATGGAAATAGAAAAAGCAATCCAAAAATTCATTTGGAATCACAAAAAACATCGAATATCTAAAATAATAAATGAGCAACAAAAAAGAGGCTGGTGGTATCACCATACCTGATTTTAACCTATACTACAGAGCCATAGTAACAAAAACAGCATGGTACTGGCACAAAAACAGACATGTAGATCAGTGGAACAGAATAGAGGACCCAGATGTAAGCCCAAGTAGCTATAGCCACCTGATATTCGATAAAAATGCCAAAAATACTCATTGGAGAAGAGACAGCCTCTTCAGCAAATGGTGTTTTGAAAACTGGATATATATCTGCAGAAGGATGAAAATAGATTCTTCTCTCTCGCCATGCACAAGAATTAAATCCAAATGGATTAAAGACCTTAACATCAGACCGGAAACTTTGAAACTGCTAGAGGAAAAAGTAGGGGAAACCCTTCAACATATTGGTCTTGGCAAAGACTTTCTGAAAACAACCCCAATTGCTCAGGCAATAAAACCACAGATTAACCACTGGGACCTAATGAAATTACAAAGATTTTGCACCGCAAAGGACACAGTGAAAAAAGCAAAGAGGCAACCTAGAGAATGGGAAAAAATCTTCGTCAGCTATATATCTGATAGAGGATTAATATCTAGGATATACAAAGAACTCAAAAAGTTAAATAATAAGGAATCAAACAAGCCAATCAAAAAATGGGCTATGGAGCTAAATAGAGAGTTCTCAAAGGAAGAAATACGAATGGCATATAAGCATCTAAAAAAATGTTCTATGTCACTAGTCATCAGGGAAATGCAGATTAAAACTACATTGAGATTCTATCTCACTCCTGTCAGATTGGCCACCATCATGAAAACAAATGATCATAAATGTTGGCGGGGATGTGGAAAAAAAGGAACCCTTCTGCACTGCTGGTGGGAATGCAATCTGGTCCAGCCATTGTGGAAAACAGTGTGGAGGTTCCTAAAACATCTAGAGATTGATCTACCATATGACCCAGCTATAGCACTCCTAGGCATATATCCAAAGGACTCATCTCATTTCCTTAGAAGTACATGCTCAACCATGTTTATTGCTGCTCAACTTATAATAGCTGGGAAATGGAACCAGCCTAGATGTCCCTCAACAGATGAGTGGATAATGAAGATATGGCACATTTATACAATGGAGTCCTACTCAGCGGTAAAGAAAAATGAAGTTATGAAATTTGCAGAAAAATGGATGGACCTGGAAAGTATTATACTAAGTGAGGTAACCCAGGCCCAGAAAGCCAAGCGCCACATGTTCTCTCTCATATATGGATCCTAGCTACAGATGACTGGGCTTCTGCGTGAGAATGAAAATACTTACTAGCAGAGGCCAGTAAGTTAAAAAGGAGACATAAAGGGTAGAGAAAGGAAGGGAGGAGGATACTTAATAGGTTGATATTGTATATATGTAATTACAATGATTGTAATGGGGAGGTAATATGATGGAGAATGGAATTTCAAATGGGAAAGTGTGGGGGTGGGGAGGGAGGGAATTACCATGGGATATATTTTATAATCATGGAAAATGTTAATAAAAATTTAAAAAAAAATGTAGGGCTGAAAATAAAAGAATATATCAAAAAGATCATTCACCCTGACCAAGTAGGTATTATACCAAAGATGAAGGATGTTTCAACATATGCAAATCGATAAGTGTAATACATTTTATAAATGGACTGAAAGACAAAAATCACATGGTCACTTCAAAAGACACAAAAAATACATCTGACAAAATCCAACATCCGTTCATGGTAAAAGGCTAAAGAAACTGGGAGTAGAAGAAACATATCTCAACATAATAAAGTCTATTTATGACAAATCTACAGCCAACATTATACTAAATAGGGAAAATTTTGAAGTTTTTCCACTAAAATCAGGAGTAAGATAAGGATGTCCACTGTCCTCATAATATATTACTGGAAGTCTTAGCTAAAACAGGAAGACAAGAGACACTCATAAAAGGGATATAAACTGGAAAGAAAGATCAAATTTTTATTATTTGCAGGTGATACGATTATATCCTAAAGACTCTACCAGCAAACTGTCAGAGCTGATAAACACTTTTAACAACATATCAGGATATAAAATAAACATAGAAATCAGTAGACTTCCTGTATAATAATAACAAATGTGAGGATGAAATCAGGGAATCACTCCCATTTACAATTACTTCAAATAAATAAATAAATAAATAAAGTACCTAGAAATAAACCTAACCAAGGAAGTGAGGGATCTGTATAATGAAAAATTTAAAACACTCAAGAGAAAAATTTCAGAAGACACTAGGAAGTGGAAAGACATGCTATGTTCTAGGATTAGAAGAATCAATATTGTGAAAATGTCAATCTTACCAAAAGCAATTTACACATTTAATGATATCCCCATCAAACTTCTAATGGCATTTTTCACAGAAATAGAAAAAAGAATCCTAAAATTCATTTGATGCACCAAAAAAAAAAAAATTCCTCGAATAGCCAAAACAATTTTTAGCAACAAAAATAAGCCTGGCAGTATCACCATACCTGATTTTAATCTACATTACAAAGCCATAGTAACAAACACAGCATGGTACTGGCACAAAAACAGACATGTAGATCAGTGCAAGAAAATAGAGGACCCAGATTTAAATCCGGGGAGCCACAGCCATCTGATTTTCAACAAAGATGCCAAAAATGTTCATTGGAAAAAAAGATAGCCTCTTTAACAAATCGTGCTGGGAAAACTAGATATCTATACATAGAAGAGTGACAATAGATCTTTATTTCTCTCCATGCACAAGAATCAAATCCAAATTGATCAAAGCCCTTAGTATCAGACATGAAACTCTGAAAATGCTAGAGGAAAAGTAGAGGAAACCCTTCAACAGATAAGCATAGGCAATGACTTTCTGAATATAACCCCAGTTGTTCATGTAGTAAAACCATTAATCAACCACTGGGACCTCATGAAATTAAAAATGTTTTGCACAGCAAAGGACACTGTGAATAGAGCAAAGAGGAAACCTACAGAGTGGGAGAAATTCTTTGCCAGCTATACATCTGATAGAGTATTAATATCCAGGATATACAAAGAACTCAAAAACTAAATAATAAGAAATTAAACCCAATTAAAAAATGGCATATGGTATTCTTTATTCCCTTCCTGATAGGATGTAATATATTAGTCTTGTTGAAAGTAGTGCCTGCTGATTTTTGCACTTCTAAAATACAGAGGGAAAGAAAATCAGAGTTTGGGCACAGTGGAAAGCTCCCATATAAATAAGTACATACACCATATGTATGTGTATATACATTCACAAACACACATAGTATTTGAGCAGAATTGTTAGAAAATGAGAGGCCATGGACAGAATTAGGCTTGGCTTTTGAACACACTATAAAATTTTGGAAAACATTTAAATCACTGTGCCTCCATTTTGTCATCTGTAAGATAAGAGCATAAGATTTTTATTTTGTGATTCAAAGGATTAAATGAATTAATAGGAAAAATGGACTATGGAACTAAATAGAGTTGTCAAAAGAAGAAATACAGATGGCATATCAACATTAAAAAATGTTCTACATCCTTAGCCATAAAGGAAATGCAAATTAAAACTACTTGGAGATTTTACTTCACTCCTGTCAGAATGGCTATCATCAAGAAAAAAAATGACAATAAATGCTGGTGAGGATGCAGAAAAAGATGAACCCTTCTACACTGCTGGTGGGAATGTAAACTGGTACAGCCATTGTGGAAATTGGTGTGGAAGTTCCTGAGAAAGCTAAAAATAGATTTATCATATGTCCCATCTATACCACTTCTAGGCATATATCCTAAGGACTCTTCTCATTACCTTAGAGATACTTGCACAACCATGTTTATTGCTGCTCTATTAACAATAGCTAGGAAATGGAACCAGCCTAAATGTCCTTCAACTGATAGAAAATGAAGACATGGTACATTTATAAAATGGAGTTCTATTTAGTGGTAAAGAAAAATGAATTTTGCAGGGAAATGGATGGATCTGTAAAAGACTATACTAAGTAAGGTAACCCAGGCCCACAAAGCCAAATGCTGCATGTTCTCTCTATATGAGAATTCTAGCTACAAATGCTTAGACTTGCATGTGATGTGGAGTAAAAATAGGCAGCAGAGGCCAGTAAGCTAGGAAGAGGGTATAAGGGAGGGAGGACAGGGAGAACTCAAGGGGATGGTGTTGTACATGTGTAAATAGATGGACAGATTACTAAGAATGGTCTAAGTGAGGTTAAGGGAAGTGACTAAGTAAAGGAAGAGTGGGAGGAAGGTTAATCAAAATTTAAGAGGGCAGGAATAAGCCATATGGAAACCTTCATTTCTGAACGATGGCAAACCCAGAAGTCAAAGATTATTACTAGAAAAATTTCAGTTCCAAGGATGGAATACCCAGTGAGTTGTTGGCCAGGGAGGTACCTGATGCTATCAAAACATTACAGGTCAATGCCAAGGCTCTTGGTTTCACATCAGGTATAGATTGTAAAACCTTATTGCTGAAGACTCCACACACTTGGCCTGCAACGTCACTGAGAAATCTTGCTGGAGCTAAGCCAGCAACCTTCTCACTATAGACCAGCTGACAGAAAGCTGGAAAAAGCTACACTAATGCACCTCTATGAGAGATAAACAACAGTGGGCATTGCAAGCTTTAAATTTGGTCAGCCATGTCAAATGAGCCAAGGTGTGCAATCGTGGCATGTCTGTTATATGGGAAACCAGCTGCTGGAGGCCCATTCCACAAGACAGAGTACATCTCTGATACTGAAAACCCATGACCAGGGAGGTCATGAGCCCCAGGGGTGTAATGCCTGCTGGTGTCTGCCTAAATGCATGTATTGTGCTCACCAAACTTCCCAGTAAGCACTTTACTTAATGTTAATTCCCATGTATTAATGCTATTCTCACTTTTTGTTAGAGAGGCTTCTCTTTTCAGATGGCAGTGATCTCAGGGATAATTCAAAAGGCACCAAAGAGTGGAGAAGTGACAGAGGGGTGTTCAGCAATGAAATATCTAAATCACATCTTTGAAGGCTCAGGGTCCATTGCAGAAGAAGTGGCAGACTGTAAGAGTCAAAGAAGGGTAGGACTACTTACAATTCAATCTTCCAGGCACAAAATGGCCTGGATATCCATGACATTACAATGCCTGGTACTACCTACGTAAGAATATCATAATAGGAAGAAAAGATGATAACATCAAAAGAAAAGAGAGACTAACTGAGAGGGGGAGGGAATATGATGAAAGGTGTATTTGTGAAGGGGAAAGCAGGGGAAGGAAGGGAATTATCATGGCTTACTGTTTATAATCATGGAAGTTGTCAATAAAAAAGGAAATAATGACTACCCCAAAATAGGAGGTAACATTTATAATTCATATCTGAAGATTTATATCCAGAATGTATTATAAATTTTTAAATAATAAATAATTTAAAGATAAACAAAAGATGTGAGAGACATTTCCCTGAAGAAAATCTACACATGGCAAAGACAGAAGAAAAATTAAAATATGCAATGAGATACCACTTCAAACCCATGAGAATAACTATAATCAAAGAGATAATGACACATGTTTGAGGCTGTAGAGAAAATGGAATCCTGAGATCCTGCTCACAAGAATATGAAATGCTACAGCCTATTTGAGAAATAGTTTGATAGTGTCTGAGGAAATTAAACATATATTTACCATATGGTCCAGAATTGACCAGAATACTCTTTTAGCTATCTACCCAAAAGAGATGAAAATATACTTCCACAGGCAAATTTTCATAGCAGCACTTTTTATAATAACTAAAAAGGAGAAAAACTCCAAATTTCCACCCAACAAGGAACAGATAAACAAAAGAAGGTTTAGCCATTCAAAAAAAGGTCTGGTTTTCAGGGTAGCCTTGAAAGCAGTATTCATGTCACTGCTTACTCTGTAAGACACTGTGGTCACTTAAACCTCATAAAAACAGAGGTTCAGAGTTTTCAGAGAAAGTAACATTAATAAATCAAGTATCTGTCTTGCCCACCAAGTCTCAGGTGCATCATGGAAGAGGGGCCAGAAAGACTGCTAGAGTCTCAGGGTAGATGGGAATAGCTTGAGACACCATGCTTCCCTCGTGCCTGCAGAGACTGACTGAGGTCTCTTGGTCCCCACAGCGAATACCAATAACCCCATGGAAGACCCTCTGCAGAACTGGGTCGGGGGACAGGGGTGTCTATGTGTGGAGCCTTTTTATAAAAAAAAATCAATAATGGGCTGGAGAGATGGCTTAGAGGTTAAGCACTTGCCTGTGAAGCCTAAGGACCCCGGTTCGAGGCTTGGTTCCCCAGGTCCCACGTTAGCCAGATGCACAAGGGGGCACATGCGTCTGGAGTTTGTTTGCAGAGGCTGGAAGCCCTGGCGCACCCATTCTCTCTCTCTCCCTCTATCTGTCTCTCTCTGTGTCTGTTGCTCTCAAATAAATAAATAAATAAATAATTTTAAAAAATCAATAAATTAAAAAACAAGTTCTGATATAAGTAAGCTACAAGATATATAAAGCTCAAAAGCATCACAGTAAGTGAAAGAAGTCAGCCCTCCAAACCACAGAGGGACAATTCTAATCGCATGAAATGTCCAGAAGAGATCAATCTGTGGAGAGGGCAACACAGATTAGTGGCTGCCTGGGCTTAAGAGAAGAGGGAGAGGGAACAGCGGCAAAGGAGAGCTCACGCTGTTTTCAGGGTAGTGTCAAAAACTGGACAACGATCTTTATATAGCTCACATCAATTTACCCAAAATCTCTGAGTTGTGCCCAGAAAATGGAGAGAGAGAGAGAGAAAGAGCGCGAGAGCAAGTGCACTGCTTCTGCTCATGGCTCTGTTCCAACTCTCTCTACTCTTGCTGGATACAGATTTCCCACACTGCCTGTCCATAGTTACTCTGCTTGCTTCACTGGGGATTCAATATGACTAAGATTCTCTCTCTGATATATTCAAAATTCAGAACAAACACAGCACAAAGTGTTTCGTGATGGAAGCAAACTTAGAAAATGTTCTAATTCTAATTGGCATGAGCCCAGAACTCTTTCAAATGCTGTCTATATGCTTCCAAAGTATATTGCAAGGGCAATTGGCTGCTTTTAGATATGTGGCACAAAACTCTTTATGCTATCTTCCTTGATCTCTGAAAAGACTATAAATACATCATAAACTTGCATTAAAAGATATGAGCTTTGATTAGCAGGAAAGGGGGGGAAATTGGATTGAAAGGATAAGAAGGACATATAAGCAAAACTTGGATAGGTGCCTGTGACATCATTCCCAAGACCAAGGGTTGGCAAACATTCTCTGGAACAGTCAGTTAGTAAACACTATATGATCTGAGAAAGAAAAATCAAAGGGAATACCATGCATATATATGATCACTTAAAATGTAAGCATTTAAAAATATGAAAGTCATTGGTATCTCACAGGCTAGGTAAAAATCTGAAAGAAGGCCAAATATAGTTGACTGGCTATAGTTTGTCAGCTCATATCATAGACACACCTGAAACATATATCTAGAGACACCCACAGGCCTGTACTTTTACCAACACACTTTACTGTGGCAACACAGAATTACACCTTTTTGAAGTTGTGTTTTTGAAAGACACAACCTTCTAAGTAACTACAACCAGCAGAAAGTATTTTTAAATTTTAAGCTGGAAGGAAATTGGATTAAAATCAGCAGAACCATAATTAAGACTGGTGTCAATAATGTAGAATGATGCAAATCTTTGCTCTCCTTCCCAGGGAGACACTGAGGACTCTTTATATGTTTTGTTTCTAATAAACTTGGTTTTGCATTTTCATCTCTAGCTATATCTAGTAACAGTTCTATGTAATTTCACTGTGCTAAGAAACCAAATAGCCTTTGTTTCACTCCTGACCTCAGACTCTCAATCAATGAAATGTTTGAGATCAAGGCCTAGAGATGGACAAGAGTGAGGCCACCAATCCCCAGACTTGGCTCAGCTGCTGGCACTCTCTACCTCCCGAGCTATTGCAGCACCAGAAGTACAGGCCTCCTTTGCCAGCTTTACTGCATTGATCTTCTCATGGCATCACCGTGGTGCTTGGGCATGAGGCCGACAACAGCACCCTAGCTTTGCTTTTATGGGAGCTTCACATTAGCTAAAATTGTAATCAGGGGTCTCACTGCCAATTGGGATGGCATAGGACCTTCCAAGATACTAGCCTACACCTGGGCATCCGGTAGAAGAGGTTACAAGGATAGGGAACGGCTCCTGGGAAAATGGCTATTCCACTAGAGTGAAGGTCCCAACTCTCCCCACCCTCGGTGAGCAACTTGTGCACATTTTGTTTCTATTTCTTAAAAATATAACTTTGAGAAAAAAAATCATAGTATTACACACATCACCTGAACCTTCAGGGTGTAGCTCTAAGAAGCAGCAGAGGAAGAAAGAAGCCAGTAACTCTGAATCTCTGTTTCTTTCAATAGAATGCAAGGCCCTTGTTCTAGCTTCAGGCTTAGTGCAAGGACGGCTGAAGCGATGGGGAATGAATGATCCCTCAGTCCCTTTGAACTAGTATAGTTCACAGTGAATTAAGAGACTGCCTAAAAGAAATGCCCTGAAAATAATGGCATTATGGAAAACTGTTTTCGTTTTTAATGGTGATCTTTTGAAGACTGAGAGGCCAAGTCTGGGAGTGAAGTACTATCTAAATCCCAAACAGTGAGAACCAACCTCACACCCCCTTCCTCCCTCCCTCCTTCCCTCCCTCCCTTCTTTCATTCTTTCTTCCTTTTCTTGGCTTTTTGAGGTAGGGTTTCACTCTAGCTCAGGCTGACCTGCCTAGTTTACCTTTCTTTACTAATGCACAAAGTCACAACCCAACTCTGAGTTTCATTGGATCAGATTTTCCCTGTTAACACCTAAGCTTCATCAATTTAAGTGAATTCATATCCATTGATCACATGGCATTCACAATCACTTATGATCCTTATCTCTTTCATGACTGCAAGCAACATGCAAGGATTATTAAACTCTGAACATGAGCTCTGTGTAATTCTGGACACTTGGACTAAATTTATTGCTTTTACCAATGTGCCAATATCATTTTACCACTTACACATATATAGTGAAGATACTGAAGGCATCGAGTTTTGTAGCAGGCACATAAATCATTTATTTTTTAGCTACATTTTAGAGTCATATATTTAAATAATTCTGTTCCTTGATTTTTCCTAAACTTTTATATGTCACTTTATCTGAAAAAAAAAATGTGAAAATTGCTTCCTTTATATATTTTCCTTTTTTATTGACAACTTCCACAATTATAGACAACGAACCATGGTAATTCCCTCCCTCCCCTCACTTTCCCCTTTGCAATTCCACTCTCTACCATACCCCTTCCCCCATCTCAGTCTCTCTTGTATTTTGATGCCATCATCTTTTCCTCCTATTATGATGGTCTTGTGTAGGTAGTGTCAGGCACTGTGAGGTCATGGATATCCAGGCCATTTTGTGTCTGGAGGAGTGCATTATAAGGGGTCCTACACTTCCTTTTATATTTTTAATAGTTCTAAAAATAATTTTAATTGGAAACTTTCATATATGAACATACTGTAAATTGGTCATATTCTAGTTTACAGTATGTTCATATATGATATTCAGGTTATCCTCTTTGTCTCCTCTTCCTTGCCCTCGTTCTTCTGTGGACCCTCCTTCATGGGATATCAACAATCGCTGTGGAGTCAAAAAAGGAAAAAAAAAAAAACATGGCTAATATTTATGCAATGCAATACTGCTGCTATTTACAACCACTTCCTTTAGCCTCATTTACTATTAAAATATGTACATAGCATACTGACTCTCATGCAGAATTCTGTGAAACTTTATTGGCTTGGCATTTCAGTTAAGATATTTATGATTTTGTAGTTCAAAAGAATAGTCAACTTTATTTCATTTGTGCCTCCTTTTCTAGAAGTCATTTAAAAATATCCTCTTTCTATATTTTCAAGTTCAAACTTGCATGCAAATAGAAACTTGTGAATTAAAATTTGATTTTAAGGGTACAAAGTTAAGGCCAAGAAACTGATATCTACTTGAGCAGTGTCAGTTTATTCCTCTGCAATATGAGAGGGTCCGACTGGAGATGTTAGTGTAAGATAATTATCCAGGATCTACCACTGGTGTTGGTCTTCAGATAAGCATGCAATATTATCAGCAAGTCATCAAGGAAAGAAAAGAGTCTTTTTTTTTTTTTTTTTTTTTTTTTTGCTTTGAGGCACTATTGTCCTATGGTGGATTCAAAATTATTTATGTGGAAGATTGCCTAGACTTTTTTTCTTACAGAATCCGAGGTGGTAAGAGAAAGCCACCTGTTCGATCAGCTGACAATGGGTATTTTTGTGCACCTTTGTGGAGGAGAGTACATCTAGCCAATTTGCCTGGCTGAATCATAGAACGTAGGCTGAGGTTTAACAAGCTGGGTGGTGAGGATGGTGAGGAAACTGACAGAGGAGCCATGGATTCCACAGTAATAATAATCCTGCGTTTGCTGTGAAGCAGGTCTTTGAAGAAAATGAACTTGATCCCTTTTTGTTTGTTTGTTTGTTTGTTTGTTTCGATGTAGGGTTTCACTATAGTCCAGGCTTACCTGGAATTCACTATCTAGTCTCAGAGCGGCCTTGAACTCATGGCAATCCTCCTACCTCTGCCTCCTGAGTGCTGGGATTAAAGGCGTGCACCACCACACCTGGCCCTTGACCCCTATTTTTTATGTGAGCATTACAGAGACATTGGAGTTAATGAATGCAAAGCATTGTGTTAGAAGATATCAAGGAACTGGGCAGAAACACCTAAGAATCTCCAGTCAAGAAGTGAAATGAAATAAATATACAAATAACTACATTCCAGATAACATGAGCTTCACCATCATCACAGTGCCTCTACTGCTCAGGAGAAATGAAATGCCAGGTGGCTGAACAGTAAAAATGCTGCAAGCTGTGGAGCAACAGCACAGCCCTTGAAGGACTTTCACTTTAAGTATGGCGGTTTCTTAATTCTAATTCAGATAGGGAAGTTGGGTAAGTTTACCTATGACTAAGCAGACACCAATGTCATCTATTATGCCTATGGTATGTATAGTGAATAGATAAAGAAAGGGTACTTAAGTGGGTTAAATAAAACCTTCTATGTGCAAGTTACACAGGCTACAATAACTTCAGAAGGTAAAGATTCCTTTATCACCATAACCAGACAAGTAAATCTTGGCTTTGCCAGATGAAATCAGACTTTATTCAGGTGAAGCTGACTTCAGAGCTCAGTCCAGTACCACATTTCTACAAGTCTGTTTCCATTATCTGAAAAACTCTATTACTAGAGGCACACACACACAAAAAAAAACTGGAAAATGAATTGTTGGTAATAAAACTGTAAACATCAGGCTGGGCCTCAGTGGTTAAGAGCAATTGCTGCTTTAGCAAGAGGGCCTCTCAGTCCAGAGATCACCAAATTCAACTCACCACTGGCTACATTAAAGCTATGTGTGGCCACACACATCTGTAACCCCAGTTAGAGGGGAGGAAAAAATCATTGCTGGGGCTCCCTGACTGACCACAGCTCCAGGTTGAAGGACAGATACTATCTCAAGGAACTAGTTGGATGAACTAAAAGAGAAAGACATATGATGTTCTTCTGTAGCTTTCACATTTACATGCATGGGGCACACATCTACACACACACATACACACACACACACGCACACACACATGCATATGCCACACATCACAAATACATGCTCACATGCACAAAAAATTGCAAACATCCCAGGCCAAATAATATATTTAAAACATTGTTAAATATAAGCTCATGGAATTGGGGAGATTGTTTAACAGTTAAAGGAACTTACTTGCAAAGTGTGCCAGTCTTGGTTCAGTTTCCCAGCCACCCATGTAAGGCTGGACAGACCTTTGTTTACTGTAGCAAGAGACCCTATAGGCACATGCACAAACACATGCACAAGGAAGCAAATGAGTAACATTAAATGTACATTTTAAGAAATAAACAGAGCTGGAGAGATTGCTTAGTGGTTAGGGCACTTGGCTATGAAGCCTTAGGATTCATGTTCAATTCCCCAGAGCCTATGTAATCCATATGCACATGGTGGCACATGCATCTGGAGTTCATTTGCAGTGGTTAGAGGTCCTGGCATGCCCAGTTTTTTCTCTCTCTGTCATTCTCTCCCAAATAGGTAAATAAATGTTTTAAAAAGAAAGAACTATAAAACATGTTAAACTAAGATATAAAGAAGCTGGAGCTGTTTTTGAACTATGTTTTGTTTAGTTAGAGGAGGGAAAGAGAAAGTTACGCAGATTCTAAATCCCTTCTTTTAAGCTAGGCTCTTGATAGCAAGAAGGTTCTAGATGAAAGGAGGGGTCAAAATACAAAGACCTAGCTCTATGTCAAGTGTACAAGTTTCCTTCCTTTGCACCCCACAGAAACTGAAATTCATCTCAGGGGCACAAATACAGTTATTGCTCTTTGGAAAGTGCCAGGTTCAAACCACCTACTATGTTTCCTCCTGCCATTCCAAAAGCAGCCATTTGCAAAGCCACCCTGCACTCTAGTGCCCTTGGCTCATGCTGTTTCTTTCCTATAGAACACCTTTTTTCTGTAGCCATCACAGCACCACACTTTTTCCAGGCCACTACAAGCTATGGAGCTCATTCTGATTTCCCAAACCTGATTTGCACCATCCATCCACAGAAGGTTTGTATTCCTTTCTTTTAAAGCATTCATTCTCCTTTGTGCCCATGGATCATTTTTCTCTTGTAATATGCCTGCCATCAGTGCCTTAGCTTCCTTGAAGGCAAAGAGCTTGTCTGTCTGTGTATCAGCAGCCTCATGCCCTTCTTTTAATCGGAATTCAATAAATAGTTGTGAAATTTAATTAAATTCACCCAAGACTGCCAGTTAGGTTCCACATGTGAAGCTATAGACAATGATGCTAAGTAAATGAGTGGTCTGTAGTCCATGGTGCAGGGGGTTCATATGGTTCTCAAATGCTGAAATATAAGATCCTAAGTGTGTGTGTGTATTCTCAAATGACACACATCTCAAATGAATGTTAAATTCTCTTTCCAGAAGTTATCTCTTAAGAGCAATATTTTTTAATTTAAAAAGATTTGTAGTTATTCTTGTCGTTGGTGGGGAGAGGTCATACTTACTAACCCAGGTACATTAAGAAATATTTCAGAGCCAGGCGTGGTGGTGCATGCCTTTAATCTCAGCACTGGGAGGCAGAGGTAGGAGGATTGCCGTGAGTTCGAGGCCACCCTGAGACTCCATAGTGAATTCCAGGTCAGCCTGGGCTAGAGTGAGACCCTACCTCGAAAAACCAAAAAAAAAAAAAAAAAAAAAAAAAAATCAGGACAAGAAAATAAACCCCAGCAGCTCACAGTTGGATTTACTCTAACAATAGTCATTTTTAAATACACTGATATATTTTTGGCAAGAGTGAAAACTCAACGGAGACAGTATAGAAAGGCTAAGAATTTAATGCCCTTCATAAAGAAAGTACTTGTGGGAAGCATCACTAGAGTAGCCACCATTAAACCACATCCACAACTATAATTTCCATGGCTCTGGTAGTGATAGGAAGGAAAAATAGTACTTGTGAGGACAGGACACACACCTGCATGCATGCATGCACACACATGCACACTTGCACAAAGCACAATTATATTTGTATTTCTATTCTGCTGAAAACAGTAGCCTGGTTCCTATTTTTCCATTTTTACCAAGTGAACTGAACCAATTTGCTTATTTTCTTAGAGCCTCATTTTCCCTAAATGTTAAGAAGAAAAGAGAAAGTAAAGGAGGAGAAGGTGGTGCTGAAGAGGAGATCTCTTTAATTCCCCACTCTGTACTTTGAAGGTACTGTGAGATGGAATTTAATAATGCTCACAAAAGGGCCTTGGAAATTACTAGGCTTTACAAATGTCAAGTACTGTTATTACAACCTGCCCACCTACTCTCTGTGACTTCTTTGGGCACATGGCTCTCTTGCTAGTGAGGCAGAAAAGGCTCTCAAGAGAAGTGGAAGATTGTATCCAGGTTTCAGTAAGATTCTTCTCCTACATACTCCTCCTTTTTAACCCTTACCAGATTTTTCTTAAAAGTTTCAGATTTTATATTTATTATTAATTTTCATGTGACAATACTTAACAATATGATAAAAGAATATAAAGATATAGAAGATTAAGTGGTAGCAATCCTCTACTAGAGAGGTGAATATTAATGAAAATCTTGCAGTGCAAAATCGACAGTATTTATCTCTGTAGTGGTTATGAAATTAAGAAATACTTTTTAAGTTAGTACTATAGTTTTATTTGCTAAAACGTAACATTCTTAGAATGCCACATATTGTTTCTAAAAGGTTTAGATGAGCTATGTGGTCATCACTGGGCTATTAAAATTCCCTACACTTTCAGTAGATTTTTTTTTGCCACTTATAATTACTTTTTAATCTTTAAAAAGAGGTATATGAATGATAAGAAAATTATGACTTTTTCTAGTAGATATTGGGGTTATTAATATAGATTTAATATCATTGCATGTCCAAACCTTTGGGCTAATTACCAAACCACATATACTGAGGATTTATTTTTCCTTTTCCAAAAGGAGTATGTTGTCATTTATTCCAGTCTTTGCCCAATCTCTTATTTACAAAGTGCCTGAGAGGGCACTTTGTATGAAAAAAGAAGTATTCTTTTAATGAAACCCCACAATTCCTATTCATGTGGATAGTTTGGGATGCTTAAGAAGGTCAGCTGATAGAACTGGCTATTTTAAAAAAGGAAACACATTCAACAACGAACTTTATTACTGCCTCTAGGGTCATGAACACATAACTGTCCATACTAGATGTGATTGTAAAGAGTCTTTTAACAGTCCCTTTTAGAAGCAGTATGCAAAAGAATTATAATTTGGAGATCTCTAGTACAAACTTGTAGGAAGAGTACAAAAAAATTAAACAGCATCAAAGACAGACAAAGGCATGCTAGAGCCCAGCATAAAAATTAAAAGGTACATTCTGAGATTTCCTTGGACACTGAAATATAAGATCCTAAGTGTGTGTGTGTATTCTCAAATGACACACATCTCAAATGAATGTTAAATTCTCTTTCCAGAAGTTATCTCTTAAGAGCAATATTTTTTAATTTAAAAAGATTTGTTGTTATTCTTGTTGTTGGTGGGGAGAGGTCATACTTACTAACCCAGGTACATTAAGAAATATTTCAGAGCCAGGCGTGGTGGTGCATGCCTTTAATCCCAGCACTGGGAGGCAGAGGTAGGAGGATTGCCGTGAGTTCGAGGCCACCCTGAGACTCCATAGTGAATACGGCAACAAGAAAAACTTTAGCATGCTCAGGTAATTTACTGGTTTTAAAGCTCCAGCAGGCTAGGAGTGTTTTTCAAGGGTACAATCATTTAGTCTCAGTTATTATCCCATCTATTGGCTTAAAAGATATCATACAACACATAAAAACCCTAAATCTACACGACTGTGTTTAAGTAACACAGCTGAGGGAATCTCCCTTCTAAATTCTGAGGTCCAAGTGATTGAGAGAAGCAATATCATGGCTTTGAACATCCTCATTGCAACCTAGGGTGGAACCTGTGTCAGTATCAAGGTTCAATGTTGTTTATCTTCCTGATAACTCAGCTAATGGCTAATCTGCTTTACACCACCTACAGAAACAGATGCAGACCATGTCAGACACCACTGTACAGGTCAGTGCACAGGGCTGGAAACTGCTCTCGGGCTTTTTGTGGTAGAAAAACATTGCACTTATTATAATCTTCACAGTTATTCTGTTGATATTTGGACTTTACATACCCAATTGTCATTTTAACGTTATCTCCATATATAGGCAGCTCATATTCAGATGGTTATCCAACAATCTCCATCTATACAGGCCCCTCTATCACCCGTTCAGAGATGATCACTTACCACTGCTAACAGGACTACCAACCATCCTTATGTTACGACGTGAAGCTTCCTGGTCTCCAAGGTAGGTTCCAATTCTTATGTCACGGATATTCACAATCCTTTTTAGGCCAGCTCAACAACAACAACAAAATCTATATTCCAAGGGTGATGGGACATCTGACTAACTCACAGCTCTCTCTCTTGGGCCTTTAGATAGCCCCTCCATGAGCAGACACTCTAAATGCTATAGTTTTAGGACTCCGTTCAGATGCAAGTCGTTTAAGACTGACATCATTATTCTCTTCCTTCAAGCAACAGGTAAGAGTGTCTTCTCAAGAGCGTGGGGTGTTGAGGGGGAGCCAGGTAGCTTTGTTAGTTAGGTTGGGGTGACTAGGCCCCAACACTAAAAAGCAAAAATGTCCTTAGTCTATTCTTGCAGTCACCACTTTACTAGAGATCAGAGAAGAATCACTTCTCTCTATATCTCTTGACTAAAGGAGTTCCCTAGACCTGTTTTTCCATAAACAACCTGAGCTCCTCCTGGGAGGAAGTTCCTCTTTCCTAGAATTTAAATCTGATCCTGATATTGTGGTTGGTTGAGCGTAGCCCCAAAACTTGGTTTCATGGCTGGCATCTTAATGAGCCAGCCCCTAGTACAGACCAATCAGCCCTCACTCTGACTCATCTGAGCCTGAAGGTAAGGCCCAACACAATAAGAAAATCCTTTCCAGGTGGGCAGGCTTTGTTTTTTCTCCGCCCCCCCTCCGGCTGTTCAACTCTTCTGAACTTCCAGTCCTGGTAAGCCTCCCCCACCCATACTTCCCTATGGACTTTCTGTCCCTTCCTGCCTTCCACATGGCAGGAGCATTCTACTGTCTTCTCTTTCCTATCTAAATTACTTTTCATGGTCCAGGCCCATGCTCACTTCCCACATAGGTTCTTGGGCCACAGAGATATATATATTTTCCCTTCCTCAGTTCACATATCTTCCTCTCCCAAATATATTCCTGAATAAAATGTAATAATAAGGGCTAGAGGAATGGCTTAGCAGTAAAGGCATTTGCCTTCAAAGCCAAAGGACCCAGGTTCAATGCCCCAGGACCCACGTTAGCCAGATGCACAAGGGGGCACACCCATCTGGAGTTCGTTTGCAGTGGCTGGAGGCCCTGGTGTGCCCATTCTCTCTCTCTCTCTCTCTCTCTCTCTCTCTCTCTCTCTGTTGCTCTTTCTCTGTTAAATAAATAAATAAATAAAAATAAAATATTAAAAAACGTTAATAATAATTTTAAAATTATAGAAATAGGTGTGGTGGCGCATGCCTTTAATCCAAGCACTCCGGAAGCAGAGGTAGGAGGATCTCTGTGAGTTAGAGGCCACCCTGAAACTACAAGTGAATTCCAGGTCAGTCTGAGCTAGAATGAAACCCTACCTCAAATATATATATATATATATATATATATATATATGTATATGTATATGTGTATATCTATCTATCTATCTATCTATCTATCTATATATATATATATATACATATATACATATATAGTTTCAAACATGGATACCAAACATGTTAAAGGGCACACAACTCAGATGGAGGTAAGGTCTGGCACTTTTTCCCAGATGATTTTGAAGTAGCTCCAGTGATGTCAAAGAAAGAATGCAAATGTAGACTTCAAAGAAATTCATGAAAGTGAGTAGAAAATCAATCTTAAATAAACACAGCATTAGTTTATGTTATTAATATTGATTTGATATCATTTCATGTTCAAAGTTGATATTTAAGGGCAGAGGGGTCCATTGGTAGATTGTTTGCCCAACGTGCATGAAGCCTTGGATTTGAACCCCAGCCTTGTACAAAACAGATATCTGATATAAACTAAGTATGATGGTGTATGCCTGTAAGACCTGGGAGGCAGAGACAGAAAAATGAACTCAAGGTCCTCACACTCAACTCCATGGTAAGTTTTGCTTTGTTTTTTTGTCTTTATTTATTTTGTTTTATTTATTTTTAGGGAGGGTATGACTATAGGCCTGGCTGACCTGGAATTCACTATGTAATCTCAGGTTGGCTTCAAACACATGTAAGTCCTTCCACCTGTACCTTCTGAGTGCTAGAATTAAAGGTATGTGCCACTGTGCCCAGCTCCATAGCAAGTTTGAGGCCAGTTTGGGTTACATGAAATCCAGATTCCAAAGAAAGAAAAAGTTGGTATATTCAATGTGATCTCAGAATGAGTTTTTAAGTTATAAAACAGAGGATCAGCTTTATATTGGAAGGCTTCCTCCCTTCACCTGCCTATGCTATCTCATTGAGAAAGCAGAAGCTTAGCTAGCAGTACACTGGTCAGACCAGTCAGAGCACTGGCTTCAATGCTCTGCTACTGGAGTTCCAGAAGAAGGGAGGACACAGAGTGGACACTGCATTTTAAAGAGACTAGAAAGATTATTCAGCACCTTTATTATGTGGGAAAAAAAAACACCTCTCACTCTCAGGCTTTCTAATTAGGGCACACAGATACACAGTTGGACTAACTGAACAGCCTGTGGATTGAAATTCAAATTTTGCGTTTCCACAGAGGGATGGGGTCCTGAAACATTTTTCAATGTATGCAGAGAAGAAATTATGCCACTGGGATGAATGAGGAGTCTCTTCTAAGTTCCCTTTTTCCCTCTGATACTCTTCTGCTAGGCCACAAATCAACACGTTCCTGGAGAGAGTCCAAGAAGTCAGGTAAAAACATTAGGACAAATTTACCTCATCTCACCTAGTTTCTGTCATGTGAAGTGCCATTACACACATGCCTGTGATTACCAATGACCTAAGTGTACAATGAGAGCTTAAGCCAAAGCCCACTGAATGCCTTCCCTTTGTGGCTCATGTCAACAAAGAGTGCATTTTGGCAGATCTCTTAATAATATTATAAAAGTCTTGTTATTTTGAGCATTCTTCCCTTACATCTGGAAAAAAATATTAAGTTCACTTAGGTCTATTTGCACTATATAATAAAATTGGCCAAAAAGTAAACATAAAATTCTTCTTTTTAATTTTCCCCAGGAATCTTCAATAACTGTGTAAACAGCACCAACACTGCTTTGTTAACTATAAGGCAATATTCATGGGCACAAACACTAGAGATTATTTGCTATCTATCTATCTATCTATCTATCTGTCTGTCTGTCTGTCTGTCTATCTATCTATGTATAATATTGTATCAGAAATAATGTAATGTAGAGCAATGCATGAGTAAAAAGTAGAATGGGAGAAATAAAATCCATTATAGCATTAATTTGTACCTTTTAAATCCACATATTGATTTTTATATTCCCCAAATGTCACCACATTCATTTATGACTTACTAACTCTCTCTCAGGACCACATGAAAGGAAAATTGGAGGCCACAATCTCAGACTACACAATGGTTCCTCTCTTTAGACTGCAAAACGTTTCCCTAAATATCTCAGCATCTGACAGTCAGGAGCTGGGTGTGGAATTATTATGAAGCACTGCATGGAAATAAGTCTGCTCCTCATCCTCTCATGTGATGATTGATCCTAGTGTGAACCAGAGACCAGGCTTGCAAACTTCTAAAAGCAACATGAAATGGCTTTTGAGAAGAGATGTTTCAGGTGTTGTACAACACAAAGGGTTAAATCCCTACAGACACAGAATCCCTTTCATTGTCTGCCTCAGCTGCAAGCTGTTCCCCATACACTCCCACATCCCCCCAAATACCACTAGACAACTTCCTGAATCTCAAAGGGAGGAAATATATTCCTTAGGCTCACCCTGAGTCATTTATCAAAGCACCACATAGTTACGGAGCATAGTAGTCTACCTGGGGAGAAGGCAAACACTTAGGTCGGGTGAAACAAGTAGGGAAAAAGTGTAAACCGTGGCTAAAACGAGCAGTGCTGGTTGTTGGCACCACAACAGTTCAGAGAAGCGCTTGCGGAGAGGTCCACGTGCGAAAGAACAGTAGAGGGTGATCACAGGAATACCAAGATGGTGAAGCACAGGTAGGGTTTACCCAAGGGGAACAAAGAAGCACAGCAGAGCTCAGAAAGGAAAATGGGAACAGGCGCGGGAGGGGGGGGCACGGCAAAAGCACGGGCCCCGCGACCGTGAGTGTGGGAGGACAGAGACGGGAGAGCAGGTGGACACAGACTCAGTATGGCTTTTGGGAGTGTGGTGAGGGACAGACAGGTAAGAGGCAGATACAGAAGGAAAAGCAGATAGGAAAAGGTGAAGAAGAAAATAATAAGCAGAGAACGCGAGGTAAGAGGATATATGGTATTATAATGTCTCAACTTTCCACACGAAAACATTAGTATAGTTTTACAGTGTTATTAGGATGCATCATTTTGTCATAAAACGAAAGACTATGTGCCACATTCTGTAAGGCCTGACAGATGTATCTACGAGCTATTCAACCATGAGTGTGTATTGTTCCCTTTCTTTGATAAGAAAGGAAAACTAAATCACCTATATTAAATGCCTTGACTGGACCTGCATCGGGGCTGAGCACTGGTGCCTGAGTTTTCACTCTTGTAAGATACTGAGGGCAGAACGAGCGCTCGTACACTAGTGCATCAAGAGAACAGATACTGCCGGTGCAGAACAGACTACCATCTTTTCTGAATGAATGAATTTTAGCCATTTTTCATCACATCTTGCCACATAATGAGCATTCCTCCTCTTTGATGTATGAGTCACTAAGTGCAGCAAGCACGTGATTTACATAAGATATTGACAATAAAAGATTCAGGAGATTTTTATAAACAATGACTTAAAATAACCCTTATAACAACAGTATTTGCACAAAACACGTATTTTTTCATTATTAAGGAAGAAATACACAGGATGTTTGTTATCCGCACATAAAATGAAATAGTTATGAGCGTTAAGCCTAAAGGCATAAGATCCAGCATGGTTTTGAAAGTTTTTAAATAAAACAAAAACATCAGAGAGCTGGTAGAAGCTGAATGTACAACCAACAGAAATGAGCTCCGGCCCCCTGTGCTTCTTGGCCCGCAGACGTGGTATGGGCTGATTCACGTTCGTAGGGCAAGACGCGTAGCTGAGCCAAGAGAGAGGAGGCTTAGACTGGGAGACGCAGCAACTCGTGGGTATTGTGTCTTTAGGTATGCAGAATCGGTCCAGGGAAAATGTTTCATCAGGTTCTAAAATAGATTCTACAAAGTATTAAAGTACAAAAAAACGAGAGAGAGAGAGAGAGAGAGAGAGAGAGGGGGGGGGGGAGAAAATATCATTCTCAGAATCCATTGAAGCTGCTTGCAGTATTTTTTGTTTTAATCTACATAGGTTTAAGTGACCAAGAATGGGCTCATGTCTCCTATTTGGGTTTCCCAATTCAAGACAAAACAAAACAAAACAAAACACCCAAACTAACAAAGGACATATATATATATGATTCATGTAAGAAATTCACTTTTTTTAGAGAAAGAGAGAAAAAGAGGCAGAGAGAGTGAGAATGGGTATGCCAGGGCTTCCAGCCACTGCAAATGAACTCCAAATGCATGTAATACTTCGTACACTTGGCTTACATGGGTACTGGGGAATCAAACCTGGGTTCTTAGACTTCACAGGCAAGCACCTTAACCACTAAGCCATCTCTCCAAGAGACCCTACCTCAAAAAAAAAACAAAAAAAAAAGAAGAAAAGAAATTCATTTTAGTAAGAAGTAGTAAACAAAAAAATTCTGTACATCACGTTGGTAAGATTCTTGTTTTAATCTTTTAAAATACATAATGTTGGACTGGAGAGATGTCTCAGGAGTTTGGTGTGCTTCCTGCTCAAGCCTGAGGGACTGAGGGGGCCCGAGACTGACTGGGCTTGAATTTTCAGAACCCACATGAACATGTGTGCCTTGCCATATATGTCTGTATGTCCACAGTCCTGTAGTAAACCACGACTAGACTCTTCCAAGGAAAAATGAGGCAGGTGAGTGATGGAGGGGGCGTGGGCACCCAGTGTCCTTGTCTGCCTCTCCAGCCATCTGTCCCTTTCCCATGTCTGAGCTCCAGCTCACAGGCTGGCCTGGGCTCTCCCTTGCTGTCCTGGGCTGGGCCTGGGCTCATGCTTCTACTTTGGCTGTGGTGTTCTTTGCCACTTATGCTCTAAGTATTGTTACTCAAAATTCAATGCATTCCCTCCCCCCACACAGGGTTTCTCTGAAATAACACTTCCTCCACTAAACCCTCATCTTCTCAACACTTTCCCTTGCCCCTTTGAAGCCTGTGCACTTTGTAAGTCAAGTTCCAGGCACAATACACATTCCTGTCATTGGAAGCATCTATTTCATTCTCCTCTTCTCCTCCTCCTAGTTTCATTGGATTTGTCTTATGTATGATGCAATACCCAGGTGGAAGCTGCCAACCCAACAGCTGGCAGCTTGACACGCAGGCAAGTCTCAGTTCGGGCATTTCCCCTGCTGTTGAACTGTGACCCCAGCCTTGGGGTCCTACGTACACAACCTTTCATGCTTCATCCTCACAGTACTCGTGGCAAAAACCTACGAAGATGACTGGGTAACTCCCGGTTGCTATTCCTTTTCAATTACACTTTTCAGAATTCAAGCAGTCTATACTTCAAAAGTCTTTTCTATAATTTGCTCTCATCTATCTTTATAACAGTAAAAGTAAACCAAAGAACACACATCTCAAGGGGAAAGAAACTCTTTTGCTAAGGGCACCATAACAGCCCTAGTTAAAAATGATACAATTTAACTGTCAGTAGAAAAAGATCTATAATACCCAATGAATTTTCTTCAATGAGGTTTTGGTGAGTAAGGTTGAGTGTAGTGTGTTAGGAACAGTGGTTGCATAAGCATTTGCCAGAATATTTAAAGGATGAGCTACATGTCGTATATTAGGTAGAATTATTAACCTAAGTTATACAAAAAATATGATTTTGTTTAAATTCCAATCATATCAATTTAAGTATGAAATTCTCATTCTGTGAATCATTTTCCAAAAGCAAATAGTGAAGCAATTATTTTTCTTCTAGGGGCAATGTCAAATTTTGTGACATGCATGGTGACAAGTCATTCAGGCCCTGTATTTCTGGAATTATGGGGGAGTAGCACCAACAATATTAAGTAGAGAATTTTGAATTTAAAAGTTGCTTTTATCTTTTTAGAAACCTAGTTATTTTGACCCAGCAATTAAATTACTTATTGTCACAAGCACCTCGTCATCGTTTCAGTCTGCTGCAGTGACTACGGCAAAAGGCAGAGAGACCTGTGCCTGCCACGCAAACCCCGGCTCCGCTTCTCCAGCCAGCACCTCCTCTGCCTCCCCTTTTACCAAATGGAGATGGTCGCACCTTCTCGTAAGATATTAACCGATTAAATAGGTTGGTGTATTTAGAATAAAGCTCTTAACATGTCCATTAGGATGGAGAGACAGAGAAAAAGAAAAAGAAGAAAATACTGTTAAGGATACAGAGAACTTAGAAATTGTTGGTGCAAATGTAAAATGCTGAAGTTTCTATGAAGACAATATGTTGCTCAAAACATTAAAAATATACTTACCGCAATCAACTATTTCTACTTCTGGGCATATATCCAAAAAGAAAGCAAGGTCTTGAACAGATACTTGCATAGCCATATTCATAGGGTCATTACTCATAACAGCCAATACGAAAACACACCCCAAGGCTCCATAAAAATGAATAGACAAATGTAGTGTAACAAGGATAATTCAGACACAAGCTACAATATGGATAAACCTTGAGGGCATTATCATGTGAACAAAGCTGAGCACAAAAGGGCAAACATTACTTGTATCTGCTTTTAGTAGGCAGACCGAGCAGTCAGATGAACAGAGAAAGGAAGTAGGAGGGAGGCATGGAGAAAGGGGGAATTGGGAGTTAGTGCTCAGTGGGTATAGAGTCCGAGTTCTGTAAGGTAAAGAGTTCTAGACATGGATGGTGAAGCTGAATGACAACAATGTGAATATATTACCAGTAAACTGTATACTTTACAGTGGTTAAGATGGTAAGACTCATGCTATGTTTTGCTACTATTAAAAATAAATCTCCTAAAGATGTTTTCTGCCTAAACTGAGCCCACAATAACAGCAATAATAAGCTCAATAACTTTCCACAATAATAACAATAATGCCATACTATGCTCTGCTTTATTTATTTAAAAGAGAGAGAGAGAGAATGGGCATGGCAGGACATCCAGTCACTGCAAATGTACTCCAGATGCATGCGCCCCCTTGTGCATCTTGCTTACATAGGCCCTGGAGAATCGAACTAGGGTCCTTTGGCTTTGCAGGAAAACGCCTTAACCACTAATCCATCTCTCCAGCCCTTATGCTCTGCTTTTTAAAGTAAAATTTTAAAAGAAAGCTGGAATGTAAAGCCCTCAATTCAAATTCTTTAAACAGTTTTATACTAATCATTCTAATTCTGCACGTATAGCATATGCCCCCACTGAAACTCCTTTTTTCCAATTCCTTTCAGAAAGGCAAGAGGGTTTTCCACAGTCAGGGGCCGACCCTGGACAACTAACCTCCTGACAAAAGGCAATAGAGCAGCTGCAACATGCAGGCAGCGGCTCACCTCTGAGCCCTCATCTGCTGAGCAGCAGGGCTCTGCTCTTACATTCAGCACTATCTCTGTCTCCTAATGATGTGCCCAGATCATCATCAACACAACAATGTCATGCATTTCGGAACACTACCACACTTGGTGGTGCCTGCCACAAGAGTGCTATGAGCCCTGGTATGGAGAAGCCAGAGCTGAGAGGTATATTGATGCATATTAAGGATCCCCACTATGCCAGACAAAGTCCCAAGAATTTTAGCCCACTGGATTAGTTAGAGCTCACAACTGAGCTCTGAGATTAGTAATGCTATTCTCATTTTTTTCAAGTCAAGAGATTTGAAGTGATCACCCCAGGAACATGTGTGAAGTGCTATTATAGCCAGAATTCAAATCTAAATTTCAAACTCCTAGACCTGAGATAATGTATGAAATTCTGTGGAAAATAAATGAGAAACACAATGCACCCTAAATAATCCTTTTGTCTATGATCCTAATGTGTCTGCTGGTGGTAATATCACACAATTACAGCACCTCCAATAAACATGATAATTTTGCTATTTTTGAATACCAGATAGCCTTCTTAAACTTCCCTCCTGATATATGAGCAAAGGAGAAAAAACAATATATGAACAACCTTAAATCTACTCAATCAAAAATCTGATTTGCAATTATCTCAAAGTCCCAAGTTTCATTAAAAAGACTCATGCAATAACCTAATGAGGAATGCCTTATATAATGCGTTTGAAGTGTTGTATAATAGGGAAAGGAAATAATGTTTGGGTATTGATTGTCATTAATTCTAAGTAAAAGTACCGTCTTTAATACCTAAAAAGACAGCGGTATACATGGGTAATCTTCCTTTTTCCTTTCTGTTTTTAAGGATTTTAACTCATCACTTGCAAGTATCCCCTTGAAGATAATCTATACTGAAGGGTCTGAATGCCTTTCTGTAACCTCTCCTATAAGCTTAAAATGAGGTAGGATTATCTAATGAAAGGTACTTTTATAAACAAACAAACAGACAAGAAACATTTGTGTTTCTCCCTTGGTTTTCTTGGTCCAGGAACAGCTGTGCTTAATAGGGTAAAAGTTCATGGTAAATATAGTAAAACATACTGTTTCTCTACCTAAATGCCCCGAATGTAAATCTTTAAAAATCAGGTTAATTAACCTGAAAAGGGATGCAGTTATATAGAGAGAAACCACACAGCCCAAGATTTCCAAGGACCAGCCCTTACCTCCCTGGCAGACTTGAAGAAACCTTTATAAACTGATTCTTCCCTCTGGCACACCCAGGAGCCACTTTCTTCCAGTGTATTTCAAACACTTGTCCTTTGCTCTGACACCCCCAGGCCAGCATATAATCATCCCGATCACTAACACTACAGTGGTGATGGTTAACATCCATGCTACACTTTCTATGCCACAGGCACTGTGTAAAACCCTTTTTCTGCATGGCCTGCCTTCCAGTGACATGCTGGGAAAAAAGATATCTTCCCAAGTCAAAATTGGCTTGCCTAGCCTCAAGAATACAGCCCACAGAGACTTCAGTCTAGGTCTGTCTGACCTCACAGTCCGACTGAGTATGTAACTATTATATTATGCTTCTCAGGAGAGAGGGGAAGACCCCCGGACACCAGTTTTGTGAAGGGTGGACATAGTGCCTAATCCATCACTGTCTCCTGCATCTCTTACCCAGCATAAAAAGGTGCTAGGTGACTGAATTAAGAAACACTGCAATAAAGAGGATGGCCAAAAATCTGGTCTTCATCTCACCACCAACCAGGCAGTGAGTCATGTTTTTCTTTTATATAATTGTTTTGTTTTTTAAACTCTATCACACAGCCTTTAAAAAATTTGGGCATATTAATTATACCTAATAATGGGTTTCAGTTTGACATTTTAATTCTTTTCTATGCTTTTTATTTTAGAGAGAGCAAAAGAATGAAAGAGAGAGAGAGAGAGAGAAAGGGATGGAGAGGGAGGAGAGAGAACTGACCCCCACTTCAGGGCCTCATCAGGGCCACTGCAATTGAACTCCAGATGCTTTCACCACCTAGTGAGCATGTGTGACCTTGCTTTTGCCTCACTTATGCATGTTTGGCTTATGTGGTTATCTGGAGAGCCAAACATGGGTCCTTAGGCTTCAAAGGCAAGTGCCTTAACCACTAAGTCATTTCTCCAGCCCCACTTTAGCATTTTTGTACATGGGTCAAGAAACATAAACCCCTCCCACAACCATTTCTTGTGGAGTGGAATAGAAGGATTTGGCTAAGACAGGGAGCGAAATCCTGGTAATCTTTTCCTGACAGTCCCCTCCACTGAGAAAGTTTCAAAACTGGCCATAAGCACAACCATAAATTTAGAGACAATATTTAGTCCCATATTTTCCACTTCCTTCAACCATTACATGGGAAAACAAGTAAAGTCCTACTTTTAACCACATTATATTTTATAGAACAAAAATTAAAAACAAATCCCATAATTTCTTATAGAAATTTTGTTTGTTTGTTAACATCTAAGATAGAAAAAGGGGAAATGAGTCCTGGAATTCTTTATATCAAATACCCAATCAGTACCTCCCAATTTCAGTGCAAGAATGCCTTGAAGTAAGTGAATAGATTTTAATTAAAATCCTTCTGTCAGCTCCCAAATGACTGGTCTGACACCAGCCCCTTGTTTATTTTGATGGCATCCTTGGGATAAACTCAAAAGCACAAAGGCTCCTGTGTTAGGGGAAAGGTCCACAGTGAGACAGGGAAATGGTATAAAAAGAAATTTGGAAATATAGCCCCATGAAGTCCCAGTGAGACTGCAGAGCTGTGTGCATAGGACTGACAATCTGCTGACAGATGTGCTCCATGGCACCGCTGTGCCCCACACACCCTCAGCAAATCCACTGTGCCTCACACACCCTCAGCAGATCCACTGTGCCTCACACACCCTCAGCAGATCCACTGGAAGTCTTGCTATATAGACAGGCATTCCTAAAACATCTACAGTGAAAGGCATCAGCAAACACCACAACCATAGGAGTTGAGAAATCTAAGAAACATATTTCTTTCAAATACAGAGTCTCTCATCAAAGCTGAGGCAGAATCCATTATACCTATGATCTAGCAACAAAAGAAAGCTGAGAAACACCCAGATCTCGAGAGAAAAACCTCAAAGGAAGCTTTAATTTCTTAAGAAATTAGGAATCCAATACCATTTAAAGTCGTAGCCTCAGCAGTTGTCTAGAGAAAGGGGCACAGAGGATCAATTAAGCATAGACCTAGACTCTCATGTATATCTTGGTAAACTGCTTAGTTTTTCTGAACTAAAGTTAAAATATCTACCCATGAGATATGGTGAGGATTATATCACATAACTGTAGTGAAGATTTGGGTATGTAATAGACACCAATAAATGTTTATGTGACCATGTTAACAGAAGGCTATCAAATAAACATTAAAGTAATTACCAAAAATTGGCTGGAGAGATTGCTTAGAGGTTAAAGGAACTTGTTTGCAAAGTCTGGCAACCTAGGTTCTATTCCCCAGTGGCCACGTAACGCCAGATGCACAAAGTGACTCTCATGCCTCTGGTGTTCTTCAATAGTGCCCATACTCACTCTCTTTATGTCTCTTTCTCTCTTTCAAATAAGTGAATAAAAATATTTTTAAAATAATTACCAAAAAGAGACTATTTTTAAGACCCAGGAAATTAATTATCATAATCATAGCATAAATAGCATTAATCAGTTAGCATTCATTTTCTTGAAAGACAGTGAATTCCATATCCATGGATGGCAATGATACGTCAGAATAGGAGAGCAAATTAAATCACACAGATCAATTGACTATGTAGCTTTGTAACTAACTGCATCTTCCTATGACCCAGTCCTCTCCACATCCTGTTTCACGCTCACCATCGTCATTCCAAAGTTGAAACACTCTGATAATATGAAGGGTTAGTAGTTTGGAACTATTTTCTGAAGGATGAATGACTCATTTGTCTAAGACCCAAAGAGACCATTCACAAGGTCTCCCCTCTGTGTGTGGTTAAACTGCAACCCTCACCTCAGGGTCTGAAGAGAAAGGGAGCAGTAGAGAAGCAAGGGAAGCTAAGCCTTCTGGAGTGGCTAAACCAGCTGCATGTAGGCTTTGCATCCTACAAGTGGAGTTGTTTGAGAATATCAGTGAAGCAGTTTCTTCTTTCACAGCTTTCTTTGCTGATTCATTTCCCATCTCTTTCCTGGTTGCACCTACAACCATGCTTGTGCATATCATTCCTACACCATGTTTGCTCCTATCTTGACGCTGTGCAACCCCATTTTCTGTCCATAATTTATGCGCCCAATGTTCAAAATTTTACTCAAGAATCCAAACCTCAAAAAAGCAGGGTATTTTGGTTATTTTTTAAATTTTGTTTTTGATTAAGGTGGCCAAATCAGCAATGTGGGATGTGCATAACTAGCATTTCCTAAACCAACCAAATCTGATTAAATTACATCTCTGTATTGCTTGCAAGTACAAGCCTTGCTAGTACTATTTGCTGGTACCGGTGAGACAGCAATCTCTTTGTTGGTTACTGCTTAATGTATCAGACAATGTTGTAGACTAATCATGGTCTTCATATCTCTGAAAGGCATGCCCATCAAGACCTCTGCATTGGAAGTAAACAGTTGTTGCTGAGCCAAGATGGCTGCTTCATAGAGATTTCAGGCTCCTTCCTGCAGCTAAAGTTGGCCAAATACAGAGCAAGTGACCTTGTTTAATTTCACATCAATATCAAAATGATGCATAAAACAAAAGTGTATGAAACATCCTTGTTTACAACATCTTTACCTATAAAGATTCTGAAGCTATATCTATATTCTATACATGGTTTAGGGGTTTTCTTCCCATTAGATAACATGCACTAGTTTTAAGGTCTTATTAATGCTTCCTTTTCTAGAAGCAGGCTAGAGCACTCAGACAAGACCAAAAGATTAAAAAAAAATACCTAAGAGAAGCACAGGAATAAAATAATAAGCTCTCCGTATATGCATCTAAGGGAAACTAGGACCCAGAACCTAAACAGAATATCATGGTTCTTTTGCCACAAAGGCTTCTGCTACAGGCAGAAAACCTGGGATTCTGCTTCAGTAGATCCTAGAGAAAAAGGAAAGAACCAGGACCCAGAGCCCTACCAGTGTGGAAGTTATTTTTATATGAGACAGCATTCATGTTAAGATGGAACCAAGCGCAGTATAGGAATACAGCCCAGTGGCAGAACACGTGGTCAGCATGCACAGGCCCTAGGTTCAATCCCTAATACCGTCTCCCACACCCCCTAAAAAGAGCAATTTTAAAGATGGAACCAAACAGAATTACACCCCCAGATGAGTGTGAACTATGCATAAATCCCACATTATAGAAAACCCAAGGAAGGTCAGTTTGGCCTAAGTGGAATAGGAGATAAAAAGGAAGGGGAAATAATAAAACAGTGTAATAAGGGTCCCACGGCTGTGATCACAGTGAGCCTTGATTTAAGGTGACCTGGTTTGCTAGAATCTGAAAATACAGGAAAGAACATCAATATAAACTCCGAGATCTCAACTTCCCCTCCCATAATACTTTTAGGAACAATGAGTAGAATGAAATTAATGAAAACAGTACCAAAAATCAGCATCAGAAACAGACCCACAAATATGGAACAACTAACTAGAATATGGTTAATGTTAATATATTAATAATCAATATATATTTATGTAAAATTTATATATAATGAATAAATATATAAGGTTATAAAACAATTATATTTATTCTGTGCAAAGAAATAAAAGATCAAGTAAAAAGTACCTGTAGAGAACAGAAAACTATGTAACAGGATCAAATAAAACTTATGCACATAAAAAACTAAAACAACCAAGCCAGGCATGGTGGCGCACACCTTTAATCCCGGCACTCAGGAGGCAGAGGTAGGAGGATCGCCATGACTTCAAGGCCACCCTGAGAACACAGAGTGAATTCCAGGTCAGCCTGGGCTAGAGTGAGACCCTGCCTCGAAAAACAAAAAAATAAATAAATAAATAAAAACAAACAAACAAAAAACTGTAACAACCAATTAAATACCAGAAGGAGAAAGAATAAATTAGAAAAACCTCAAAGAGATTAAAGGCCAGATAATATCTGTATTAGTTACTTAACTTGTCACTGTGCCCAGACACCCAATAAGAAGCAGCATAAGGGCTGGAGAGATGGCTTAGTAGTTAGGCGCTTGCCGGTGAAGCCTAAGGACACGGGTTCAAGGCTCTATTCCCCAGGACCCATGTAAGCCAGATGCACAAGGGGGCATAAGCACCTGGGGTTCATTTGCAATGGTTGGAGGCTCTGGCGCGCCCATTGTTTCTCTCTCTCTCTCTCTTTCTCTGCCTGTCTCTCTCTCTCTTTCTGTCACTCGCAAATAAAAAAAAAATTTTTTTAAGAAGCAGCATAATAAAGAAAAGGGTTGATTTTGGCTCACAGTGTAAAGGGATGGATTTTATCATAATGAAGAAGGCAGAACAGCAAGAGCAGCAAGGATGCTCGTCACACTGCAGGCACGGCCATGCAGCTGGGAGAGCAAACGCCAGCCCTCCTGCCCTTTCTCTGCAGTCTAGGACACCCAGCCCAGGGGAAGGGGCCACCCATATTTTGGATGGGTCCTCACACCTCAAATAACATGATCTAGGAAATGCCTCACAGACATGCTCACAGATTTGTTTCCATGGTGATTTTAAATCCCACCAAATTAACTAGATAAACTATCACAATATCTATCTTCTAGTCAGAGAAACAAGGAAACATAAAAGGAACAATATGGAAAAGAGATTAAGACACAGGAGGATGAAGACAGTCTAAAATACATTTAATTGTGATTACACAAGAAAGTAGACAGCATAGGGGAGCTGCAGTGTTTGAAGAAGTAATGGCTTAAAACTTCAAAAATTGTTAAAGAGAGAAATCTATAGACTTAAGACATCAAGCATCTTCAGACAAAACATGATTCCAAATGGAAAGTGTAGGTACAAAAAAATGAGAAACAAAGAAAATAGAAAATGTGTGTACAAGTCTAAAATACTCTTGTCTCTGTCTTTTTTGTTGTTGATCTTTTTTCTTGAAGTAGGGTCTTACTCTAGCCTAGGCTGATCTGGAATTCACTATATAGTCTCAGGCTGGCTGTGAACTCACAGGGACCCTCCTACCTCTCTGCCTCCCAAATGCTGAGATTAAGGCATGCACCACCACACCCTACATCTATGTCTTTTAAGGTTAATAATGATTTTAAAATCATAAAGCAGAGACTAGAAAGCATACCAAAACAATGCATGGAGATGATGTATTTGAAATACTTCAAAAAGTCTGGGAGAAGGGTAAACAATGGGCCAGTATTAGATTTTGATAACTAAGGATAAACCCATTATGATTTCTAGAATAATCACATTGTATTTAAAAATTAAGTCTATAATATCAAAACTAAGAGAGAAAATTGAATCAAGCCAGAAAAAAAGTAGAAAAGAAAACAAGAAGAGAGAAAAATCACAAAATAGGACAATTTATACATATTTAAAGTGATATTAAGTATATATGTCAAGGGTTAGTAAAAGAAAGAGGAAAAGATTTCCAGGCAAATATGACAAAACCCTGTCACATGTTCCCATCAGAAGCACATGTACAGGCAGGCCTGTCGTCACTCAACCTCAGGAGGCTAAGGTAGAAGACTCACAGGGTGAAGTCCTGCCTGGACTAGGGAACGAGTTCGGGGCCACACTCTGAAAACCTAGCGGGATCCTGAGCCAAAGCAAGGAAAACAAGGGCTGTGAGATGACTCGGTGAGTACAAACATGTGCTGCACAGGCATCAAGGCCTTAGCAGGCCTCACTCACCCTGAGTTTTATCCCAATCACCCACATAAACTGCCTGTAACCCCAGTCTTGTGGGCAGTAGAGATCAGAAAATCACTGGGGTTTCTTGGTCAGTTGGTCTGATCAAAAAATGGCAGCAGCAGGTCCAGTGAGAGACTCTGTCTCAAGCAAATGTGCAGATAAGTGATTGAGGACACCTGACATTCTCTTCTGCTCTCCACATGGTGTGCATGTGGCATGCCCATGTCACACCTACTATGTACACATACACACACCAAAAAAAAAAAAAAAAGTTAAAAGGTGACTGGGCATACAGCTCAGTAGTACAACACTTGCCTAGCACGTGTGAGGCTTTAAATTCAATCTCTCATGCCCAAGGAAAGAAGGGAAGCAGTGATGGAGGGAGTGATGGAGGGAGGGAAGGAGGAAGGGAGAGAGGGAGGGAGAGAGAAGTGAGGAAGGAACAAACAAGGAAATAAAGGAAAGAAGGAAGGAAGGAAGGCAGAAAGGAGTGAGGCCCCCAACACCTCAGCACTGAAGCAGACCAAAAATGAACCCAACATGGCTCAGGGAAATCTTGCGGAAGAGGGGGCAGAAAGAATGTCAGAGTTACATGTTGGGTCATGATTTGCAGAGACATTTATCATACTAATAACTGGGGGCTAACTCCACAATGCACGACCCATTTTCATTAACAAGGAGGGTCTAATGGGAGGGGGTAGATCACAGATGAGCCTAAATAATGGTACCAAACTGCCTGTATTCACTGAAATGAAAACTAATAAATTAAATTAAAAAAAAAAAGAAAATTTCAAAATTAAAAAAAAAAAGAAATTCTGAAACACATTTTATATTTATTAATTTTTCACATGGGCAAAACCTACACTATAGTTTTTGGAATACTTGTATAAATGGTGAGACCTTGAGTAAAATTACAAAGATGATTACTCAAAAGGTGTTTATGCCTGGGGAGGAAAGAGAGCATTGTGATTGGAAAGGGATTTAAGGAGAAGCTCTGGGGCAAAGTAAGCAATCAAAGATGTGAAATAGAATATGCCAGGAAAAGAGAGTACACTGTAAAAGGCCTGTAGGCAAGAAAGATCTCAGCTCAATGAGTGAGAAGTATCTGGGACTTGGATGGCTGAGATCTGGACCGCGCAGAGCCTGGTAGGCTGGGGGGGGCCTACTTTAGATTTTACTCCAGGGAAGAAAGAGCAGAGGTAGGGCCCCCATGAGAGGGCACAGCTATGCCAGAAGAATGTACCTGGCTGTGTTTCAAAGAGAAGAGTAACATCAAATGCAAAAGAGAAAATGGTATTGGGCCAGAGACACAGTGCACAGAGAACCATGAGCTACCAATTACCAGCAGAACTTGGCATGCCAGGAAGGAGCCAGGTAGCGTGAAAGCAGGACCACTGACAGCGCTCTCCAGACCAAAGGTTCCTAACTGGGAGACTACCCTGCAGCACATTTCATGTTCCGCTTCCAACCCACCTCCCAAACTCACCTTTTGTGTCTATAAAAAAGAAGAGGAGTTTAAATCATTTTTAAACTCTGAGTTTAAAAATTATTTTCATAAGAAGATTACAGAATATGTGTCATTTTCAAAAGAACGTGGCAAATACATGGAAATTCCTTTTATATACCCTTATTTGGAACATGTCAAATTCTTATCAAAAAAGCTAACAAAAAATGGTTACTTTATTTTGTTGAGAGTAAAATTTTATTATATTTACCTATAAAACTGATGTCTCGAGTATTAACTCATTGCTAGCTGTAGATATATAGTTAATAATTGATAATTTTAGGGGAAAAGTTATTTTGCATTAATTACCAGGAGGCTAGGACTTCTACTACTGAAAATGTTATACTCACGGAATCTTTTATTTTGTTTTGTTTTTTGTTGCATTTTAATTTTTTACTAAGGACACACTTTGTGTGGATACGTCATGTACTGGGACCAGCTGGGAGTCATCCTCAGTGGGGTTGCTGGCATGCCCCATGGGGTTGCAGGTTAGGTATTGTGGGAGCAGCAGTCGGTTACTGTGGGGAGGGAATGCTTCTGGGGTATGATGTCCCAACCTTTAACTCTTACAATCTTTCCTTCCCCCCTTCCACAAAATTCCCTGAGCCTCGGTGGGTAAGTTTTAAGTGTACTTCAATGATGAGCTCTTAGGAGCCTCTGGATCTCTGCTTTGGGAGATGTTGAGTGTCCTCAGCGTCTGTCCCGTTCACCATGCACTGACTGTCAGGCTCACCATGGAAGCAGCTCTCTGGCTCATCTCCCCAGTTCCTCTGTGGTTTTGCATGGGCCTTGCCTTATAAAATATATATCTTACAGTTTTTGTCTTCTTAATAAAATTAATGCAAAGATTATTTTCAAAGTGAGAAAGGTGAATTTAAAACACCTAATGATGTTATAATACCTTGAAGTATGAGGAGAAAATGTGGAAAAGGAAAACATGCTGTTTGCTTTTCCTTTCTTTTTTCATCTCATATGCAGATTTAGAAACTATCTGGTTGGGTGCAGGCATATCTGTTTTTTTTTTCTTAATTAAAAGCATAAATTAAATAAAAATGTCTAATGATTCATATCATCCAAAGCTCAAGAGAAATCATGGGGCAGCTTGAGAATCCTCAGTATGTGGAATGCAATTCTTAGAAGGGAGTTGTAATGGAACATCCTGCCATTTAGCAAGAATTTCCTACCTGGTCAGCTCACTGAATCCTGGGCAAAAAGATACAATAGTGCTTTATTACCATAGCACTGTTTTCCTAAGAGCAACCTCCTGCAGAGTTGGCTGTACTTCCTTGGATCAGTTTTGCAGCCTCCATGTTTTCCAAAGGTACAAACTGACTAGACTCTCTCCCCACTTCCCACTGACAAACAGTGAATATGGAATTGATTAAGATAGTCTACTGTATGACATCAGTTCCAAACTGGTCTGAAAAATGCCTGTCCCAAAGCTGCACCAATATCTGAACCAGAGCTGCACTGAACCCCAAACTGCTTTTTTCTCAGTCCCACTGACATGGTCAGTCCTCTATGGGGAAAGTCCTTTGGGACTGCAAAGGGTACCTTGTGAGAGTTCACACCCTTCTGACACACTCATGCCTACAGAAGGCAGTCTACTGACATCCCTTACCACCAGACACCTCCACACATTCCACACAAAGACATCAGTAAACACGTCTCCATCACACTTTCTCTTCATCCTCAAACTTCTTCCCTCCCCTTCATTTTCCACTGAGGAATCTCTTTGCTAGTTTCCCTGGACAAAAGAAGCATTCAGGGGGCTGGGAGATAGTTCAAGTGGTTCAAAACACTTGCTTGCAAAGACTGCTGGCCTTGGCTTCAATTCCACAACTACTCACATGAAGCCAGATGGGCATTCTGAGTTCGAGGCCAAGAGACCCTGCCATGCATAAACAAATATATATATTTAAAAATATTTTTATTTATTTTAGAGAGAGAGAGAATAGAATGGACATGCCAGAACCTTTACCCCTGCAAACAAACTTCAGACACATGTACCACTTTGTGCATCTGTATTACATGGGTACTGGGGACTCGAACCTGTGTCCTTAGGCTTTGCAAGCAAGCACCTTACTGTTAAGCCATCTCTCCAGCATATACAATATATAATTTTTTAGAGGAGCAATCAAAGGAGTTTTACTGCTTACCTTCAGGATTGTCCTCTTTGTTGAATCATTCCCATGGGCATACAACCATGTCATTTCCCCAGTGTTAAAAAAAAAAAAATACTTTGCTAGGCATGATGGCACATATCTGTAGTTCCCATGCTCAGTAGGCAGTTGTAGAAGGATCACGTGAATATAGGCATTCCAGTCTAGCATGGACAAGATAATGAGACCCTGCCTATGAGTGAATGAATGAATAAATGAATGAATGAATAAGTGAATAAATGAATATTTCATGCAATTTCACCTCTAATCATGACCTATTTTTCTGAGCCACTCCTTTATAAAAAATATCTTGAGTATTCCTATGCTTCTTTCTCTACTCTTTTCTCTTAATCCTCTTGGATGGAGGCTTTGACCTTCCCACACCATCTGAACCACTTAACGGGTGTCAGTGGCTTCTGAGATGTGACATGACCCTTTCGTGTTATACACAGCTGGTCATTTCAAGCTTCTTCCTCTGGCTTCCACTACCCATTCATCCTCCCCAGTCTCTTTTGTGATTGCCTCCTCAACTCCACAACCTCTAACATGGAGCCAGTCTCCAGGTAAGGCCTCACAGGTTTGTCCCTATTTCTCTCTTTCTCTTTTGTGGGATAAACTATCACCGCCTATTCATTGAAGACTGCCAAATTTATTTCTGTCTGCCTCACCTCCATGGAGCTCCTGGTCACCTACCCAATTGTTGTTGGTGTCTCTCCACATAAATCTCCCATATATACCTCAAAATTAACATGAACAGCAACAACAAAAAAAGAACTGAGTTTCTTTCCAGGCCTGTTTTCTTTCTTCCATAGCTCAGTGCCTGGCAAACTTTTTCTAAATGCTCAGAGCAAAATTCAGTGGTCATCCTGAAGTCCTCACTGTTCTTATGCCACAAAGCCTTATGTACACACACAACAGTTTCTCAGAAAATTCTGTTTATTCTATCCTCTTCAAAATTAATACTAATCCATAACTTCTACTCAGTGATTCATTATGTATGTGTGTGGTACGCCCTCATGCACAGAGAACAAGGATGTCTGGGCAAGTGTGACATAATGCTACCCAGTGGTAAATATTGGGCTGATAATTATACAGGACTTATTTGTGCTATTCTCAAAACTTTTCTGTAAATTTAAATTATTTCAAAAATGTAAAAGGTTAAAATTAATTAAAGAGAAAAAATTATGAGCTATAACTACCAAATATAATACATGGATATTAATTGATTTTATCTGGAAAGAAAGCCCACTATGAAGGAACCAAGGGAGAGATAACTAAGGAAATTTGAATAAGAATGATGTGCATGCTCAGCATGATGATGGTACTCTGTTTATGCAGTAATGTTCCACCTTCTGGGGAGTCATGCCGAAACACGACATCTAATGATGACTGTAATTTACTATGTAAAGGATTTAAGAAATAACTAAAGGTAAAGCAAAAATCAAAATGTTAATTAGTGGATGTGGATGATGAATGTTCAATGATCACTACACTCTTTTTTTCTTCCTTTGTGTGTTTGAAATTTTGTAAAACTAAAAATCTATTAAAAATACTGACTCTGGCCAAGTATGGTGGTGCACGCCTTTAATGCCAGTACTGAGAAGGCAGAGGTAGGAGGAGCACCGTCAGTCTGAGGTCAGCCTGGGACTACCTGGGTTAAAGTGAGACCCTACACCAAAAAACAAACAATCAAACAAAACAAAAAAATCCTGAATCTGTTCTCTTCTTATTACTTTCACTAGTACCACCTTAGCTCAAGCCACAAAGAATTCTCACCTGGATGATTGCAGGAGCCTCAGCCCGGTGTCCTGCTCACCCTCAGACCCTCAGCTCATCTTGAACACACAGCCAGCAAGAGACTGCTAGAATGTTCTTCTCACCACATTCTTACCTGGATCAAAAACTTTTGATGGTTCCCAACCTCAGGGAAAAATATCACACTCTTTACAACAATGTTCAAAGCTCTACCCAATTTGGTCATCTTCCCTGACAGTTCATTCTCCCCTCCTTCCCCTGACTTCAGCTGCAGACTTCCTGACCTGAGCACCAGCGTTCATCTGTCTGCGCTGGGAGTGCAGACGCAAGGTACCAGCCACCTCACGTTCCTGACACCATGTCATCCTCAGGGTGCTTCAACCTTCATGCAGTGAGCCAAAAGAAACCCTTCTTTCTTTAAGCCGTGTCTGTTAGGTATTTTGTTACAGCAGTAAGAAATGTAACCAGGGGCTGGGGCGATGGCTCAGTGGATAAGAGCATTTGCTGCACAAACATGAGTACCTGTTTGAATCCTCAGAACCCACAATGCTGTGGAGGGGAATCTAGAATACTGGGGCACATATGACAAGAAGGGAGGCAGAGATGGATGAAACCCTGCGAATTCACAGGCCAGTTAGCCTGGTGAATGCAGCAGCGAACAATGAGAGACCATCCTCAAAACAAGGAGTGGGGCAAAGACCAACCCCTGATGCTGCCCCTGACTGCCACGTGACCTCTCCGGGATGTGTGTGCCCGCGCTCATGCAGCACAAATAAGACACATCAGGCATGCACCGAAGAAGGGCAGGTCACTGACACGACCCCTGTAAACCATTTCCCAAACACTCCAGTGACGTCCACTCCTGTGGCAACCTTTAGCACTTCGCTTCTCTTTGTCTATCTGGCTAGTACTACCATTCTTGATATTGCAGCACTGTCACTCCTCACACAGACAGGCAAGGGAAGAAGAGGGAGGGCATCTTCTTCATGGGTAAGAAGGGCTTTTAACAACTAACATCTCACACAGGGCGACGGCTAACACCTAACATCTCATACAGATTTCACACAACCTCTGAATACTGCTTTCTCTCCTCTTTTTGAGGTCTAAGTCTCATACTCATTAAGTGCCCAGTAGATCTACAAGAATGCTTACTGCCATATAGTACTAATAAAGCCAAAAATATGTACTTTCATGACCTCTGTAACTATACAGGTGTAGTGCAGGAGTTTGGAGCACACTTGAGAATTAAGCAGCACAGCCTAGACTTGAGCCTTTAAAAGCACTTCTATTAACTTTGAGTATCATGATGCACAGCATGTGTGACCTGTACCCATGGCCTCACTCATTAGAAACCTTCTATACAACACTGTCCCTAACTCCTCCACATAGTTGAGCCCTAACAGCAGTAAACAGGCATCAGCTGATACCTGCCAAGGTATACACAGATGCAGTATAAGAAATAGTGGCCAAGTTTAAAATGATTCTTCTATAATACTTTAATTCTCTCAAATCACAACAGCCTTACAAACACTGCCAGCAACTCATTTTACATTGATCTTTTTTTAAGTTTTTGTCTTCTTATTTGCAAGTGCTTGGATATATGTATGCCAGGGCCTCTTGCCCTGTAAGCATCAGACATTCATTTGCACCACTTTTTGTGTCCAGCTTATGTGGGTGGCTTGGGAGTTGAACCCTGGCTAGCAGGCACTGCAAGCAAGTACTTTAACTGCTAAGCCATCTTACCAGACCCCTCATCTTGCATTTAAAGTAAAAGTAGTTTTAAAATTTTTATTTTAGTTAATCTCTCTATCACATGAAAGGCTTGCTATGAACTGAGATTTGCGGCCAGCTCCCCAAGGGTTCAACCCCCACTGCTGTCCCCCACACACTGCACTCTCCCCTCAGGCTACCAGGTGCTTCAGTCAAACCTCGAGAGTCAAGTTCAATATTCCAGCTCTGAAGACCATCACGTCAACTCAGCAGTTGGGGATCCTTTGAAGCTTCTGTCTGCCTCTTCCACAGGAATGTGGTTACCATGGACTAATCACAGAGGAAGAGCAGCCAGAAGGAGAGCAAACACTGACTGGAGAAGAAAGCATGTGCCCCTGGCACAGTGGGGTGAGCATAATAGGGGAGGAAGGGAGGAGGTGAGGGATTTGATAGAAGAGAAAGCCAGACTGATTCCCAAAAAGGAATAACAAAGAGCCTTTCTCCACAAAGCAAAACGATTTCTCTTTTTGTTGTTTTCTGTTGTCATTGTTTTGAGACAGGGCCGTGCTATGTAGCCCAGGCTACATGGAAACTTACTATGTATCCCAGGTTGCCCTCAAACTCATGAACCTCTAGCATTAGCCTCTTAGATGTGGAAATTACAAGTGTGTGTGAGCACCTAAATCAGGTCTCTCTCGATGGCAAATTAGAGCCTGCTTCAGAACAACCCATGGCTATGGCAACAAGAAAAAAGCATTTTGGGGCTGGGGAGATTTCTCAGGGGATCAAGCACTTGTTGCTTAAGCCAGAGTGCTTGAGTTTGGGACCTCAGCCTCACATGGAAAGCTGGGTGCCATGGTGAGCTTCTGTAATCCCAGCACACTGTCCACAAGAAAGAAGGTGGATAATTTCCTGGAAGCTCACTGGCCAGCTCCCTTGGTGAACACAGCAGTGAACAATGTGGATGGAACAGCCTGTCTCAAGAAGAGAGATAGGTGAGGACCAACACCTGAAAGTTGTCCTTTGACCTTCACACACATCATGGCACACCTACACATACCAACACACATGAACACATGCAAGCATCACACACACACACACACACATACACACACACACACACACACACACACGAAAAATAAAAAATACATTTTAAAAAGAGTCACTTCAGTTAAGTCTTACAAATTATGACTCGCTGTGAGTCTCAGAAGGTGATAAACTGCTTTCTTGGTTTTGTGTCCCTGTGGAAAGGGTACCAGGCACTGTACGATGCACAATCTCAGGGTGTTCCCAGGACGAACATACAGATGAATTACTATTGCCCAGAAAATGCATCTGGAAAACATGAACTTACTCAACAAGGCAACATAACTTGAGTGAGAACAGGAATAAAGTGTATTTGATTCCTGCCTTCAAATTTGCTCTGGATCCACTGCCTCCTTAGCCCTTGGTCCCCATCATACCTGGCAGAAAGCACTGATCTCCAGGAGCCACGATGACCTCCTAAGGCTGGTCGGACTCTCCTGGCCTCGCCAAGCAGGTTTTGCTGAGGCCAGCCCCTCTGGAAAGCAGGCTTTGTTCCACCCTCCCTCCAGGTGGAGGCAAGCTGTGTCCTCTCAGAATCTCCTGGGCAGATTTAAACCTCTGCGGTTCAAAGACATGCACTGTGTGATCTGACATTTCTCATGTGGTGCTTCAAAAGCCTTGACTTAGGCAGGCACAGCAGGTATCCTTCCCTGCTGAAGTAGGACACCTTTTCTCCTCCACTTCTGTCACATCCGTGAACAGTAATACGCCAAATGTACTAAGGCTCTGAACTCACATTGCTTTTGTATCTTTTTCTCATGTGTGTGAAATGCTCCAGCCAATAGCTCTGCAAATTCACGTGGATTCTATCTCTTCGAGGTTCCATAGAATTAAAGAGTTTTCTTCCAAATGGAAAGGCTCGCATCTCCTTGGATTTCTCTTCTCCACATAATAAACATCCAGCCACCTATTCTACGTGAGGCAGCTGTGGGGGCCCCACTGCTAACATTATGTCCTGACAGAGTAACAGCTCCTTGCTGCTGCTCTATACCAAGTCAGGGTACAGCAGAGAATGGGTGATCTTAAGGGCAATTAACACCCATTATACACATATTCTTACTAGGTGTAACACACCTATTTATATGTATGAACTCAGTGCCCACAATTCCGTGGGATAGACACATGCTTATTTTATAAGAAGAAAGTTCAAGATAGCCAAATGTCTCCCTCAAACATAGTATGAGGTTTTATCTAAGAGATTACTCAGAATTGAACGGACTGGGTTTATAGTTCACCTCATTTACCACATCACTGTTCTATCAAGCTCACTATGAGACTTGTAAACACATGAATATCTTCCAATGTGAATATAACATGGATTTCCTATTTGTTTATGTGTGACTTCATATGCAAGAAAGACTAGAAGAATGCAAAAAAATTGCACTGGGCAGAACTGAGCAACTTAGGAGCGCATGCACGCACACACACACACACACACACACACACACACACGTCACACTCATCTGGAGTTATTTCCCCTATAATTTCAGATCACCCTCTTTTCACAATTCTACAGTAATTCACAAGATACAGCCCTTCCAATACTTCTGTAGACTGAATTATGTATGCTGCAAACTCATATGTTGAAGCTCTTGGTCCCAATGTGAGTATGGTCCACTGTTTTGCTATGAATACATTTGTTTTATTTTATTCTTAATATTTATTTATTTATTTGAGAGAAAGAGGGAGGGAGGGAGAGAGAGAGAGGAAAAGAAAGGGAGAATGAGTGTGCCAGGGCCTCCAGCTACTGCAAATGAACTCCACATGCATGTGTCACCCTGTGTATCCGGCTTACATGGGTTCTGGGAAATTAAACCTGGGTCCTTTTGCTTTGCAGGCAAGTGCCTTAACTGTTAAGTCATTTCTCCAGTCTCATGAATACATTACCTTGACACCTTGTTCCTTTTTCTATTCCATATCAGTGGATAGTAATCTATAGGTACGAATATACCAAGCACATATACATAGCACTGCATATATATGTATATCTGTGTGGAAATATATATGAATGTGAACTATAATACTGTATACATTTTAAATGTTAAATATTTATTTCTGGGTAGTAGGCTTTGAAATAATTTCTCTCCTGTTTTTATAAACACTATGCATACTTCAATATAATTAATATTGGCTAGAATGATTTGCATGGCCATAGTCTAAAAAAGCAATAAATTATTTTTAAAATAGATTAAACAAAAAGAGCAATGGTGTATAGGTTCAAAAATGCCAGGCAAGGGCTGGAGAGATGGCTTAGTGGTTAAGAGCCTGCCTGTGAAGCCTAAGGACCCCGGTTCGAGGCTCGACTCCCCAGGACCCATGTTAGCCAGATGCACAAGGGAGCACACGCATCTGGAGTTCGTTTCTGGTGGCTGGAGGCCCTGGAGCACCCATTCTCTCTCTCTTTCTCTCTTTCTCTCTCTCTCTGTCTGCCTCTTTCTCTGTCTGTTGCTCTCAAATAAATAAATGAAAATAAACAAAAAAGATTTTAAAAAATGCCAGGCAACCATCAAGAACATTAGGTCCTAATAAATTTGTTCCTCTATATATTATCTCTATTTTATCATCATCCAACTCCATGTTGGACAAAATTGTTGGAAAATTATCATCCAAAAGAATTCATAAATTTAGGAACTAAAGTAAACCTGACAGACCAAAATATAAGCAGGGCACAGAAGTACCTAATATGTAGCCAGCTTATCTAATGTATTTAGCAAATATCTGTTTTCCTTAATTATCCAGTACACATGAGTTAGACACCTAGACATATGTCATCACGAGTGAGACAGGCTAGATTTAAATGGGAAACTTGAGTTAATTTGCCACAGATGGCAGGTATGGAATAGAAAGAAGGAGCAAGGCTTCAAAAGTATAGTTAGGGCAAAAAAAGCAGACTGTCTGTGGACCAATTCATCAGTCTTCAGAGTTCCTGTCATGACAGAGATACAGCACTGAAGAGACTAGCAGTTTCCCAGTGGACTGGGCTGAGCTAAATACAACCAGATGCCTTCAGCGCACCATGTCCTAGGAACATTAGAGATTCTATCCAACTGCAGATGCATCCTACTGTCTCAATGATATGGAAAACTTCTGAGAGGTAAGTGACTATGCCTGGCACTGAGGGCACTGTGGGCATATTATATTTCAGGGAATGCTGAAGGAAGTTCAAGTAGCGTATTACAATCCCAAAGCTGAGTGGAGCAAACTATGGACTGCAGGCCAAACCTAGCCTGTCTGGTCCAAGGGTATAGAACAATTTTCATATTTTTCAGTGGATAATTTTCAGAACATACTTTATAACATAAGAAATTATATATTCAAATCTTAGAATCCACAAATGATGTTTGCTTGAAAACCAGGCAGTCAGTACTTACATTCTCTACTTTTGAGCTACAAACAAAGTTATTATTACTACAAAGTCCATCGCGGCATAAAATATTTACTTTCCAGACATTTGCAGGAAGGCATGTTGACCTCTGTTCCAAAGTTAAAATTGACCTGAATACAACATGCAGATCTTAAAGTGTTTAAAGTAATAGTTTTAAATGGCAACATGCTCACTGAACAGTAATTAAGCCTTCAACTACATGCTCCAGATGAAGGTGAGTGTACAGCAACCCAGGGACTGTTGTCATGAGAGGTAAACAATCCCCTATCACCACAACACAAAAGCAACGGTACAGCTCACACCTGTGCTTTTCAAGTCCAAGAGACAAGAATCATCAACAATTTTATGATTAGGGTTTTTTTTTTTCCATACTCAGGATCAACATCCAAATATCAGGTATCCAGATACTGAGAAAAAGGAAGATGTTATTGTTTTAAATAGTAATATTTTCTTATTCCTCACTACAAAAGTAGCATCAATCATTTAAGGTCAGTTTGTACTACGCAAGGCACTGTTTAAACAACAACAACAAAAAATACCCATCAATCTTCAGGAGTATTTTGTTAGTACATGGTATAAAGGGTGTTTATCTCATGATCTGATGGAAATAAAATAATTCAAACTGAATTTTCTCACTGACAAAACTTTGTGTTTCCCCAGAAAAAGGAAGATATGGAAACAATTTACAAATATTCACTTGGTGTTTTTCTGTTTGTTTGTTGTTGTTTCTAAATAGACAGCTGGTTATAAAAAAAAAACTGATGAAGATATTTAGCAGTTAATTTTCTAAGACTAAAGGCTAAAGTGAAATAAAGGGATTTGAGAAACTTGACTATTTGTGCTCTGTGCAATCCCTCTCCTGTCTCTCACCTCAATTTTTAGGTTCCACACTTCTCTACTGTTGTTTTAAAACAGGATTGTTGATTTTTCCAAATAAAAACAATGATTTAATTTGCTATGACCAAACTGGTCAATTGGTTAAGCTACTCATTTAATCATTTGTAGCTTATCCTGAATTTGACCAAATCACACATTAAGAGAATGACAGAGCTTCTTGACCGAAATAAGGTTACAATTTCAGAAGGTTCTATCACCAAAGAGAAAGATTTAAAAAATTTTAAAAAGGTAACATCTGGGGGTAGTTTTAATCCATATCAGCTCTGAGGTGGAATTCCTAAAATCAAGGAAGTCTTGGGCTTCCATATGAAACAAGGCTCTGTAACTTCAACGTCATACGGGGAAAGCTTTTAGTTCTAATATATCAGTACTAACCTGCATGCTTAATGTTCTTTTCACAGTAAGGTTACCATGTAGGAGGTTTGTCTTTCCAGTCAAATGGAGATTGCTTAGATGAAAGCCAAATATAGCATTTACTCCCTGATATTTGCTATGTGTTGCATGGCATTTAAAAAACGTATGAGGTGCTTGAGAGATGACTTAGCTGTTAAGAGACTTACTTGCCTGTGAAGCATAAGTACCCAGGTTTGATGCTCCAGGACCCACGTAAGCCAGATGCACATGGTGGCGCATGTGTCTGGAGTTGGCTTACAGTGGCTACAGGCCCTTGTACTCCCATTCTTTCTCTCACCCCCCCTTTCTCTTTCTCTCTCTCTCTCTCTCTCTCTCTCTCTCTCTCTCTCTCTCTCTGTCTCTTTTATTTCTCTCTCATTTCTCTCTATTTGCAAATAGATTTAAAAAATATTTTAAAAACATGAGTACAGGTGGGACACAAGTGACAAGGAAGGTATTTGTCATGACATCTTATGCCTCCTCTCCTTGGTCCACTACAGGTATGGCTTACTGGCTATTACCTGATGATGAGGTGTAAAAAGCTCTCCTGCAAGTGTCAGAGAAGGATGGCAGACAGCCCCACACAACCCAAACCCATACCAGCTTCCATCCCGAACCGGTTTCTCCAAAGATGCCTCACATGACCTCTCCTTTAAATGAATTCCCTCTTCTCCTATTTTAGTGGCCAGTAAGGATTTAAATACTTCTTGAATGAACAGTCATCATAACTGACAAGTATGAGGGAAAAAACTCACTCATGTCAATGTTCCTGCATATTACTCAATGAGCAATTCCTCATCAGTCTATCTGCATTAAATGGGTGTGCCAAACACTGGGTGTGCCAGCAGGTACTTACAAGCATCATTTGGCTTGCATGCCAGTACAATTTCATACTAATGAAAAAAAAAAATGAAACACAATTCCTTGAAGGGATTCTATATTTTCTAAAATAAAACTTATATAATAGAGTTTTAGACCTATATCTGCAATTCTCAAACTTGTGTTCTCTTATTTTCCAATTTAATTTTAGTTCTGAACAGCAGTCATTTTTTTTTTTCTAACTAGGAGTGCATGTCACACATGCTTGGGACATTCCAAAATAAACATGTCCAGATCTCCACTTGCATTATCTTACTAAATCAAAAACCCTGGGGTGCAGCCTACATGTGTATTTGGAAAAGCTCACTAGATGATTATGAAATACTTCCCTGGTTAAGAACTATTATTCTATATAATTTTATAGGCAAGTAACTATGACACAGAAATATGCATACAGAACATCATAATTCTACATTGTCCCTCCCAGTATTTTCTCCTTTACCAATCCACTCTTTAAATTTATTTTCTGTTTGTTTTTGTTCTTAATAGATAAGGATCTCACTATGTTCTCAGGCTTACAGGATCCTCCCACCCCCAGGTCCTGACTGGTTGAGACTACAGGCATGTACCACCACACCCAGCTCTTTCTTTAGAATTTCTGTCTTTGAGATTGTTGTGGAGTTTTCCAGAGTCAGGATATTTGCCTAGGAAAGCTTTATGCTAACCTAGTATGTAGCAGGTATTCATCAGCTGTAGGGCCAATTGGCAGCTGCAATCAGCAACTCTTTCCAAAATGATGGCTATCATCTGATTAATACTTATTTGGTGGAGTCTGTATGTTATGGGAAGGCTCATCAGAACACAAGAACAAGATGTGGCACTATACTTATTCTTCAGTGGATACTTTTAACTGAGATAGAAACAGCTAAGTTATGAGCACTTAAATAATCACACAAAACCACATGAGATCAATATTAAATTATTGGTACTTATGGAAACTGCTCTGAGGATTCAGGAGAAGTTGTGCTCACTCCAAACTCAATAGTCTTTGGATTGGGTCTAGAATTTGAAGAATGAATAGAGGATGGGTAAGCAGAGGAAGTAGGTCTTCCAAGCTAAGAATACCATATAAACTAAGGCAGGAGAGACTAAGGCCCAGTCAGTAAAGAAAACCTAGTCCTCTGGAAAGAAGGGGCCACGTAAGTAACTGGTCCCCTAGCAGGCTGAGGCCAAACCCTACTTATCAGGCTAAGGAGCATAAATATTGACTCTCTAATTGTAGAGAAATTACCATTAGTTTTACTGCAGAATAATGGGTGTGTATGTCAGTTTAGGATATTTTTGGAGTAATTCTGGTAACAAACAAAATGCTTCTAAGTATGAGAGAAATAGGAGACAAGACTGATCAGAATTTGGCTCTAGAAGAGGATAGGGAGTAAATCAGCCTTGCCAGGTGTAGAGAGCAGAAGGATACCTTAGAAGATATGTCTACACATGGCTTTAAATTGGTGAGAAATGCTTTCTTTTTTTTAAGATTTTATTTTTATTTTTTAAAATTTATTTATTAGAGACAGAGAAAGGAAGAGATAGAGATGGAGAATGGGCATGCCAGGGCCTCCAGCCATTGTAAACAAACTCCAGACACATGCACCACCACGTGCATCTAGCTTTCATGGGACCTGGAGAATTAAATTGGGGTCCTTAGCCTTCACAGGCATACACTTAACTACTAAGCCCATGGGAAATGATTTCTACAGAAAATGAACAGTAAAAGAAAAGCAAGAAGTTGGAAATTAAGTTTAAAGAAGGAATGCACTAAAGAGCCTAAGAGGAATGAAGATTAAATGATGCAAACAAAAGTCCTTGGAAAGACAGAAAAATCTGCAACCAATCAAAATCTAAGGAAGAAGAGTGTCAAACAGAGGTTCTAAAGCCCTCTCATGCAGCATGGACAAGGCCACTGGCATTGATCCAGTGCCAGCTCCAACAAGTTCCATGAGCCTCTAACCCAAGGTTGATCTTTTTCTTTTAATCTTTACTTACTGACAGACCATAATCATCATTTAACACAGATATCTGTGGGTTTTTTTACTTTACTTTTATTTATTTGAGAGAGTAAGAAAGTGGTAGACAGAAAGAGAATGGGCACACTAGAGCACACTGCAAACAAACTAAGGTGTATGCACCACCTTGGGCATCTGGCTTATGTGAATCCCAGGGAATCAAACCTGGGTCCTTTGGTTTCACAGGCAAGCACCTTAATCAGTAAGCCATCTCTCCAACCCTCTGAATTTTTTAAAATATTGATCATCAACTCACACATATTAGGTCATATATTCCTAACATGACACCAGGTATAATAAGCTACTTGGGGGAAGAGAGCATAATATATACTTTCCTTGTAGCCCCTCTTTTCCTTGTAGCCCTCTCTCCTATACCATGATTCCACCCTGACATACCTCTATCAATCATTTAAAAATATTTGTAACTTGCTGGGCAAGGTGGCACATGCCTTTAATCCCAGCACTTCACTTGGGAGGCAGAGGTAGGAGGAGAGTTTGAGACCACCCTGAGACGACATAGTTAATTCCAGGTCAGCCTGGACCAGAGTGACACCCTACCTTGAAAAAAAAAATTGTAACTGAATTTAACATCATGACTATTTATAGGGGTGTGCAGACAAAGAGACATGAGTCCAATTACTGATGTCTATACACATTCATACATGGAAAGAAAAACTTACAAGCTCAGTTATAGAAGGGGTTTTCACTATGCTACTAAAGACATTCTTTGGAGGAGGGGACCTCCTGAGGACCATTTCGTTTTTTTTTCCCATTTACCCAACCCTAAGATTTTATACTAGCCTATATTACACTGATTTTTCTCCAGCATTAAACTTCCCTCAATCTTAGACTGTAATGGCTATAATACTTTTTTGGTTTAACTGAAAGCCATACTTGAAAATGCAAATGCATCTCTAATCCAAAACAGAAAAGGCCTACCAGTAAGGGAGCCATTCTGACAGTACTACTGTTGAAATGATCAGCGATCAGGAAAGAGTTCCCTAGAGAAAGGACTGCATATGCAGGAATAGCCAATCCCCAAAGATGAAGACCGTCTGAGACACATACTCCTAATTGTATTTATTGATTATCATCATCTCAAGAAAAGGACCCTATGAATCATTTATAATTATTAACAGTTTTACTAGAATATAATTTATATGCCATGAAGTTCACATATGGGAAACACAAGAGTTTTTCATTCTAATAATGCTTCATTTAACTCACTGAGGAATAAAACAGAACCATTTCTTAAATCTCTAGGAACCTAAGACATTGTTATGACCTTCTGATAACATAGCCTAATATCTTAGTTTTTATTAGTGGAAAAATGTCTTGAAAAATTTGTTCTTAAAATTTGAAATAGGAAAGTAGTAATTTGTAACACTTTATTTCAATGATGAATAGTTCTAAAAACCATGGCAAGGCAAGTCCTTGTAATCTACTTACTTGGTGGGAACTGAATTAGAAAGTGAACTTCATTTACTGCATTCACAGAGGAAATCCCAAATCTTTACAATATACTGCACCCCACATTTCCTTGACCCTTTTATAGGTGGCATGCTTTGTAAGGTCTATGGGAGCCTTCCCAGACCTGTGTATTTTTTTATCTCTTAAATGAAGGATTTTCCTTCTAAAAATAAGAAAAAAAGAGGAACTTACATGCTTTCACAGAACCTAGTCAGTGTGCTAGGTTTTTCTTGGTTGCGTCTTTGTCGAAACCAACGCTGAATGCTTCGAACATCCCAGTCCAACTGTTTGGAAAGCCCTTCCAATCTCTTCTCATCAGGATGCTATGAAACAAGTCACCAGAAAAGTCATTTTCAACCCATATTTATTTATACCATAATTACATCTTCCCTTACATATGATTGATGTTTCCCTTCAATGTTTATTTTTTGCTACTGACATTTCAATATTTACCACTGAGGACCTAGGTCTTCCATTAGAAGCATGGACACAAATAACATCTAGATTACTCATTATGAACAAGATGGAAAAAACAGGAAACTTGCTCTAATGCTTGCTTGCACTTTTTACTGGCAAATACTTCCTATGAGGTAACTAAGATTGGATGGACAACTGGCTGAGTCAGCTCCATCAGCCTTTAAGGGAAGGAGAATCTGCAGAGGCATTAGTTAATTTTTTTACTTTCTCGGGGAAAAAAAAAAAAAAAACTATTCTAATCACCTATTACATGGGCTCAGATAATGTAGGAAAGACAAAAAGTAAAAAAAGCTTCCAAAATGCATCACTTAAACCTAAGCTGGTACCATTTCTAGAAACACATTTTCTTCTCATTTTCTTTCCCCATTCTTCACACATTCCTCTCCTTTTGACCACATCCACATTCAGTCTTTTAATAACACTACCTATAACTGCAAGGAGCAAGTGTGGTGAAGAGAGCTAACATGACCCTGAGACAACATGTACAGATTATGTTTCTCTCTCCACTTGCCTCTCTGAGTGTCAGTCTCTTCATCTATAACAAAAGAGGGTGAGATGGGACCATGGTAACAACTAAGTGAAAATGCATGTTAAACTGGGAACATGTTAGCTTTCTTCTCTTCAAAATGGTAAAGAACTTCCTGCCAGCAATCATGAGGGTAACCTGCTGTACCACAAATCTTGCCAAATGAGCTCCACTCTTTCAATTATTTGCTTTAATATCAACTATCAGTGAAAATAACCAAAAGGGAAGTAGGACTATGGCAGGCTGATCAGACTTAAATTATACAAATGACATCTTCCTAAAAGCATCCCAGCAACTCAAGAGGTCTGTGCACCCAGCAATTCATGGTTCAAACCCAAACCTCAAAGTGATGGTTTGAGGATGGAGGGTACTGGGGAATTATCAGGCCACAAAGGTGGAACTCTCACCATGACATTAGTACCCTTATAAAAAGACACACCAAAGACTTTGCCCTTACCACAGAAACCACTGCCATGATAACTACCTCTTCCTCTTCTCTTCCCCTCCCTACCTTGCTGGCACCCAGATCTCAGACTTCCAGCCACCAGAATTGTGAGAAATAAATATCTGTTAATTAAATCCCTGGGTCTATGGTATTCCATCATGGTAACCTGAACCAATTTAAGATAAACACTCAGAAACCATAGCAAATGGCATACGGGTACAAAATGTACTAGTGCGTTTGTGCCTGTAAATGTTATTTGAGACCTTTCAATTATGTGCCTGATTTCTTCTGTGTAGTAAATCTTCTATGTCTGTCTTAATTGAAAATATGAGGAAAAAAATGTCACTGCCTACAACTGTATTGGACATATACCATTTCCCTAGAGAAGCTCATTTTGCCATGTTTATGTGTATGGTGTGCATGTGTGTCCATGTATGGGTGCACATACATGCATGTTCATGTGTGTGGAGGCCAGAGCTTGACATAGGTGTCTTTCTAAATCATTCTCCACCTTACCTTTTTTTTTTCCTTGGTGGGAGGGATACAGGGTTTTCTCTGAAACGTGAGCTCACCAATCCCCTACACTAGCTGGCCAGCAGCCCTAGGGACTCTGTCTCTGCCCTCTCGGTACTCAGATTACACTGCCATACCCAGCTTTTTTTTTTTTTTTAAAGATTTTACTACTTTTATTATATATAAATCAGACCCTGATGACATTAACTTGTCACAAATTCAAACCCTAAGCACCTTTATTTAACAAAAATTTCACCGAATTTAGTATTCCACAAGCCTTTGCTGAAGACGAAATAAGATTTTATTCTGACTCTAATTTAGAAGAACTCTAAATGAAAAGCCACTTCCAAGAAACAAAGGGCACCTCATTCACAGCATAAATTATGTGGCGATATTCTGACTCTGGACATAGGCTCCTTGTAAAAAGAAACAAATGCATACAAAACAATAAAAAATCAAATTTTAAGTATTTGTTAAGTGTTTTGTATCTTTATGAAAGGTTTCAATAAAAGGAAAGTTTGCATCAAAGCATATTTAGTCCTATGAATCTAAAGTAATAAAACAGATTCACTATATTCATCTAAACAAAAGTGGTGGGATTTCATATTTTACTATTAAGAAAATATAGTGTACAGTTACTACATCACTTCATTATGCTCACCTGTTAAATCTTTCAAAATGTAAATTTAAGTTTACTTAACAAAGTCAACTGCTATTTAACATAAAATAACTTCAAATTATCAAAAGCAACTAAGGTTACTGCCATCAATAAAAGAACCTACTTAAAACCTAGGTGACTATCTAATTTGTTTAACAATTGCTGATACTGACTGATCTGGCACTCGTCAAGTCTTTGGGATCTATCAGCAAACCTGTTCCTGTGGAGCTTACATGCTAAAGCCCAACTCTTGCTCATTCGCTTTTACTCCCACGGTTTTCACAATGAAAGCAAGAAAGAAAATAGTAGACCTCTCTTCCTAATCACACAAACAAGTCTTTTCTTTATCATGTCCCTGGAAAATATCTTCATAGCCACCCTCTTTTAAATGACAAGAAACAGAATCTCCTTTCACCATGACATTCTAGCTAAAATTGGGAAGTCACCTTCCAAATGCCAGTAGAAGTAATTTCTTCCTTTATATTTATTTTATTTTATTTATTTTCCTTTTTTATTATTAGATATTGACATATTTTTTTTCGGCTCACGCCTTTAATTTTTTTTTAAATTTATTTATTTGAGAGCGACAGACACAGAGAGAAAGACAGATAGAGGGAGAGAGAGGGAATGGGCGCGCCAGGGCTTCCAGCCTCTGCAAACGAACTCCAGACGCGTGCGCCCCCTTGTGCATCTGGCTAACGTGGGACCTGGGGAACCGAGCCTCGAACCGGGGTCCTTAGGCTTCACAGGCAAGCGCTTAACCGCTAAGCCATCTCTCCAGCCCATATTGACATATTTTTATGTAAATATCACATTTGTACCATTCCTTCCCTCCTCCCTGCCGCTTTTCTGAAGAAGACTTCCTCATTGAGGATGCAGGTCAACCCCATGGGGATTGTGGGTCATGCATGATGGCGGCAGCAGTCAGTTATGAGGGAGAGGCAATGTCTCTGTGCAAAATGTCCTGATTTGTGGTTCTAACAATCTTTCCGCCCTCTCTTCCACAAATTTCCCTAAGCCATGCTGGCAGCTTTTAAGTAGATGCTGAGGACCTGAACTCAGGTTCTCCTGCTTACAGAGGAAGCTGAGCCATTTCTCAGGTCAAGAGAAATTCATGTGTCTTACTTCGGGTGTTATTTTTTTTTTTTTTTCATACAGTTTACTAAAAAGAAAAACCACATGGTTCACAAATTAGAAACCATTTCAAGTTTCACTTTCCAGTGCTGTTCTTATTCACTCAGGCCCATTTCTTAACCCTTGTTAATAAATAGCCAAGCTATTAAATCAGTTTCTTGCCAGAGTTATTTTGCATAAGAAAATAAAAATGCATTCTTATGCCCCCACCCAATCACACAGGTGGCTTCAGACTATGGATTTTGCTCTGGACTTTGGGTTTCCACCTTTGTAATGTATCTTGGCATATTTCATGTGTATCAGTATACACAAACCACACTCTATCTTTTGTCAAACTGTAAACTTGTAGGAATGAACTCTAGTTTACTAACCTGTTCTAACCCATTCTAGCTTACTAACCACACTATTATAAATGAGCATTTGGTAGTGCTCAAATTTCTTAAAAATGTGGCAATAAAATTATTTTTCACATGGGTCATTTTGTGTAGATTTATCTGTGAAAAAAAATTGCTAGGAGTAAAAGTTGTAAATCAGAGGGTTCTCTACTTTTGCAATTTAGTTTGATATTGAAAATTAATGATTTCCTCTATATATACTCAAAAACAATAAAAGACTTTTTAATGTTTTCTGGTCTGATATGTAAAAGTCATGTATAACTGCATTTTAGAATATTGACTTTGATAAAGAAGCATGGTTTTCATGCTTTTAATTTTGTGCATAGTATGCTCATGTACAACACCTGTTTTCTTTGATTTTATGGCATTTTTCTTTATTTAGTTGTAGAATTTCTTCATTTACTAGGGTGACTAAGCAGTTGTCTTCTAGTGTAAATTGAATTGTTTTACCAACATGTTATTTCTGTTTTAAAACTGGTGTTTTTACATTTGTCTTTTACATGCAAGTTTTTTACTTAAAAACAATATTTTTTTTTCTGTAATAACTACTATGTTTGGAATGATAATTACAAACTCCTTTTTAACTCCCAGTGTTCAAAAAACAAAATTCTCCCAGATTTCCTAGCAATTCATTTAGGATTTCGATAGGTTCAAGTCTTTCGTATATTTTGAATATATGTTGGTATTCAGTGTGATACTTTCTTTCCAAATGTGTAGCCAGAACCCAGTACCACCATTTATCTTTTCCCCACTCTGCTCTTCCACTGCTCTATTATTCATATGCCAGTAATAGGTAGTAACTTCAACAATACTTATTTTCTATGCAAATAGAACTAGTTTGTCTATATTCTCAAAAGTTTTAAAAGCCAAATATGCAAATCTCAGTATTTTTAATAAGGTCATACCAATTACTTAAATTTACGGAGGATAAGTTAACATCTTCATTCAGTTTGTCCTTTGTGTCCCTCAAGAGTCATTATTTTTTTTTCCTCATATAAGCCTTACACAAGGTGGTTGTGTTTATTATTAGGGATGCTACTATTTGGTTTCCATTCTAGATAAGATTAGTTATCAAAATCTTTTAACTCTGTTTTTTACATATGTGTGTGTAAGTCTTGGTTTTTCATTAGAAATTATGCACTATAATTTTCAATTTGTTTGTGCTAGCCATTCACTTGATTGTCTTAAATTTCTGGAACTACGATAACATAATTGTATATGACCAAAATATAAGCTCCATAAACAAGGGAAATCATTAATAACGTTTTTGTATGTGTTTTATTTTAGTATTTTATTTTTTTGAGAGAGAGAGAGGAAGACAGTGAAAATGGGTATACCAGGGCCTCTAACCACTGCAAACAAACTCCAGACATATGTGCCACCTTATACATCTGTCTTATGTGGTTCTGGGGAATTGAACCTCAGTCTTTAGGGTGTGTAGGCAAGCGCCTTAACCACTAAGCTATCTCTCCAGCCCCATTAATAACATTTTAAACTAGAACCTATAACAAGATTTAGTGAAAACTTCTTGAATGAATAAGTCTTTAAATATAGTTTTGCCTCTCTTCTCCATTTTTATGACTTTTTTCTTTTATCTACTTGCTAACTCAATCCCACATGAGCAACATGTAAAATTAGAATCATTTCCTCTTTCTCTCCTCCTTCCCTTAAATAATATTATCTTTCTTAGAGTTTGTTCTTGTACTAGTAAATATTGTCTACTTCTATTTGATTTATCCACCTATTAGATATTATTTAATCAGTAAACTTTATTTTCTACCTTCTTTCTCTTTCCCATCAACTCAAGTTAGTTTTATTTTTTTTTTTATGTTGTGATAACATATAGTGTCAACATTCTGTTCTGTTACCAATCCCTTACATTTCGTCTTCTCACAATTCTACAGTTTAAATATACTCAAACTCACAAGCATTCCCAGTAATTTTTAGGTTAGCTGAAATTTTCCTCAGGAGAAACAATAATGAGGAAGAACAAATTATAGAGAATCTGCCTATAATTTTTAACTATAGTCTAATATACTAAAGGTAAATTATGCTATGATTTCCCTGGTCCATGAAACCTGGATTTGTAGCTACCACACAGTCACATCCTCATAACTTTGGAACTGATTTGCTTAGAAAAGTGAGGTATGCAGTTTCACAGATAAGGCAAGAGACCCCCCACCAAAAACATATGCTATGATTTTCCTTCCCTATGAAACCTGGCTTTATATCTGCCAAACCATCATACCCTCCTAACTTTGGAACTGATTTGCTTTGAAAAGTGAAGTGTGTGGTATCATAGATATGGCAGGAGAATCCCAAAAAGTAAAAGTATAGACACCCAGATTACTAGATAAAGTCGTTTAAAGGGCAGGCACTCAAAAATATATAAGTGTGGACCCTTTGGTCCTTCCCAAGACTATAGAACCAAAATTTCCAGAAATATATCACACTGGAGAGAAGGGTCAGTGGTTAACAGAACATGCCTGTAAAGCCTGAAGGCTGGGTCTAATTCCACAGTACGTACATAAAGCTAGATGTACAAAGTGGTACGTGTATCTGGAGTTCATTTGCAGTGGCACTATGCCCTGGAACACTCATTCTCATTCATTTTCTTTCACTTTTTCTCTCTCCTTGCAAATAATAAATAAAATTATTTTACAAATAAATATAATGCACCAACCTGCATTTTAATGCTTCAGATGATTCCAATACAACTAAAGTATGGAAACCCTGGCCCAAATAGCTGGTATATAATTTATTAAATGATGTACATACATTATTTTATTTTACCACAATTTAAGCCTATAAGCAAGTTATTCAAAGATTTTTCCTAATGAATCATTCAAAAATTCAGAAAGTTAGGAAATATGCTGAAGACCAGCACTTGCAAGAAGAAAAAAAAAACAGATGAAATTTATGTACAATCCCAGGTCCGACTTACTCCAACACCAAAATTTCTAATTATTTTATAATATAAGGAGATTCTCTACAGTGTTTACAAAGTGTTGAGAATTGAGCAAAGGCAGGAATAACAAGAGACAGACAGATATTACCTCCAAATAATAAACTTCTGGAGAATAAAATAGTTTTAAATATATGTCTTCCTATCACAGGGGAGAGCTACTTACTCACACAAGTGACCAGTGCAGTCACAAAGAGGATCCCCCCTTCAGAGCGGAGGTTAAAGCTGTGGCTGCCATCTTGAAATTCAACATCATTTTAACATGGAATCACTGTTTTGCATGTGAAGCCAAATGAGGCAATAGAGCATATGCTAGGTGCTCACAGGCTTACCACATCCCCCAGATGGACATTTATATGCTCCCTTTCCTGTCTGCTGCTTCACAGGACTCACCTACTTGCCGCTCTATCCTCTTATCTATTGATAACTACTACCTTCAGCTCCTAGCAGGAGCCTGAACACAAATAAGGGAAGTGGTTGGCAATAGGGGTGGGGATTTTTCTTCCAGAGGTTTCACCTGATGGGGCCAGGTACCACCTGAATATGTTTGGGGGGTGACTCAGCAGAAGTTAGCATTCTTGCCTACCTGTAATCTTGCAAAGAGGTTACAATGCCCTTGGAGGTCATTTGTCCACCATGGGTTGGGGCAGTGGGCCTATAGAAAGTGGTGAGGCCTGCCTGAACTTTGAACTCCTCACTAAGGCACAGTGTAGCACACAGTGAATGGCTAGAGAATAGGGAAATCTAGCAGCTGGTAAGCTATGCATATACTAAGTCATGTGATAGGGCCTCCCCTCCCCCTGGCACCTGAGAGAGAACACACTTGTCCCACAAACATCCCTCTGCCTACAGAGCATGACATTGCAGAGCAAATTATAAAACATCGTAGCTGGAGTGCAACTCAGTGATAGAGCACCAGCCTAGCATTTGCAATGTCCTGAGTTTGATCTGCAGCTTTGGAAGGAATAAAAAATGAAGAGCCTAATAGTTCCCCACATGTCTACTTTAAAAAATAAAAATAAGCCGGGCGTGGTGGCACACGCCTTTAATCCCAGCACTCGGGAGGCAGAGGTAGGAGGATTGCCATGAGTTCAAGGCCACCCTGAGGCTACAGAGTTAATTCCAGGTCAGCCTGGACCCGAGTGAGACCCTACCTCGAAAAACCAAAAACAAAACAAAAAAAAATAATAAAAAAATAAAATAAATAAAAATAAAAATAAAAGATGGTTCACTGCAGTACACTAAATTGATACACTCAACAAAGATGTGAGGTTGTGTTTTTCTAAATATGTTCTGCCTTTAAATACTACAGGAGATGTACCCCATTTAGGCTAGAACTTGGTAATCTAAAGTCACCCCACAAAACTAGTAAAAGAGCTTTCCCAAAAATTCCATGTTCACATTTGTCTATTCATCATAACACTTAGAATGCACCGACAGCACTATCAGCCAGTCAAGTCCTTTTCGTCACAAGTACATAAATCACGCTGCTGGCATTGCCTGTTCAGGCACATAAAGTCCCACCCAGCCCGTATCTAAATGGTTTCACATCACCTGAGACTGAAAGAGGTGCTGGATTGGACTGCTCCTTATCTAATCAAGACCTTTTCACAGATAGGCTTGTAAAGTCCACTTGAAAATCAAACAAAAGGTCACATATATGGTCTTCCTTTACTCAGCATCCACTGCTTGGGGCCAATCATCCCACTTACATTCTCCATGAAGATCAACTGTCCAACATGACGGTGAGGCAAAGACTGACCACAAAACCCAGGGAAGAATGACTGCGCATTGCGAATGATGGTGGCAGAAATCTGTTCCCCAGAGGGACACTCGTACCTTTGTAATTGCAGTGAAGACCTTTTCCAGAATGGCATTTGGCTGGGCAATTTGTGGTCCACTAGCCTGGATGTTGAGGGCCATGGCACATGGTTTGGCTACAAATCTAAAAAGAACAAGACAGAAAGTGAGAAGCTATTCTTTCCATAGCTGTTTTTACAATTATTAGTTACACATTACTCAGTTATCTCAATTAAATGCTTGTAGGGTTGTAGGGGTGTTCATTTCCAACATTCATATATGTAACTATAAAGCAGACCTCAGTATTTTTACTATTTCTAGACCTCTAGCAGAAAAACTAAAAAGCAAATCCTGGGGCTGGACAGATGGCTTAGCAGGTAAGCACTTGCCTGTGAAGCCTAAGGACTCCAGTGTGAGGCTCCATTCCCCAGGACCCACATTAGCCAGATGCACAAGGGGGCGCACGCATCTGGAGTTCGTTTGCAGTGGCTGGAGGCCCTGGCGCTCCCATCCTCTATCTGCCTCTTTCTCTCTGTCTCTCAAATAAATAAACAAAAAAGTTAAAAAAAAAAAAAAAAAAAAAAGGCAAGAGCTGGCTGAGTGCCAGCATTCATTGCTCTCTGCTTTCTCTATGGGCTGAATGTGATCAGGACTTCCCCATCAGGATAGACTGTCACAACCTGAAACTGTAAGATGAAATAAACCCTTCCTTCCTTAAACTGGTCAAAAAAACAAACAAATCCTTGTGAAAAATTGAAACTCTAATGAAATTCAATAGATAGAAATATTATTAGATGAACCTTCATATCACAAAAGAAGGAAGGAAAGAATGAAGAAAGGAAAAAAATGAAAGAAGGGGAGAAAAAAAAAGGAAAACTATCAGATGAAATGTAAGAGTACAAATGAGATACAGAAATACAACAGATGGATTTTTTTTTTTTTTTTTTTTTTTTTTTAGGTAGGGTCTCACTCTGGTCCAGGCTGACCTGGAATTAACTCTGTAGTCTCACGGTGGCCTTGAACTCACGGCGATCCTCCTACCTCTGCCTCCCGAGTGCTGGGATTAAAGGCGTGCGCCACCACGCCTGGCTCAACAGATGGATTTTTAAATGACATAATTTATAGCCTTGTTAACACATTATCAGTAGCTGTATTATTAGTATACAAGTGTGTTCACTAAATGTGAGTATGATTTTGATCGTCCAAGTCATCAACTTGGCATTGTTGCCTCCACAACCAAAAGGAGCTTCATTTAGCCCCAATCCCTCGGAGCTTTATGAGTTGTCTGTTGTGAGATTACTAATTCTTTCTCATAAGGAGCAAGAAAGGATGTTAAGTGACATGACACCCACACCAGTTCAAAGCCTGAAATGTTTACAAACATCAGCAGAAACGTGTGCCTGTGGGCATCAATTCATCACTCACCTGTGTGTTGCCTTAAGACAGTCTTGCACTCAATCCACACCTACTGTTGTTTGTTTGTTTGTTTTTTCCTATCAGTGTATCCCAGTGCTTATTTGGTCTATGACACACACACCCAACACTGGAGTGGGGCTGTACATATGGCCATTCCCACCTTCTTATGTGGGTGCTGAGGAATTCAACTCACGTGGTCTCTCAGGTCCTCAAGCTTGTATGGCCAGCCCTCTTACCACCTGATCCAGTTAACCAGCCCTGCAGACCTATTTTTTTTTATATATTTTTTTGTTTAATTTAATTTATTTATTTGAGAATGACAGAGAGAAAGAGGCAGATAGAGAGAAAGAATGGGCGCCCAGGGTGTCCAGCCATTGCAAACGAATTCCAAATGCATACACCCCCTTGTGCATCTGGCTAACGTGAGTCCTGGGGAATGGAGCCTCGAACTGGGGTCCTTAGGCTTCACAGGCAAGCGCTTAACCGCTAAGCTCCAGCCCATGCAGACATATTTTTATCCTATGTCAAGAAAATGCCTATGTCAAGAAAAATAGGAATTCTGAGATGTAGAGTCCAAAAATGGTTAAGTACATGGAACCCCAGCCAGATGACACCACATCTAGTAAGTGTGTAAAGGAAATATACTTATATCTTCAAAAGGGTTTAGACTAACTATTCAAGAAATAAGCTTTAGTAACTTTAGTCATTTTCAGTAGTTACATGAATATCTTCTAATAATCTGGTATCACATGAAATTATTACCTAAATCAATTCAGTGTTGGCTTAGATGGGGCTTCTTTTACAGAAATTGGTAAAATGAAAGAACAGTAGACAAAGAAGGGTTTTTTTTTTTTTTTTTTTTTTTATGGAACTGTTCCATGATGCTAGGATGAGCATCCAAACCAACACAGTTTATGGAAGGAATGGGATTTATTTGAAGCTTACAGATCCAGGAGGGAGTTCCATCAATGGCAGGATAATCTGCTTCCATACATCGAAGCAGAGAAAAACCACCAATAGCCAGCAAACACAAAAAAGCAGTAAGCCAGAGCTCAGACTCCTCTGTATACTGGAATCAGATCTGCCCCCAAACACACCTTTGGGCTGGACCCTAGAATCTGTACCCAGTGACACTGCCTCCAGTCAGGCAGCTGAAGACTCGAGTTACAAACCTTAATAAAACACCTGAGTCTATAGACATATATCAAATTACCACACAGATGAATAAGGTTGGCATACATAGTACCACATAAAGTCCTGCCCATCCTATTTCAGTAAAAATTGAGAAATTTACTCAAATAGGAAAATGAGAACACTGTACAAGTATAAGTCAAAGCCAAGAAAGATATATACAGAAAATACAATGTAATACTTGTTATACTAGACTCTCAGGGGCAAAGGTAGAAAAAAGAATACTTACATTTTCCTATTCTGTAAATCATTTCACAACTAGACTATCCCTTAAACTGTTGCTGCTCCAATTCTTATGAGTATGAAAATTTGAGACACATTGCCTATGTCCCTATTTTTTCTCAAGACCTGAGTCTTCACTGTGAACAATAATCATGGAGGATGGCTACAGCACCAGTGAAAAGGATAGGGAACTTAATGAGTAATGATGGCATCAGAGCCCACAGCCTGTTTCATTGACCAAGTTTCCTGTTTTCTGCCTCTTTGCCTCTTCATCTTAAGTGTTAATGGGAGGTGTGAAAAGACACAAGGTTCTGTGAAAAATAAGGTAAAAAGGCAAAACTAATTTGGTAGAAAAAGCAAAATCCACTCTTCTAAGATATCCCTCTATTCCTCACTTGGGACTCCTCCCCAGTCCGCCTCACCTATCCCAGCCCCACAATTTCTAACATACTTTGTTCAAATCTCTTTGGAGTTCGGTTACCACCATCTTTATAACAGCCTGAAGGCCAAGGACACCATCATCTTTCCTCTTCTAAAGACAGAAGACTAGATACAGAGGAAGATTCCCTCCTCTCATGTGCCCCAAGCACAGGATGGCAGTTCTTTTCCTGGAAGGTCAACATTATAAACAGCTCCCTAGGCTCATATACTGACCAGAGTAAATTCCAGATTCTAAGGGCAGGTAGAGTGTGTGTATATGAGGAATAATAGACCCATTTTTTAAGAATTTAATTCATTGTAAACTTTGAAGCCCTCAGGTTGGAGAGATAGATTAGTGGTTAAGGCACTGGTCTCCAAAGACAAAGGACCCAGGTTCATTCCCTCAGGACCCACATAAGCCAGATGCACAAGGTGGTACATGCATCTGGAGTTTGTTTGCAGCAGCTAAATGCCCTGGCACACCCATTCTCTCTCTCTCTCCTCTTTCTTTCCTTCTCTCTTCCTCTCTAATAAATAATATAAATCAGTAAAAAAAAATTGAAGCCCTTTAAATGGCCCACAGTGTAATCCAATACAAATTAAACCACATGAGTTCTTTGAAGAAGTTATTGTATCATAAAATAATTTTATTTATATACGTGGAACATTGTGGCAATCAATGAATATTTGCTGGATCAATGGATGAATGGACAGATCAGCTAAAGTAAAATGTAAAGTAACTTACTGTCTTTTCAAAAGAGTCTGTGTGGTTTTCATTGCCTTGACTATCACATCTACTCAGGGTCATCCACAACTCATGAGATTAGGAGATTAACCCTTCTAATACCAGAAGAATAAAGAACATATGACTCTTACATTCAAATAGTTTATTTTTTAATGTATGTGGGAAAACATTAAAAATAATGTGTGTTCAGGTTCTTATATGCATGTGTGTACATGTATGTGGAGGGCAGAGGACAACCCCAGGTATTATGCTCAGGATCGACCTCATTTGAAAGACAGTCTCTCATTGGCCTGGAGATCACCAATGAGGCAAACCTATCTGGCCAGTGAGTCCCAGAGATCCCCTGTCTCTGCTTTTGCAGCACTAGGATTACAAGTGTGTGCCAATATGGCTGGCATTTTTTTTACATAGGTTCTGGAGATCAAATCCTAATGCTTGCATGGCAAGCACTTTACTGGCTGAACGGTCATCCTAACTCCCTAAAATTAAATTTTACTTGTGTCTAGTCTCTGAAGAATTTGTGAATCACCTCTAGCATTATTTTAGAGAACAGATTAAATTTCAGATAAAGCCCATGTTACAAGTACCACAATTTTATTTCTTTCGTCACAGTTCATTAGGAAAAAAAAATTGCTTTGTTCATTTTAATGATTACTCTAAGAGAAATAGATGGAAAACCTACAAAACATTTTCATAGTGGTATATGAGAGAGTAAAAAATGAAAGAAGAAGTGGGGAGAGAAGGAGAAAGAGTAGTGAGCACTTGCAAACACGATACAATAGTGGAAAGGAATATGTACTTTCAAGCTTTGATGATTACCTCTACCAGGAAGTACTCACCTAATTGCTTTTTTTTTTTTTTATCAAAGGCAGCAACACCACCTTCAAAAGATCAAACACCTATAAAATACTTTCATGTACTATAGTTGAAAGTAAATATAATAAGGATGTAAGCTTTGAACAACACTAGTCTTGGGTAAAAAGCAGAGAATATACGTTTTTAATTCATTTGAACAACATGTATTTGTATTTTGAAATTTAAATATCCCTACACACTGGAGGAAGGGGGCACTGAACAGTGCTCTAGCAAACATAAAACATGAAGAGTGATCCTCACAGTCAGACATTTAGAGGGTATATGCAATTGGTCAGTTTAATTAAAAATATTTCATTATCTTCAGTGGGTAGTATGGCCAGAAACATTTAGTTCTTTATACTTCTAGAATTCCCTGCCCATTTTTAAAAATATTTAGTAGCATGTGGTGGTTGATATGCAACCATACACGTGATAAAACTGAATAGAAATCTATCTCACTCTAACACACACACACACACACACACACACACACACACACACACACAGGCAAAACTAGAGAAATATGATATCATATAGGTTCACAAAATATTATCATTGACCTATGTAGATAAAAGATATATGAGAACTATCTGTACTAATTATTACAACTGGATATGAATCTATGATTTTCTCAATGAAGAGTTGAATAAAAAAAATCATTGGAAGGGGAATTCTGTTTGTGACATTGATAAATGGGCTTCTGACAAATTTTCCATCTTTATAAACTCTTTTGTACAACATACCAACCCCTTCTCCTCCTTACCCCTTTCCCTGCAGTCCACAATCCAGGAACAAAATGCACTAAGAACTAATGAAAGCAAATGAATTTTAGAAAGGAGTGAAGAGTTAGAGCAGGCTACTACTGAAAGGCTAAATCCTTGGCTCCTTTTTTTTTTTTTGTGTCTTTTCACACCTCCCATTAACACTTAAGATGAAGAGGCAAAGAGGCAGCTCTATCCTGAGATCAGACACAGTCACCATGGCAGGGCAGATTTTCATAGAAAATCACTCTCCTTCCAGCTGCAGGAAGAGCCTATGGAAATTATGAAGGATCTTGAGAACCAGACAAGGAAGAAGGCTCAGACAAGACCTAATCTGTATAAACCAAGTGTGGTCTGTCTGACTTCTTCACCATGAAAGCCCAAGTTAAACTGAACACAGGCAGCCGCTACCATTTGAGGAATGGATCTGAGACTGAGGGCACTACCACAGGCATGACAGATTGCAATCTGAGTCTCAGTAAACTGCCTATTAACAAAACATCAACATTTTTCACAGCAATATAATAAAGTCCAGAATCCCCACAACGTAATTTCTACCATGCAAGGGTATAGTCTAGTATGTTGATGGACAGCAAGGCACATACTACCCATCTGAGGGGAATAAACACACATAAAACAAAAGGTCACCGAAGCTGAGCTATACAATGTGGAAAAGAGCAAGAAAAAAAAAATAGAAAAGTAATCAAATATACTTTGAGAACATTTAGAATTCTAACATATGGATACCAGTTTGGGGAAGAAAAGGAATATATTAGAAGAAATAATAGTATACATCTTTCCAAATGTGACAAAAGACATAAACATACAGATTCAAGAAATTTAAGATATTCCAAAAAGAACAAAGCCAAAGAAAATCATAGTCAGATGAAAACCAAAGAAAAAGACTCAATATATATATTCTGCCATGAGAAAAATATATTTATTTGTATATTCTGATGGCTTTTGATATAAAATTTATGGTGTTCCGATCCCAAGGTTTCCTTAAGCTGCAAAATAGGAGAAAGTAGATTTTTAAGGATGAATGGCGAAACAAACAATAGCACGTATTAGGGCTGGGGAGATGGGTCAGTGGATAGCGTACTGGTCTCACAAGTGTGAGGACCTGATGTTGGGGCCCAGTAACCATCTACACCCATGAAACTTCTCTCCATGACCCCAATATTCCCACAGGAAGGTAGGAAGCAGAGACAAAATTTCTAAAAGCTCCTAAACCAGCTAGCCTGGCATATATGCTGATGAACAATAGGAAACCTTGCCTTAAACAAGATGGAAGGCAAGGAACATCCTCAGAGGTTGTCATCTGACATCCATACGCACACCATGGCACAATGCCCACACAAACACATGGGCACACAAACATGAAAAAGAATAAAATAAATGGCAAACATATATTGGATAAAAACAAAAGTATCCATAAGGTCTTTTAAGTTAATCACAATAATCTATTAACAATAGATGAAATAATTAAATCTAATTATTATAAATAAATATAGCCTATCCATACTGTGCTGGAAAGAAATCTAATTATGTACAAGTTAAAATTCATTTCCCAAGAAATAGGATCAGGTGACTGATAGAACACATTGCCTAACAACTGTCACTTCCCAAGATTCCAGCATTTACACAGCTAATGAGAATAGCACAGATTGGATTGTGAAAGCCAATATGAAGGTTCAAGTTTAAACATATATCTGGCAAGTGACACAGTGAGTAGGCATTTGTGGTTTGTGTGTATCTGTGTATGCTGCAATCTTATGTAAGATAACATGGTTTCAAGAAAAAAAATAGTGAGTAGCGGGATAGAAAAAGAGAATCAATATTTATGGACAGTTACTATGTGTTGCCTGTGTAATGCTTTCTTTTTCCCATTTCTTTTAAAAAAATATTTAAATTTTTTTGTTTATTTTTATTTATTTGAGAGTGACAGGCAGAGAAAAGAGAGAGAGAGAGAGAGAGAGAGAGAGAGAGAGAATGGGTGTGCCAGGGCCTCCAGCCACTGCAAACAAACTCCAGATACATGTGCCACCTTGTGCATCTGGCTTACGTGGGCCCTGGGGAATCAAGCCTAGAAACAGTGTCCTTAGGTTTCACAGGCAAGTGCTTAACCGCTAAGCCATCTCTCCAGCACCTAAAAATTTATTTTTTTTAAATTAGTTTAGAAAGTAGGTTGTTTCCTTAGTGTATCTTCGTGCATGCTTTGTCTTTGTTTTGGTTGATTTCCACCACCTCTCTTGCAGCCAGTTTCATGTTGCTGACAGAAAGCACCTGACCAAAAGCAGATTATGGGAGGAAAGAGATTATTTTAGCATTTTGGCTTACAGTCTTAGGGGGAGGCTCCATGATGGCAGAGGAAAATTCCTGGCCAACATCAGATGGACAACTGCAGCAGGAGTGTGTGCTAAACACTGGCAAGGGGAAGCCGGCTATTACACCCGTAAGTCCACCCCCAACAATACAGCAACTCCAGGGGGCTTCAGTTTCTAGACTGCCACCAGCTGAGTTTATGGGGGACACCTGACTCAAACCACCACAACCCCCCTCATTCCTCCACAGCTCCCTACCCCTCTTTTCCCAGCTGGACCCTTTTATTCCCAATAGTTCCCCTTCTCCTTTAATATTTCATGTGTCTTTCCCCACTTCTTTAAGGCCTCTTTTTCTAGTTGCATTGGCCCTTTTCTAGTTTCACGTCTTTACTTACATTTACTCCCACCTGGAAATACTTACTTAACAGTTAAAAGCTAGGACTCACATGTGAGAGACAACACAGTATTTGTCTTTCAAAGACTGGTTTATTTCACTTAAATATAATCCTTCCCATTTCCATTCATTTCTGCAAATTTCATAGTGTCATATTTATTGATGGCTAGATAAAATTCTACTCTATGTAAGTACTGTATTTGCATTATCTATTCATCTACTGGTGGACTTATTCCATTTCTTTGCTATTGTAGGAAAAGTAGCAATCACGTGAATGTGCAAGAATCACTGTAGCAGGATATACTCTTTTAGGTATACACCCAGGAGACGTACAGCTGGGTCATACAGTAGTTCTGTTTCTAGTCTTTGACACTTATTTCCATAGTAGCCACATAATGGTTTATACATCGTCAATTTTTTTGTTTCAATTCTTTCTGAAAAAAAAAAAACTTTTAAGTAAACAATAATTCTCTTTTACAGAAATATAAACTTGGGCTGGAGAAATGGCTTACTGGTTAAGCGCTTGCCTGTGAAGTCTAATGACCCCGGTTCGAGGCTCAATTCTCCAGGACACTTGTTAGCCAAATGCACAAGGGGGGGCACACATCTGGAGTTCGTCTGCAGTGGCTGGAAGACCTGGTGTGCCCATTCTCTCTCTCTCTCTCTCTCTTTCTCCCTCTCTCTGCCTCTTTCCCTCTCTGTCTATCGCTCTCAAATAAATAAATAAATAAAATGAACAAAAAAATTTTAAAAAATAAAGAAATACAAACTAAAGCACAGTGAAGTTAAAATATCTCTCCAAGGAATGGAATTTCAAATGGGAAAGTGTGGGGGTGGGGAGGGAGGGAATTACCATGAGATATATTTTATAATCATGGAAAATGTTAATAAAAATTAAAAATAAAAATAAAAATAAAAATACGTAAAATGCCTGAAAAAAAAAATATCTCTCCAAGATTTTAAAGTATTTGAACAAGATTTAGACCCAGTTGTTCTGAATATAATCTACAAGTAAGCATATTTTCTCCTCCCCTAAAATAAGAAAAGTCAATTAAAAATACATTTTAAAATATTTATGATATTGTCATAAAACTGGCTCATTAGTCCCACTTTTAGGTATCCATCTAGGGAAATCTGTCAAACAAAGAAGAAATGATAAACATCTTACGATTCATTAACAAATGGCTACACATCGATGATGCGCGGGCACTGCTCTAAGTGATGAGAGTCAGGGTACTGCCCTGAACACCATCCCTGCTTTTATGGGTCTCACATTATATCAAGGGAAGATTAAGAAAGTAAACTAAATGTTACAATGCAGTTGAAAGTTATACAGAGAAAAATAAAACCTCTTAGAAAGATAAAAATATCAGGAGGGGATTCTACCTTTAAGTAGACTGACCAGAGAGGGCTCTAGTGAGAAAGTGAAAAGAATCTTACAGAAAGGCAGGAAGTAAGCTAGAGAGGTAAACCAGGGAAGTATATTCTAGAAGGATGAGCAGCTAAGAACACGGGCTTTCAAACTGGACTATGACTGAGATGCTGAAAGTCCTTGGGGAGTGCCAGTGACTGAATAGTCAGCCCAGGAGGAATGAAGCACGGTCAGAGAGTTTGCTACTCTCTCATCCTGGTGCCTTGCAGGCCATTTTAAGTACTATGAGGGAGGAAAGCCATGGAAGTACACGGGGAAGAAAAAGCAAATAATCTTATTTTTACTTTACTCACTGGCTCCTCATTGGATAACAAACTGAAAGGGGACAGTACAGAAACAGCAAAGGCGCCTGGATGGACACTATACCTGTCCAGGTAGGAGTGGCTGTAGCAAAGGAGATGGTGAGAAGACATCATGCCCAGAACCATCCTGAGGGCTAGGTCCACAGGACTTTCTGATGGTTTGAACATAGGAAGAGACAGAGAAGGAAAATCCTATGCTCTAGGTCACCTGAAGAACAGTTAGGCATGGGGGGTCAAGATGAATAGGGTGGTACCACCTTTAGCCATGGTAAGCTGGGGTTTTTGCTTCTTAGCCTTCTTTGCTTATATGTGATAATGCTGAACAGACAGCTCTATATGGTGGTCTGGAGTCAGGAGGTTGGCCACAGGAACTAATTTCATGTCATTAATATACAGATGGTATACAAAGCCATAGGAGGAAGAAAACACCCTGAAGGAAGTAGTATAAAATAAATGAGAGAGATTCAAGGGAATAACCCTGGGTCACTGCATTGTTTAATGTTTTGAATTAGAATATTAAAAGTTCCCTAAAATAGTGTATCTGTTAAAAAAGAAATTTAGATAAAATATTGCATAGAAATTTGTTATATTTAAAATGAATATGTAATGCCTATTGAATAAATATGTAATATCTATTAAATAAAAACATAGTATCTATTGGATAAAATATTGATAAAATGAACTATAAAAAAGTTGACAGGCTATATCAGAAGACTGAATATTATATTTCTTTTTCTTTGCTGTAACCATAGTCAAGGTAAAACAAAAAAGGAAGAATAGCTTTTGAAACTATAATGAGCCTTGTAGAAAAGAGAATTATGAACAGGGAAAAGACAATTACAAATAATTTAATAGTCCACACCATCTAAGAGTCCAAGATATGTTTATTATCCATGGAAATTCAACTGTGAAATTTTATAACATTTGTAGATTTATATAGTAATGTAAATGATATAAAGTCTAGAAGCAACAAAAACAAATGTGTAATGCTATTAAATATTGCCAGAAATACCATCACCCAAGGATAACCATTTAACATTTGAATACTTTTTGCTAACACTCTTTACATATTACCAGATTTTTTAATACTTTGCCATATTTTTTAAAAATGGCATCACACCATATGTGTGTTTAACAACCTGATTTGTTTTCCCACTGTGACTGTTTCCCTTAGGAAATGATGCACCCTGTAAAGCATGGCATCAGATGATTATGATGGGTTAAATTGTTTTTATGTTTTACTATTGTCAAGAAAGTCAAAAAGCAGTCATTGGACTGTTTTTGATGAACAGACTCAGGTTAAAGTCTTTACTTGCCATAAAAACAGATGATTTTAGCAAAGCTGAATTACACAAATGAAGCTCTCCACACCAATCACTGAAATGACTCCGTACCCACAGGATAGCCATCATTTTTCCACCAGTGCTATTGCTGTCACGTGGATTTAGGATCAACCTTGCTTAACAGCTCCAAATCTTGAAAATACCAGCCACAAAATCTTGAAAAAAGAAATGTTTACAGCATAAATTTTTAATATATTTAAAATTAATAATTAGTAGGAAAATGTGTGAAAGATGCTATATAGGCAATTCACAGAAAGAAAATGAAATATCAATCACATGCAAGATACTCAGCCCTATTAGGAAAATTTAACTACACTACTTCATAAGCCACCACGCTGGGTCTGGTGATGTGAAATATAGTTGGAGATTTTGAGAAATGACAATTCCTATGAACCAACCACTCATAGAAGTTTAGTTAATAATGTTCTCAGCATACACATAGGAAGCTCAAAATAATAAGCAATAGTGTCCAATGCACATATGAAAAGATGTCATTTTACTCAATTAAAACCTGATGTTAAAATACACTATTTTAACTCATGGGACTTATGAAAAATGTATGTTATAATAAATTTCATTATTGACAAGAGTGAGAAGAAACAGGTACTCTGGTAGTGGTAGTGTTAGTGGGCATTTAGGCTGGTGCCACCACTGATACAACTTATCAGTAAAAATGCCTATTTGGAAAACTAATATATCCTACTACAATTTGTCCTAAAGACATACTGGCATGTAAAAAGAAAGTTTGTTGCAATATGGTTTGAAATACCATAAAAGATAAGAAGCAAATATTTATTGACATGTGAAATATGATATAGGGTACCTCTAATGCTAAAGGAATTGTAGAAGGTTATAAAAATGAAGTACATTCCTTGTGTTTGAAGACTCAACTGCAAATATAAAATGTGAGATACAGGGAGCTGAAGAGATGGCTTAGCAGTTAAGGCATTTGCCTGCAAAGCCAAAGGACCTCTGTTGGATTCCCCAGGACCCATGTAAGCCAGACACACAAGGTGGCACATGTGTGTGGAGTTTGTCTGTAGTGACTAGAGGCTCTAGCAAGCCCATTCTCTCTCTCTCCCCTCTTCCCTCTCTCACTTTCTCAAACAAATAAATAAATGAATAAATAAATAAATAAAATTTTTAAAAATGTTAAGATACAGAATAACAAGTAAATTCTGTGTAAGCATTGAGAGAATGCATGTAAACGTCACACCACAGTCCATTGTTCAATGTAAGCATGTCTTGTGACATTTTTATGCAGCATTTTTATGACATGTCAGGAAGTGTTCCAGTCTACACTGCCATTAACCAGCTATAGGAAGAGCATAGTATGCCATCAGTTTGTGAAAGAGCATAAAATTCAAGAAATCACATTATCACTGGGCTCATCCTCTTTCTTTTAAGCAGGATGTTTCTTTGAAGAAATCATCCAAAACTCCCCTTTGAATGATCAGGAAACATTACTACACATTTCTTTGCAACTTCCTGCAAACCTATAATTATTTCAAAATAAACAGTTTAAAAAAGTCTTTCTGTTGGTGTCTTATTTTAGTATTTCATCACGCCTTCCTCAAAATCTTACTGCATCCTTCTTCTTACTGAAGGGAAAAGTCATTTCCCTTTGGTCAGCCTCGGCAGAGAAAGTGTAGACCATACTCCTCAGACTTTTAGAAACACTGCATTATTTTCTCTTATAGAATAAATAGCCTGACTCCTATAAACCTTTTTTTTAAATTATTTATTTGTTTATTTGAGAGTGTCAAACAGAGAGAGAGAGAGAGAAAGAGACAGAGAGAGGATGGGTGCGCCAGGGTTTCCAGCCATTGCAAACGAACTCCAGACGTGTGCACCCCCTTGTGCATCTGGCTATTGCAGGTCCTGGCAAGTCGAGCCTTGAACTGGGGTCCTAAGGCTTCACAGGCAAGTGCTTAACTGTTAAGCCATCTCTCAAGCCCTATAAACCCTTTTTATGCATCTCTCTGTGTGTGTGTGTGTGTGTGTGTGTGTGTGTGTGTGTGTGTGTGTGTAGAATATGTGTGCATGTGTGTGTGAGCATGCACATGCATGCAGAGGCCAGAGGAGAACATCTGTAGCCTTCTTCACTGCTCATCTGCATATTGACTTAAGACAGAGTCTCCAACTAAACCTGGATTTGCCATTTTTAGTTAGACCCTCTGACCAGAGGGTACCAGGGTCTCCAGTCACTCTCTCCATAGGACTAGGGTTACAAGTATGCCTGGCCATTCCTGGCTGTGTGGGTGCTAGGGGTCAAACTCAGGGTGAGTCAGACCCTCTCAGGCCCTCATGCTTGTTTGCATAGCAAGTGCCCTTTTCCACTGAGCCATCTCCCTAGCTCCCCTTATTTTTCTTTTCCAACTTAACCATTTTCTTTTTATTTTAAGGATCTTTTTCTAAAACACAACATTGCTATATTCCTTGAGGAAATGGAAGAAAGCCTTCTAGACAGTGGCTGGTTCAACTAACACATTATCAAAGACTTTGTGCACTGGTGGTGGTTTATAAACTTTCTGAAAATTGTACCTAGGTCTTGACTAATAATAAAGGTATCAGTTAGTTCAATCCACACTAACTTAACTCAAGGGCCAAATAGTCAGAATCGTCATGAAGTAAGAAAGGAGAGCCTTAGAAAACCTAAGCTGACCTACAAAGGCCAAATTTGTCTCTCCTGGGTATATATTTCCAGGATTCTGAAGACTGTATACTTCATAATGAGTTTATTCCACCAAAAAAATAAAAAAAGAAAAAGAAAAGAAAGAAAGAAATAGAATCTAGTCATTAGAGGGTTCATAGAATTCAAAGAAATTATATCTTTATCTGAATCTTTATCTGAAAAATATGCCCCAATATTTTACATAAAACAAGATTAAAAAGCTACTATGACTTTGGTAAAAGAAAAAGTTAAAGAAAGTAACAGATACATAGAATGAGCAAACTATAGAGATGCCATAGCATCAAGAGTATAGGTTTCTGGGCCTTGAGAGGCCCAGACATGAGGCCTGGTGGAACTTCCTGAGCCTAGCTAATGTTTGGTGACCTGTCTCTGGCCGGCTATGACTCAGCAGAGGGCCAAATTGCCTCTGGCCTGCTACTTCATAGGAAGTTAGACTTCCCATGCATGTGTGCACTTAGAACCAATCATCTCAAAAGTTGCAGTATGCTATTGGCCCTTACACCTCACCCCATCCTAAAATCCCCACCCTCATTCTCAACACTACATAAGCACCTGCTTGTTACAATAAAGTGAGATCCTGCTTTGACAAGACACCCAGCTCAGTGTTTCTGGCTGTCAACACCCACCCTCTTCCTCAACCCCTTGGGAGGAACCAGTGGGCCTGGTCCTTCCTCAGCACTATCTCCCGGGAGAGCCCGACAGTCTGGCGCCCAACGTGGAGCAAAGGGAACCGGGCAGACTGGTGCCCCATATGAGGCATTCTCATTGAGGAGGACAGTCAGTGTGTGGGTGAGTGTACCCTCATAACTTATGAGGCAGTCTTCATATTTAATGTACTGACCTTTGCTTCTATAACTTGTGCTTGCTTGTCAACATCTCTCTGATCCTTTTCTCTTTCCTTTTGCTTTCAGTTCACCAGCAAGCTGCATCTGTGGCTTCTGTATTTCTGTCCTTAGTGGACACATCATGTGGGCAGACCTGGAGGACACTTGAGGCATATTGCCCCCTCCTTTGAGTGAGGGCTCTTTCCTGGAAGATGAAGCAAATCTGCTGGGGAGACCTGCTCCATCCATACCGTGTTTGGTATCATTGAGCCATCCCCTAAGGACACAGACTTGTCTGGCCATCATGGATCTAAATCTGAACTTAATTCTACAGCACATTTACCTATCTTTTGGGTCCTTTGTGTTTGTGTTGTACTTGTGTGTCTGTGAATTGCTGTTGCCCTGATTTTAGACACTCCTCTCCTGACTTTATAATATGGGGTAGTTTACCTCTAAATCCAGTCCTGCCTTAGAATCTCTCAGGACACTCCTGAAGAGTAGAGGGATTGATTTGACTGATAATCAGGCTCGACAGACCTGGTATTGCCTTCTAAAGTTGGCGCCATGGCTGCCAGAAGGAAATCTCTTTGATTGGGACACTTGGGATAGGGTAGAGGCCCTTTTTTGTCGGGCACATGTGGAGAAGGGTCAGATATCACCCTTAGGTGTCCTCCCTATGATCTTGGCCCTCAAGGGCTGCTTCTCTCCAAGACAAACCAAACAAAAACAAAAGACAGAGGGAAAAGGAAAAGATAGTAAACAGCCCAATCTGGCTACTCCTGGAGATACAGCTTTAAAAACCCCTGAACGGGGTGAATCCTTATACCCCTCATTCAATCCCTTTGGAAGTGCTCCTTGGCCTTCCAGGGCACCTTCCCTACCTCCTCATCAACTAATCCTTTCTGGACCCTCTCGGCTCCCCCCCTTCATATTCAGCCACCAAGCCACCAGAAAATGAAACTACTTTTCTATTTCCCATCAATCTAAATCCTGGGGGCAATCGCCCTGCTGCCTGGTATCCATGGGAAGCTCAGGACCTTAAGGAGCTTAAAAAGGAGGTCTCAGAGGATGGACCCAACTCTCCTTGGGCTGAGACCCTGTTACAGGGACTTGCCCATCAACCTTGTACGACCCAAGATTGGAAAAATCTAGTTAAGTCCGTCTTGTTGGGTCCCCTATTCATTAAGTGTGCTTTTTTCCACAAAGAGTGCCATATACAGGCAGAGCAAAACCAAAGTCAACAGCCCCTGTGCCCATAGCTTTTGGGATGCTTTCTGGTTCCTCTGATCAATATACTACAGGCACTCAACAGGCAGCTATACCTGATCCGCATAGGGACCAGGTCAGGGCACTAAGCTTGGCGGCATGGAAAAGGCTTGATGAGGGACCTTCTGAACCACCCCCCCCCCTTATGGGTATTCCTCAGAAACCATCTGAGGACTTGGCTACATTTATAGATAGAGTGGAAAAATGTCTCCAAAGAAAATTTACCCCAGGGCCATTACGGGATCAGTTTACTAGAATGTTAGTTTAGGAAGGGTGACAGCTGATTATCACCTTGCCTGTGCGGGTCCTCAGGACAACTCCATGAGTAGATGGATTGTAGCCACCAAGGATGTTGGCACTATCTCCCATCAGGCTAGAGCCATGGCTCCTGCCCTTCAGGAAAATAGACAAAGAGATTTGGCTACTATGATCTGCACATTACAGTTAAATCCTAAAAATCTACCATGTTTTGGGTGTGGGGGCGAGAGCCATTTTAGAAAATACTTAGTAGCAGAGGCCGGTAAGTTTAAAAGGAGATATAAAAGGAAGAGAAAGGAAGGGAAAAGGGTACTTAATAGGTTGGTATTGGATATATGTAAGTACAATGATTGAGATGGGGAGGTAATATGATGGAGCATGGAATTTCAAAGGGGAAAGTGTTGTGGGGGAGGGAGGGTATTACCATAGGATATTTTTTTATAATCATAGAAAATGTTAATAAAAATTAAATAAAAAAATTTAAAAATTTAAAAAATTTTTTAAAAAGGAGTGCCCCAACAAGACAAAGCCTCCCCTGCCCTCTGGGGGGAAGACCAATGCCCCTCGCACCCACTGCCCTAAATGCAAGAAGGGGTTTCACTGTGCTAAGGTATGTCGGTCAAAGTTTAACATACAGGGAAAGCTTTTAAACTCCTCCCAGGGCTCCCTCTAGCCCCGTTAAATAAGGGGAAAGAGACCATTAAAGCTCATTGGACTGTCCCTCTGGTCCCTGGCCTTAGACCCAAAATTATTTTAAATATTGGCAATAAAAGATTCAAACTTCTCATCGACACTAGAGCAGACTGAACAGTCATGAGAAAGGAGGAAGTGGCCCCCTCCTGGCAGCTTGTGCCCGGCCCTCCCCTACTGGGAGTTGGCAGGCAATCCACCTCCTGGGAGACTGCCACATGGCTGTCTTGGACTGACCCAGGTGGGGGCAGGTGAGAAGTCCTCCCTCTCGTGGTGACCAGGCTCACTGATAACTTAGTGGGGCAAGACATCCTTGGAGATGCCAAGGCCTTCATCAGTACTAACTATAAGGCCTTTTATAATTATTTGTTAGATGAAGAAGAGTATCAACAGTTTGAGGAAGAGAGGGAATGTCATCCCAATTATAGATATGACCCTTACTTTGAGCAACTCAGACAAAAGTACTCCAATGAACACCCCAAATTCTAAGGGCTACAGCCCAGCCACCCCCCCTTTTAAAATACAGTGGAGACCGGGGGATCCTATATGGGTTGAGCAGTGGTCTCTCCCTTCTTCTAAGTTACACCAATTCCACATACATATTGATCAACAGTTGGAGGCTGGACATATCCGTCCCTCCACTAGTCCCTGGCACTCTCCTGTCTTTGTCATAAAAAAGCCTAATGGATCCTGGAGATTTTTACATGATTTAAAGAGTATCAGTGAATGCATGATCCCCTTTGGAACCCTCAGAGGGGACTCCCATAGATCCCAGCTATCCCCAATATATACCATCTTACTGTCATTGACATTAAAGTTTGCTTCTTCTCTATCCCTCTCCATCCAGGAGACATGGAAAAATTGCATTCTCTGTACCCGCTGTTAACTTTTGTGGCCCAGATAGGAGATTTGAGTGGACTGTCTTACCTCAGGGCATGGCTAATAGCCCACCCATTTGTCAATATTACCTGTCATCCATTTTCTCTTATCAATCTCCCTAATACTCTGTTTTATATTTACATGGATGATACTATTCTTGGGTGACTAGATTCCTCCACACTCCAGGCTCTTACTCACCACTGTCTAACTATCCTTCATAGTCACACCTTTAACGTAGCTCCTGAGAAAGTTCAAACTGTGCCTCCCTTTAAGATCTTGGGCTCAATCCTTACCATAGATATGGTTTCATCTGTTAAACCACAACTGTATATTCAGGATTCTTACACCTTGCCTCAACTCCAGAAACTCTTGGGAGAAATTAACTGGATGAGGCTCTGGATACCTATAATCACTGAGGAATTATCCCTCTTGTTTGACCTCCTAAGGGGCCTTGATCTTTCATCCCAAGTAACCCTAACATCTGGACAGAGACAAGTCCTCCATAGAGTCCAGGAGGCCATAGATAACTCCAATCTCAAACAATTCGACCCTGATCTCCCTCTTTCCCTCTACCTTTTCCCTGGGGAGACCCTGATAACTGCCCTGATGGCTCAAAAGGGCGAGCCTATTCAGTGGATTCACCTCTCGACTGGTGGGGCCCCTAGGGTCTATTCTTTAAGTAACCAAGTAACTGATTGTATCATTAAAGGAAGGGAAACTGCCATTAGACTCTTTGGTATTGAGCCCAACTCCATCCCCATATAAGATAACTAATTTCACTTGGCTCCAAAGAAATAATATGAGTCATTATGGCACTTGAGGGGTTCCTGGGCACCACAGACTGACATTATGGCCCTCATAAGTGGATGAGCTCCCACTCTTGGTTGCAGTGGAGACCCCCCAGGCTTTTCCTACCTCAACCCAACCCTGACTTCCTCATTGCCTTTACAGATGTGAGATGCTTGGGGGCTTCCCTGGTTGTGTATTCACCCTTCAAATTGAAGGTCTAACCTGAGCCCATCAAGTCTATATCTCAGGAAATAGAGGGATCAGCATAGTACAAAGAGCATTTTGCAGTTGTTCTGGCCCAGGATACCATTCAAGAGCCATTCAACTTATTTTCTGACTGCCTCTATGTGATAAATCTATTGCCCAATCTTATTGAAGCTCACATTAGACTTGATTCCAACCTTATATCCCCCTTAATGATCCAGGCTTGCACCCTACTCAAACAAAGAGTTCACTCTATCTTCATACAATACCTTTGAGGCCATCAGAATTTACCAGGTTTCCTGTCTGAAGGAAATAGCTTGGCCAATCAATTGGCTTCTGTGGCTCACTGTTACACTGTCTCAGAGGCTACCCAATTTCATTCACTAACCCACACCAACTGGAGAAGCTTTAAACAAAGATTCCCCCAAATTCCAAATTAAAGATCTTAAAAAGATTATTAGGACATGCAAGTCTTGCCAACCCTTCCTCCAGGTTCTCCCCCCCCGCCCAAACATCTGGGAGTAACCCTCAAGGCCTTCACTCCAACCATTTTTGGCAAATGGATGTTACTTATTATTCCCCTTGTGGAAAACTTAAATAAATCTTATCAGTTGATACTTTCTCCTGTGCCTGTTGGGCATCTGCATATGCTAGGGAGAAATCTAAACATGCCATTAGTCATACGCTTCAATGTTTTGCTACTCACGGGCTGCCCAATTAAGTAAAAACAGATAATGGCCCCTGCTTTGTAAGTCAAAACTTCACAAGTTTCTTCCAGACGTGGCAAAATACACATACCACAGGCATTCCATATAACCCTCGAAGCCAAGCTATCATTGAAAGATAAACAAACACTTAAATCACAATTTCAAAAACTAAAGGGGGAATCACTACACCTCCCCATGACCAGCTAAAGAAAGCATTCTTCACCTTAAATATTTTAAATTTTTCTAGAAATGAAAAAAATGTCTCCATTTCAAAAACATTGGTCATCCTCTGTCACATATAACTCTATCAGGGTCAAATGGAGAGACCCATTGACTGGGGCCTGGAGAGGACCAGACCACGCCTCACAGCAGGGAGAGGGTTTGGAGATGTTTTCCCTCAAGATGAAAAAAGACCCATTTGGATACCAGTGAGGGACCTAAAATATTTACCCCAACCAGAGGACATTGATAATCACCCCTCAAGGGAGTGTTTCACCCCTTAGGATTGTTCCTCTGTTTTTTTCCCAGAAACGATTTGAGATGTGGATGCTGCCGCTCTTCCTGATGCTGGTGACACTCACTCTGCCCAGTGATGAAGGGTTTGGAAGCGCACATGATGCCAGAGCTATCTTGGCCAAACAGATGGGAAAAACTTGTGAATGTCGGGGAGGAACACATAAAACACCTCCTTTTAATGGAAAACAAATCCAAAGGAGAGACTAGTAACAAATATAGCATACAACTTCATTGATTTTTGTGGGAACCAATATCGCTTCCATACTAATATGTGGGTATGCATAGAAAAACCCCAAATTATACCTCAAGTGGATGGCAAGCCAGGGCCCTGCCTTTGCACCAATTTTTATGAGACAAGGCATTCTGCTTGCTACACTACTGCACAACAATGCACCAGCAATGGGAAACCCTACTGGACTGGTATTAGGACCAGAGGGACCGCTGGAGGTGCTAGTGGGTGGGAGAAGAGTGACATGGGATATGTCTCTACATCCTGTTTTGGTGGGACAGGTCAGACAATTTGTTGGAACTTTCGACCTCCTATCAGCTATTTGGAAGAAGGGGGAGTTCAAGATAAAGTTAAAGAACAACAGGTCAATAAAAAAAAAAGTCGAACAAATTATTTTGACCCAGTACCCAGAGCTTAACTATCACCCCATAGCCCTCCCTGAGGACCAAGGAGACCTAAAACTTGACCCCCTTACAGAGACCCTTTGACAATCAGTTTTTGCCTTAATCAAACAAACCCTTCTCTTGCAAAAGGCTGCTGGCTCTGTCTCCGAGCAGGACCACCCTGGCCACTAGCAGTGGTTACTAATTATAACTCTACTACTCAAAAAGATTGATCAGCTACATTCCCTATTCCTGTCCAACTCCTTCCATTGTCCACTTCTAAAACTATATTTGGGCTTTACCTGCCCCTGACAATTCTAGTGTGGACATGGGCCATATTGACCATTCCTTCTTTTCTGTAACTCAAATACAACTGAGTCCAATGCCCAGCATTGTCCACCTCTTGAGATGGTCTTTGTGTGGGTGGGATGGCCTATGGCTTTTTGCCTGCCAATTGGACGGGCCTTTGTGCCCCAGCCACCTTGATCCCAGATGTGGATATCATTCCTGTAGATGAAGCCCTCCCTATACCCTCTTTTGATTATATTAGTGGGAGACATAAGAAAGCTGTACAAATGATACCTTTACTTGTTGGGTTGGGAATAATGACAGGTATGGCCACTGGGACAGTTGGGATAGATATGGCAGCCCATCTCTACAGAAAACTCTCTCTCCAGTTGATCAGTGACATAAAAGCCGTGTCCAACAGTATCTTTGCTCTCCAACAACAGCTAGATCCCCTGGCTGAGGTAGTCCTACAAAACAGGAGGGGACTAGACCTATTAACAGCTGAAAAGGGAGGCATATGCTTGTTTTTACAGGAAAAATACTCTTTCTATGCCAATAGATCGGGAATTGTTCAAGACAAGATAAAAAGACTCCAAGAGGATCTGGAGAAGAGACAGTGGGACCTCCAGGACAACCCACTGTGGATGGGCCTGCATGGCTTCTTACCCTATCTCCTCCCTCTACTTGGGCCCCTCCTTCTCCTTCTCCTCACTGTCAGGCCTTGTATAATTAACAAAACTGCACAATTCATTCACCAGCAGCTAGAGGCAATAAAACTCCATCAGGCTGAGATACATTACCATAGTCTGGCAACTCAGGATTTAAGTTCCTCATATGACCCACAGCCACCTCCTCTGCCCTCCATGTGACCGATGATGGGTAAGATCTCAGACTGACTGAGACAACCTAAGACAGGCCATGGAGTGGGTTCTCAGTGAGCTAAACACATGGTACCCAATGATGGGTAAGATCCCCAGAGGGGGACAACCTAAGACAGGGGCCATGGTGACTAATGTTCTTACAAAAACAAAAGGGGGAGATGTTGGGCCTTGAGAGGCCCAGATGTAAGGCCTAGTGGAACTTCCTGAGCCTAGCTAAAGTTTGGTGACCTGTCTCTAGCCAGCTATAACTTAGCAGGGGCCAAATTGCCTCTGGCCTGCTACTTCCACGTAGGAAGCTAAACTTCCCACGTGTGTGCATGCTTAGAACCAATCATCTCAAAAGTCACGGTATGCTATTGGCCCTTATACCTCACCCCATCCTCAAATCCCCACTCTCATTCTCAACGCTATATAAGCACCTGCTTGTTACAATAAAGTGAGATCCTGCTTTGACGAGACTCCTGGTTCGGTGTGTTCCTGGCCATTGAAACCCACCCTCCTCCTCAACCCCTTGGGAGGAACCAGTGAGCCTGATCCTTCCTCAGCACTACCTGCTGGGGGAGCCCGACAATAGGTAATAAAACTGTACTGGATAAAAGATTCACACTGGGTAAGATATGGGTTACTCATACCACAGGAATAGGACCAATGATGACTGCATGAAACGAAGGCTGTTCATTTCTTCCTGCAGTAACTTTAAAGGCTCCTTTATTTATCCCACAAAATTATGTTGTATACATTAATTATATGTGATAAACATGTTTAAAGAGGGTCTGGAGAGATGGCTTAGCAGTTAAGGAACTGTAAAACCTAACCAAGTTCTATTTTCCCCATGTAAAGCCAGATACACAAAGTGGCACATGCATCTGGAATCTATTTGCTCACTCTATCTCTCTGTCTCTCTCTGACTACAAATGAATAAAGAAATAAATAATAGAAAAAAGTTTAAAGAATAAAAGTTGTGTGGTTTACACCTATATAGAAATATACCCTTGTAATCAGGAAAGTGTAAGATATGACCACTATGAGTTAGCTGATATTTCCATAGTATTATGGTGCTCATAAAATTGCAAGGGTTGTCAATGAGCCCTTGAGGAATATCACACATCTATAAGGAAGCCTTTCTTTCCAGCCTGATTTCTTCATGTTCACATAGAGGATGACACTACTGGGACCTCTCATCAAGGAACATCATTACACCAGCGCAGCATTTGTCACTGTCAGCCTTGTGTCCTGTTACTCACTGATGGCAACTCCATCTCTAACTGCTACTTCCAGAAGCCTGTCAGATTTGACAGGTCACACAAATCAAGAGCTCTGCCAGTCTTTAACTGAAGCCCTGAGCACTCTTATACACACACTTCCTGACACCACCCTCCAGCCACTCAGTCCATGATGGTTGCTGAGCATCCCTTATCATTCATCTTCCCCAGATAACCAGCTAAGGCAAGCAGAGCTGCAGCAAGCAGGCCTTCAAGGCCTGTGGATGGATTGTCTTACAGAGCTATCAACTGGTAGACTTGTCAGAAATTTCCAAAACTGGCCCCGAAACAAAATGTAAGATCTGGGGAGCTCTGCGCCTTCCTGTAATGCCTTAATCTTTTAATTCCACTACATTCTCTAGGCACATTACAATTCACCAAGAGTTTTCACCCTCCATCTCTGTCAATCTTCAAAAAGGTTCCCAAGGGATAAAGAGCAGATTTTATCATTCCCATTTTATAAATAAAGAAAAGGCCCCAATGTTTCAGTAACTTGAACTGCAAACTAAGGGGTAAGAGATACATGCCAACAGACCTGTTGTCTTCATTCTAAGGACTGAGCTCTCCCTACACTCCTTACTTTTAGTTTGTGACATGTGTTCATGGGTCTGTGGACATTTCCAATGCCCTACATGCCAGTACCAAAAGGATTGTCCAGGACTGCCTGAACACCACAAAAATTTGTTAGTCAATGAACAGGTGCCTATTTTCCTCTTGATCTACCATTGGAGATCTAGGGTTGTATGCAACTTAATGAATAAACTATCCTTTATTTGTGTGATATGTTTCTAAAATCACAATGACTACCCAGAACTTTGCATTCTATGTTTAAGGCACCAACTGAAAAGTAGAAACAAGGCTCTTAGACTTCCCAGCTTCCAGAACTGTGAGAAGTAAATTACTACTGTTTATGAATTACCCAGTATCAGAAATTTTGTTAGAGTACAACAAAATGAACTAAACCACATGAGAGTATAAATTCTTCCAATTCTAAGGAATGTTCAGCACCAAGAATGAACTCTGATATAAACTATGGACTGTGGATAATGGTGGTGTACTAACGTTGGTTCATCAATTGTAATAACTGCACCTCTCTCAATGGGAACATTAACAGTGCAGAAAGTTATGCATGTGGTGATGGATGGGAAATTTCCATATCTTCCACTCAAAATTTTGCTAGGAATCAAAAAATACTCTTTAAAAATAAAGCCTATTAAAAGAAAATTTTTAAAGGCCTAGGGGAAATGTTCCAGTATGGTAAAATACTTGCCAATTAAGCATGTTTTCCTGAATTCAGATTCACAGCACCTATGTATATGTTAGGCATAGCAGAATGTGCCTGTAATTGTAATGTTGAGGAGGCAGAGACAGGAAAGCCCTCAGGTTTTCTGGCTACCTAGTCTAGACAAATAGGTGAGTCCTAGGCTTAGTGAGAGATCCACACTCAAAAAAAAAAGAGAAAAAAATAGGGCTATAGAGATAGCTTAGTGGTTAAGACACTTGCCTGTGATGCCTCAGGACCAATGTTTGTCTCTCCAGATCCCAAGTAAGCCAGATGCATGAAGGTGAGGCAAGCGCAAGGTCACAAATGTCCACTAGGTGGTGCAAGAGTCTGGCATTCAAGTGCAGTAGCTGAGGCCCTGGAATGCCAATTCTCTCTCTCTAAAATGATAATAATAATAATAATAATGATAAAAGTTTTCTTTCCTTTGAATAAGAAAAAAAGGCTAAAAAGCTATTAACACTCAGATTTTCTATTGCCTACTTCTAGTTGATGTAGACTGCAACCACCTGTAATTCTGTGAGACCACGTCCTTGATGCCATGTAATGGAAGCTCAGACTCGAGAAGAGGTTTCAGAGGCCAAACCTGAAATCAATCACAGCAAAACACAGCTTTCCCATAAAATAAAGTAAGCACTAAATTACCCTCTTTGCTTTTAATAAGGAAACATCCATTTCCTCATAAGGGGCATTTCATTTTCTTAATGCAACTTTGGATTACCCAAACAAATCACAAGAACTTTTAAAAGATCAGTTTTCTCTTGATTTATTATAGTGTTTCCACAACCATAGCCCCATCACAATGAACAGAAAGTACTTAATGTTTTTTTACCCTCAAAACTGGGGCAGAGAACTGAATAGGGAGTTCTCAGAGGAAGAAATACAAACAGCTGACACACACTTAAGAAAATGTTCAACATCCTTAACCATCAGGGAAATGCAAATTAAACCAACTATTCTACCTTACTCCAGTGAGGATGGCAATCATTAAAAAAAAAAACTAACAAAAACAAATGTTGGCGAGGATATAGGGAAAGAGGAGCCCTCATCCACTGTTGGTGGGAATGTAAACTTGTACAATCACTATGGAAATCAATATGGAGATTCCTGAAAAGGATGAACATAGAGCTACCCAAAGACCCAGCTATTCCGTTACTGGGCATTTATCCTAAATGTTCCATGCTTCACTACAGAGATATTTGCTCACCATGTTGATAACTGCTCAATTCATTATAGCTAGGAACTGGAATCAACCCAGATGCCCATACTGGATGAATGGATAACAAAGTTGTGGTATCTATACACAAAGAATTCTATTCAGCAGTAAGAAAAAAAATGATACAATGCAATTTGTAGAAAAATGGAAGAGACTTGGAACAGATCACACTCAGTGAACTCACATAATCACAGAAAGACAAACACTGTATGGTCTCGCTATCTGTGGTATCTAACCTGGAACAACTTGAGTTGTTGACATACCTGATGGACAACTCAAGGCCCAGACAACAGAGATGGAAGGGCATGTAGGGAGGGGAAAGGTATGGGGGAGAAACAAATACAAAACTAAATCCAAAATGAAATGGTACCATAGAAACCTTTATCCTTGGAGATGGACTAAAAGATATAACCATCAACAGGAATAAGGGGGCAGCACCTGTAAAGAAGGGCCCTGGAGGGCTGGAGAGATGGCTCAGTGGTTAAGCACTTGCCTGTGAAGCCTAAGGACCCCAGTTCGAGGCTCGGTTCCCCAGGTCCCATGTTAGCCAGATGCACAAGGGGGCGCACGTGTCTGGAGTTCATTTGCAGAGGCTGGAAGCCCTGGCGCACCCATTCTCTCTCTCTCCCTCTCTCTGTCTTTCTCTCTGTGTCTGTCGCTCTCAAATAAATAAATAAAGTTAAAAAAAAAGAAGGGCCCTGGAGAGGGTGAAGCCTAAGCTTAATTAATTAATTAATTTTTGTCTCTGGCCTGCAACTCCCAGTACCAGAAATCAATTGCTACCCACAATGAGCTGTTGGTCAGAGAGACCAATGAGGTCTCCTATGAGGTCTGTCAAAGCACTTGATTACCCACCTGAGGCAAAAGGTAAGACTCTACTGCTGAAGTCATCATATTCTGCTAACATAGAGCATGGAGAGACCTGGCTGGAATCTGGAAGAAAGCCAGTCCCCAGACAGTTGGCCTGTCTAGCGCTAGAAAGCACTACATGAGTTACTGGGGGAAAGTGGTCAACAACAGTCTGAGCAATGGGATCTAAAAGCTACTCAGAAGCAAACACCCTGACAGAATGTACATGCCAGTGCAGTAGTGGCACAAAGCCTTGGTGGGCAACCAATAGCTTTCAGATTGGCCAAGAGATTTGCTCAGTGTAAAGGAACCCATATCTGGAGATGGGAACCAGATCAGAATTCTAGGGAGATAAAGTTTATGCTCTCTAGTGCCAAGCTCTCATTAGTCTTTGGATAAAAGAAGGGTTTCATACATCAAATTCTCCCTAAATTAATAATGCCGATCCTGTTTAACCTATGCTGACTTCACTCTCCATTGGAGAATCTGTTCTTTTTCAGAAGGTAGTGAGGCCAGAGGAGATAAACTACCCTTCACACTTCAGCCAAGTTACAGCTGAAACAACAGAGGAACTGGGGAGATGAGCAAGAGTGCTGCTTTCATGGTGAACCCGATCATCATCACCAGAGTGAAGGAGACAGACCCTGAGGACACTCAACACCTACCAAAGGAAAGATCCAGAAGCTCCTAAGAACTGTTCACTGACGTAGACTTAACATCACTCTCCATGCTCAGAGAATTTTGTGGAAGAGGGGGCAGAAAGATTGTAAGAGCCACAGGTTGAGATACCATGCTCAGAGATATTCCCTCCCCCTAAAAATAACTGCTGCTCCTAAAACACATTACCCACAACCCCATAGGGAATACATATAGCCTCACTGAGGAAGGTCACCAGCAGAAGGGGGCAGGGATGAAGGAAAAGAGGGTACCAAGACATAATGTTTCCATATAAAATAAGTTGTTAATGATGATAATAATAATGACAATTATAAACAGAAAAACATTCTCTGGTAGGAATATTTATGGGAAATATACAAACCTGGAAGTAAGCATTAGAGCTCAATTAGATAAAATAACATAAAGGGCATTTCCATTTAAAGCTCAATAGTGGACTGAATCAATGAAGCATATTTCTGAAAGACAAAATCTTATAGAATGAGCTAAATGAGTTCTTACTTAAAGACAAAAAAAAAAGTCTCACAGAGAAGGCTCATAACTGTTGCAAATTATGATGGTATAATTTTTTAAGATAAAGGTATTTTACTCTGAGAAATCATTTTTGAAAAGCAAAAGTAGGGCTGGAGAGATGCCTTACCAGTTAAGGCACTTGGCTGCAAAGTCAAAGGACCCAGGTTCGATTCACCAGGACCTATGTAAGCCAGCTGCACAAGGTGGCACATGCATCTGGAGTTTGTCTACAGCAGATGAAGGCCCTGGAGTACCCATTCTCTCTTGCCACCCCCCACACAAATATATAATAATTTTTTTAAAAAAAAAGCAAAAGTAAACTTTTTATTTGTTTCTGTACCAAAATTACGTCCTAAGACCTACAAAGTCCTATAGTTGTACAAGATTTCCAAAATCTCTGGTTCACCAGCCTTATGCTTGTTTCAGTCTCCTCAAGCCCATCCACCCTAACAAGGACACTGCTCCAAAAACCCAGAGTCCCAGACTCAAATCCAGGCCCAGATTCCCATGTGATTCCTAAGCACTGTCCTTTGAGACAAATGCTTTATTTGGCCCAGTGTGTCTCCAAGTGTGGTCACCTGACTCACAGCCTCACCTAAAAACTTAGTGCAAATTCTGGGACCCTGTCTCACCCCTGCAGTCAACAATTCAAGAGTGGAACCCAATAATGTGGCTTTTCACAAACCCTGCAAGTAATCCTGATGCATGTTCGAGCTTGAAAACACTGGGCTAGCCTGGGCATGAACAGACTGGCCTCACAGAATGATAGAATCTTCAAAAACACAGCTCATTTCATGTGTGGGTAATGCTTAGAAAAGTCCCAAATGTTTATAATATCAGCCAGGCAACTTTCCTCCTCAGAACTCAAACACAACTAAAATTCTCTAAGAATCATTTTTTCTTCAGATAAAATGTCTGCCCAGGTGGAGATATAGACATATATCCAGCTATGGAGTTTGGACATATGAGTATAAATAGTATAGTAAGACATATTAATATTATAAATATAATGAATTGTATTGGGTAAATAATAGCAAAGTGACTTAAATTGCATTAATGAAGATATATGTATGTACACCTGCATATTATCCATGAAATCTCACATTTACCAAAAGAAGAATAAAACTATCGCCTTGTTCATTTTGCAAGTCAAATGTCCTTATTAACATTAACGTTTTAGCAGTTTTCCAGTTTCCCATCACTCATTGGATTTATCATTCCAAAGCCCTGAATTCTTTTTCTTTTTTTTTTTTTCTTTTTGTTTTTCGAGGTAGGGTCTCACTCTAGCCCAGGCTGACCTGGAATTCACTATGGAGTCTCAGGGTGGCCTCGAACTCATGGCAATCCTCCTACCTCTGCCTCCCGAGTGCTGGGATTAAAGGCGTGTGCCACCACGCCCGGCAATCCTGAATTCTTTATCAAGAATAATATTCTTTTATGATCTGAGTTATTTTTCCTCCTTTCCCAAATGCTATTCTTTGGGTCACTCAGTGTTTGTTTGGTTTCTTCCTGCTGTGGCAAGTCTCCAATCTTGCTTCCTTGTAGCACCTTGTGGAGCAGTCTGTCAGAACTTAGAGAAGACTAAGAGCCAGCTCTACTGCATCCACGATTATTTCTTTTCATTAACTGCTTTTCATACTGAAAAATGAGCTCGATGACTGCTCCAACAGTGCCAAAAATAACTTGGTATGGTTTATTAAACAACATTCAAAATGAGGCAAATATAAATCAGCCAGCATTCCGTGCCAATCACAGTCCATTAAACTGCTTGGTGTTAGCACAGCACATTGAGAAAGCTGAAACTGTAAATCGGGTCCTTAGAGACTACCGGTTCTTCCTGCATTTATAGATCACAAGCAGCACATGTCAGGAACACATTATGAACTCAAAATGCAACCTGAAATGAAGCTCAGGGTGGCCCTTGAATAGGAGGAACATGGAGGAGAAAAACATCATCAGTTTATCCACTGAGGAAGGTCAACCCATTTGCAACCCCATCCATCCTGCCCAGCACAGAGCACACCAGCCTTCTGAAGACATTAAATCATATTTCATTTACCAGCTGCAGTCTAGTGGCATAGCAATTGTGAGTTTCAGATGTCTTCCAACAATTCCCACTGATGACTCTCCTGAAATGCCTAATAAATGAATCCAGTGGTTTTGACTCTGCAGATGTGCAGACCGTTGTTCAGCTGCATGTGCCAATGCCCCCGTGTTCATCTCAGGAGCTGTCTTCTCTCAGGTTCTCTGTGCTTCTCTGCACAGCTTCCTTGTAACATGTGTATTTATTTGGACCTCATTGACCATGTTCTTACTCCACAAAAATCGCTGGTCATTTGGTTACTTGTCTTCTCCCCACCATCAAGTAGTGTTTATTTTTCTCTCTGGGTTTCCTACCTCTTCCTCATCCCTTGTCATAAAAGTCAGTGTTATTTGGAATAGCAGCATAAAGGAATCCACAATGGAATCAGAAGGCAATAAGTTCAAATGCAAAAATCAACACCCTGAAACCAGCAGAACAGAAAGGTAAAAGAAAAAAAAGGAAAGAAAAAAATGGCTTTATGAAGCTATTATATCAAAACTGGAACCCCTGGCCTATTTGATTTTTACTAGGTAAAGTCATTTTTCATTTGGCATTTGGCAATATCAAGTGGATTCTGTTACTTTCAGCCAAAAATGGTATTAACATAGCCACCAACATTTCTGCCATATAAAACTCGAATATTTATTAAGCTTTATATAATTGAGTTTGGTCTAGTCAAGTAGTTATAAAACACACATAAGTAAGTTCCTGTCATCGTTTTCTAGTATTGACAGTATACTAACAACAAATTTAAAACTGTAACAGGGAAATATTTGTTCTGAAGAGATTAGAATTAAAACATAGAAGAAACAAAAGTTTAACGTTATTTAAAGGTTACTTTATAACTTCAAATTAGCCAGTAGTTTCTAGCATTAAATGAAGTAAGCCTGGCTGTATTGGGAAGCCCAAAAGATCTTCTGCTCCACCCAGTTCTCTGCCACTGAGCCTATTACAAAGATCTCCAACCTGGGGTTATAATGACCATAGGCTGTGACTCCTCTTCAGTATACAAAACTACAGTGGTGCCATTGTGTCAAGAATAGAGAATGGAAAGTTTTTACAAGGATTAAACCAGAGAACACCACCAAAAAACATCATCATCACAATAAACTTTCCAACTGTGTTCTCAAATCAATCACTTCCACGCAGAGGAACTTTAAAGATAACACATTCACCAAAATAGGTTTTTGTAGAAGGAGCTGGGAAAGCAGTAAAAACCCATCCATGCTTATTTTCTAAGAAAAGGGCTTCTAACAAATTATAAACTTACATCTCCATTCAATGAAAATGATGCTCAGGCCTCTTGAAGGCTGTTCAACTCTAATTCAGATCTTTCCATTGTGCTGTGAAAAATGAGGGATTACCAGGCTCCCAGGCACCAGGGAGCTTGAAGTGGAGCTCCCAAATGACAGGCAAAATTATCAGTTTCTGGCCATCCTAATGTCACTTACTACATTAACATGATGATACCTCATCATTCACCTCCAACTGGGTGAAGAAACAAACAACGCTTTGTCTTAGAAAATGCGTGTGAGTTATTTGCTGGTGCCTTATATTACTCTGATCATCATCCGCCCCTCCCCCTTCTCCCTTCCACATCCTCCTCTACCTGGTGCTCATTTATCTTCACCTCCTGGCCTCATTAGAAATCTATCAGGCCTACAGGGTACACATTTTCTTCCTCTCTCCCCCTTTCTTTGTCCCTCGCCCTCTCTCATTCCCTCTTTCTGCCTCTTAAAAGAGCATAGCTCAATTATGAACAGCCTAATCAACAGGGAAAAAAACAAAAACAAAAATGTTTGGTTCCTCATTTTCATACACTGACCATTACACTGAAACATTCCATTTGTATCAGTTCCAGCCTTGGAAAACATCTGACATCTCTTCTGCTACATCCCTGTGCTGCTATCACACAGTCTTGTCAGTCTCAAATTCCATCATAGGTCAGATCTTGTTTTCTGAGGAGCTAGGTAGGTCTAAACCAATTCTGTCGGATTAATTGAGTAATTATAAAAAAGTAAAAATAGGAAACATCACCTTCAGACCTTTATATATGTCAGGCAAACAAATCATGTTCATGCCTCACAATACAGACTCCTGGAGCAGGTCCAAACACGTGACAACTTCAAGGAGTGGGATTAGGACATTAACACTAGCAAGAGCTCCCTGGGGAGTTCCTATTGCCAGTGTGTAATGCACACAGCAGTAACAGGGCAAGAGTGGGAGAAGGTGCAGGCAAAGCAATGACATTTGGGACAGAACCATGGAGGAAGAGAGCACCATTAGCCACTCTCAGAGTCATTTTCATCTGTGGAAGGAAAAAGTTAACTTAGAAAGACACTAGCTCTCCGGAGAAGCAATGATCCATTTTCAACATGTCAGTGCTAAGTGAGGACAGGAACCTTGAGGGCTCCAAAGACACTAGGTGGACAAGGCCTGAGGGATGCAGTTGTGACAACATCAGGCAGAGGAGTATCGGCTGAAACCAAGGGATCCTGCCATAGGAGAACTGTGTGGGGAGCCCAGAACTGCTGAGCCTTCAGAGATGACAGCATAAAAGAACAGGAGAGAGCCGGTTATGGAGGAAGGGAGGCAGGAAGAGAGAGAGGCACACACACGCGCGCGCGCGCGCGCGCGCACACACACACACACACACACACACACACACACACACACACACACTTTCAGCAAAGTATTTAGTAAGTCATCTAAACATGAGCTAATGAAATGTTCAGAAATTCCACAGACTTCAAGACTCATTTTTTATGTATAGGCAAAGCTGCATTCATAATCTTGACAGAAGTGTTTTAATGATGATCGTACTGTATAATTTATTCAAACACACTTCAAAAGCAGCTCTAAGCTGCTGCAATAAGGGAGAAGCAAAGACATATTCCTTGCCTCCAGAAATTTAGTATACTGCGGGTCCAAATGAACAAAGTTTTGCTTTGCAGCACAAAAAAGGAAAAATAAAACTTAATTTTCACATTTGGGCCCTAAACTAGATTCTCAGTGGAGAGTAAGAGAATGGTAACAAGATAACAACAATGACTAAGTTATGACAGATGCTCTCATGTTCTGTAAAGTAGTTATATATTTTCAAAGCACAAATGTCATTCACTACAGAATTATTCACAAAAGTAATCTCTCCTGTGTCACCACCATACACTCTGGGGCCACTTCAATGCATTAAAAGCATGCATCTTGACTTTTTCTTCAATCTAGTAAGAATTTGTACCTATCTTGGATATTCTAACTAATTAAAATATATTGGCTAAATAAAAAGTGGAAGAAACACTACCCAAAACATTAAAGGTTATCTTCCAACAGATCAACAATATGAAAGTATGTTCACATATTCCCTGAGTGCCAACAGCATATTAGTATTGATTTTTAAAACAATCCCATCTCTAGGAACAATCTTTCTAAGATGTTTAGTAGTTATCTTAAAATCTATATATGCCTATGTCTCTTCCTTTCCAAGAGAGTTGAGCCTATTTTTGACCTAGTAGCCAAAAATAAGAGGGACTGAAGATCTCAACATCCCCTTTAGCAAAGAGCACAGCTTTACTTCTGAAATCACTACTCTCATTGACTTGTATTTATAAACATCCACCTGACACCAGCAATCATTGCTCCTGGGTATCATCTTCACTGGAACAATGAATTTTTAAACAAGAGCTCTAGTTTACCTGGGTTTATATGACAGCCTTCCAAACTAGGCATTACTCTCTCTCTCTCCTCCAAATGTCCAGATTTCCAGGGTCCAAATAATGTCAAACATTCAACTCGTTATCCTCACATTAATGAGGGGGTAGTGAAAGCCCCAGTTAATACTTTTTCTCTACTTTTTTTGGACAGAGTACATATTTTGATAGACCTAAGATCTAGGGCACAAAACCAAAGGATCCAACTGACCATGAAGGGCACTTGCACAAGTGCCTTTCAGAAATGACACAGATTGCCAGGGCATGGGAGAAGCAGGGTGCTTAAAGCTGAGGATAACTATGGGCTTCACAGGTAGAAAATTTTGGCTTCTTGTTCTAGCACCTTCCAGGCCTAAGATCACAGATGAACAATTTCAGCCTTTCACTCCTCATTTTAAACAAAGAGAACAATGCCATGGCAGCTTTGAGGTAGACTCTCATCTAAGCATTGCATACCTACTAACTTGCCTAGCTTTAAAGTAACCCTAGTAGGCAAGCACTGTACCATTCCTCATTTTATCAATGAAGAAACCAAGGCACACAGAGACTAAATAACTAGGCAAAAGCCATAAAAGAAGCAAGCATGGTGCTAAAAATTTATTTAGACAGTTTTATCCCAAAATCTGGACCCTCTATTGTCACTCTGTTGCTAATCATAAAGCTACTTTGAGGATGGAACAAAAATGTGCCTGACACATAAAATGGCATGACCACTCTATAAAGCATAGCTGCTGTTGCATTTTATTATCATTGATATAAAATAAGTTCAAGGGCTGGAGAGATAGCTTAGTGGTTAAGCACCTGCCTACAAAGCCTAAGGACCCTGGTTGAAGGCTCGATTCCCCAGGACCCACGTTAGCCAGATGCACAAGGGGGCGCACGCGTCTGGAGTTCATTTGCAGTGGCTGGAAGCCCTGGAACACCCAATCTCTCTTTCTCTCTCTCTCTCTCTCCCTCTTTTTCTCTCTGTCTGTTGTTCTCAAATAAATAAATAAAAATAAACAAAAAAGTTTTTTTTTTAAATAAAATAAGTTCAATGTCAGCAGTCCGATTCGCATTGCTGGTAGAAATCACCCTACCAAGAGCAGCTTCTGGGAAAAAAAAAGGTTTATTTTGGCTTATAGGCTTGAGGGGAAGCTCCACGATGGCAGGGGGAAATGATGGCATGAGAAGAGGATGGGCATCACCCCCTGGCCAACATAAGGTAGACAATAGCAATAGGAGAGTGTGCCAAACACTGGCATGGGGAAACTGGCTATAACACCCATAAGCCCACCCCCAACAATACACTCCCACCAGGAGGCATTAATTCCCAAATCTCCATCAGCTGGGAACCTAGCATTCAGAATACCTAAGTTTATGGGGGTCACCTGAAGCAAAACACCACACAGGGGAAGTTCTAACAACGGTAGAAGAATATGGCATCCTTTCATAGATCCAATAGACATCACCCACATCCAACACCACAAAGCATTAACTGCCAAAGCTCTACACACCTTTGGGCTAAAATTCAGATCTACCCCCAAACACACCTTATGGCTAGACGCCAGGATCCATCACCAATGACACTTCTTTCTAACCAGGCAGCTGGAGACCCAAGTTAAAGCTCAATTTCTTTAATTATTCAATTATTACATTTATTGAGGGTAGTACAGAGCCTAAAAAAAGGGGGGGGGGCCCCACATGGCTAGAGATCCCACATGGAAGGCCTGGAAAAACTGTGGAAAGAAAAGAAAGAAAAAAAAAACAACTTAAGGAGCTCCAGCCATGGGGAGAGAGAGAGAGGAGATAACTCATGCAGAGAGTAAGGGCTAGGGGGCTGGCCTGGGCCTGGGCTGAACCCTCCCAGGGCCTCCCTCCCTGGAGGGGTTCCTGATTGTGGAGAAACACATTGAGGGAACTACGCAAGAGACAAGAAGTCAGATCATGTCTGATCTCCAGCAAGTGTAGACTTTCCTGCCTTTTACTTCTAGGGGGTCCAGTTACCTTCCCTGTACCCTCCTCTCATTCCTTTCTCTCATGAGAAGACACTCTGACTGCTGTTAGAGGACAGGGGTTGATGACATCAGATCTTGAACTACTTCTAGCTGAATGGGGGTGTAGAAATATAGCAGTTAGAGAGTCTCTCTCAGAAAGGAACTATTTTAAAGGACTCTGAAATTGCATTGGTAGAATGTAGGAAAACAGTCTTGGAAGAAAATGTTAGGAAGAAAGAATGAAGGTAAGGAGTTAATGAGAACTGGGAACACAGCAAATTGGTTGCCTTTAGGGTTTTCTGTGTATGTATGTGTGGGGGGACTTTTAGGCCTTGAAGAGCATTTGAGGGAACCCAGGTTGATGGAGTTGGATTGTCTCAGGACCATCAGAGTATGAGCTGGCTGAGATGCTTTCCTATAACTGTTCATCAGATGGTACAGTAGCGTTTGACATAGTCTGAATCTGTTTCCATAAAACAGATGAGATGTTAGCAGGTTTATCAGGAATATATACACAACATTTAACCTTGATAATGGTAAATCTGTCTTATTTTGTATAATAGCCTTTCAGAGTGTACCTTTTTAAGTTTGTCCTGGGGCTAGCCAGGCTCAAAGGTTGGTATTGTAGAGCCAATGGGTGCCATTAAAGGTTGTACAAATATATTTTTGGCCTTAGGACTTATTTAAGGATGTCCTGACACAAGTTAGAAGAGTTTCATCATTGTTCCCAGTATAAGGGGGTTTTCCTTTGGTCAGAATCATCTATATATATTTTAGATTTGAAAATAACCATTTTGACATTTATGTTTTTTTTTTAATTATAGAACTAGAACTATTAGAGCAGGGCAATGTGCTCAAGGCCTTGTTTATTTCCCCTTTTAGAAAGCTCTTGTTATGTTACTTAATAAGCCATTCATATAATATTTGAGATATCCCTTTATCTTTGGTTATACATCTCCCTCTAGGTGCTTAAGACCAAGCAGATAGCCAAAATTTACTCAAAGATTCATTCTGGAAGTCACTAATGGCTCTCCAAAGGAGACTTTAGGGACCCTGGAGTAGACCTATAGCTTCTCCAATACTGGTGTTGTCTGTTAGAATGAGTCAGAGCTGTGCTGGCCAAATCCCGTCCCCCGCCCCCTTTGGAAAGCCAGGAGAACTGATTTCTTCACAGTTGTGATTCTCAGTTGTGTTTCAGACTACACTGATTTTTTAATTATTGGGTCGCCATATCCTCCCTGCTTAGGAAGACAGGTGACTTGCCAGGGTGCCAGTGTCGAAGTGTCCCATCATCTCCGGTGGCCTCATGACCTGGGAGCAGGTGCCAAAATATTGGCCTTTTAAGCTCCAGTGATTCCAAATGGACTTGGATTCTACATAGGTATTAATACACTTAGAAAGGAAGTTACACTGACTTGAAGGTTGCACATATATAGCACATTTGATTACTGAAACAGATCTAGCTAAAGAATGGCACAAGAGCCTAAAGTAATTTTACCAAACCATTTTATTTTTTTAAATTTAGGTGTCCTGTGGCAACATAGGCCATATCTGAAGCTTAGAAAGTAGGCACATCTTATCCTTTAAATATCTAATAGTTATAAATGTAGGTAGGACCTGTTATCAGTTTTGAAAACAATACAAACCCAAACCAATTAATTTAACCCAGAAATTATCAGCAAAAAAAAAAAAAGTAAGACAGCATAAAGTCTTGGCACCTGTGTTTGAAAATATCTTTGATTAGTCCAGATACCTGCATGAGTATCAATTACCCAGAGAACATTGGAAACAGAACCACCGAGTTTGAAATTATTTCTCTCAGATGAGGAACATTGTTTGAGCATGAGGCTGTACCATAAAGCAGGGAATATGTCTTAAGAGTTAATTTTGTTTGAATGCGGAGAAAACAGGAAAATTTGGGTGAGGAATCCTATAGAAAGGAGATTTTTAAAGTCCTAATTTCAGGCTGGAGAGATGGCTTAGCAGTTAAGGCATTTGCCTATGAAGGCAAAGGAAAGGACCCAGGTTTGATTCCCTAGGACCCATGTAAGCCAGATACACAAGGGGAACATGCACCTGGAGTTTGTTTTTAGTGGCTGGAGGCAATGGCACGCGTATTCTCTCTCTGTCTGTCTCTCTTCTCTTTCTATCTCTCTCTCTGCTTGCAAATGAATAAATAAAATTTTTTAAAAGCCTTAATTTCTTCTCCCAAATCTTGTTGTAGAAATGCTCCCTTCTATGAGAAGATGCGAGTCAGTATTAGGCATAACCTGACTCTAGACTCTTCTTTACATTTTCTTCCTCTTTGTTTTAGATGGGACAGCTGGCTTCCAAGATACCCCAAAAGTCTCTGCTAGCCGGTCTCCAAAAAACCTGGGCTCATTTAAAACACAGGAAGAACAGAAATTGCCTACTACTTTTTTCCCCAAGACTTAAAAAAACATACTAATATAACTCCAGATACATTGGAGGAGGAAATTCTTCTTAAAGATAAATTTTTAACTCTGTGAACACCTGATATTCATAAAAAATTACAAAAATTGGTAGCCAAACCAAATAAGATCTTAAAACAGTTGTTCTAGGTGGCAACTTCAGTTTATCATAATCAGAAAGCCAAAAAGAAAAACAAAACGGTGGGGAAATTTAAAAAAACAAAAAGGATAGACGTCACCAGATTATAATGGTAACAAAAGTTGCTCAGGAAGGACCCCTTCATTAAAACATTTAATTGGATAAAATCTAAAATATTTTTACTTAATGCCAAGGTTTTAATCAATAGAGAAACTGAGAGTTATGGGGTAAGGCTTCACTCATTAACAGCTCCCTGATGCTAAGTTATGGTTTAAGGGTTCTAAAAACTGGCTTTAAGACTCTCAGTAAAGTAAATTCAGTTCCTTTATTTATCAAGGTTTTAACTATTAGAGAAACTGAGTCTTAAAATAATGGTTTATATTTAAGTGTTTCATTTCCAAAGATGAGGTATTCATATCTAAAAACAGTGTGACTTTAAAGACAGCTCCTGTTTTATTATGCTAATTCTATCAAATGGGCATGACTAGGTTTAATCACTTAGGTTTAAGTGATTTAATTTCATGCACTATAATCTTTATCCTCCTGTTTGGGAAAATATGTTGGGATAGCTTGCCTAAGCTTTATCAATTTTAAGTCATGGGTAAGACATAAAATTGTTTTATGTTAATAAAAATTCCTATCATATATAAGACCAGTTGCTATCCAAGATTAAGCTAAAAACACTGGTTGTTAAGGAGTGTTTTCTTTTGCAAAACAGATTTGTCAAGGTTTGTATTAGAGCTTAGCTGTTTTGGCTCAACAATGTCCAAATTCTTACATTTACAAATAATTTACAAAATATTTAAAGTAAACTGTCTAATTTCCAACATCTCAAGTCTAATGCTTATAACAAGCTCAATTTTAATAAAGCACCTGAGTTTGTGGGGCCATACATTCAATTTATCATAGTCAAACTAACACAGTAGTATAAATTATTACATTATTAATGTTGCCTGGCACTGGACATGTTCAAGGAGGGATGGTGTAACTCTCCAGAATCATCTCTAGAGTCCTTTTCCACCATATATGTCTTTTTGTCATGCTTAGTCATTCTGATTTCTAGAATGTTAAAGGAAAATGTTAATGTCAGCTCTATGCCCTTCTCATGGACCAGGCCCCACCAAGCCCCTAATCACCTAGCCAAAGAAAATGGGGTTATAATTACTCTGAAAACTACACCTTCGAAAAGATGACTGCACCATTGAAAATGGAAGTCTCAACTCAATGTTTAAAATTTCAAGATATGTCTAAAACTGTCAGTACAAATATTTGCCAAATTCTGATATTCCAACTTCACTTGAAGACTGTCCAACAACAAAAAAAAATTGTCTAAGTCCTTTACTTCTCTCAGTCCTTTTAGATAAAAGAGACAGATATCTCTATGAAATGGTATTTCTCTGAAAAGATCACCAGGAACAGGTTCTCAGAAAGTTAAAGTAGTACAACTACAGTACAGACATTTCTCCAACAAAAGTACCTCATTCCAGATTCTCTTCTTGGCACAACTTGTACTTTTAAAAATAGTAGACCAATTTCACAAGCAAGCTGGAACCTACTGATCCTGACTTCTAAAATACAGCATTCCATTCTGTTCCTAGTAATGCTCAAAGCATGACTCTTAAATTTACTTGTCAAGCTTTGGTTTTAACAGGGCCAATTACTTTTCTCCTGAGACAAAAGCCTGAGAGCCAGAAGCCCTGGAAAATGAATCATTCATTGTTTTGCTGACATGTTTAACAGTGAACTTAACGTGGGCCCTATTTTCTGTGTCAATTACCTTTCCTTTTTGGTGATCAGAATTTCAATGATGTGTAAGATGTTAGACTAGCATGATCCTTAAATTCAAAAGAATTTCATATTACAGTCTTTTTCCAAAGTGACCAATGAATAAATTATCAAGTGACATATAAGAAGCTCTTAGGTTACTTTGATAACTGACATTCGGGGAGCGAACATACGGGATTGATTTAAACAACACAGTTCATGCTTTTATGTTAAAGATGCAATTGTCAAAAATATGACTGTTTCTTAATTCCTATATTATGGAATTATCGTCTCTCATTTGTAGGGCTTAAATAGGCAACTGTTCAGTAAAATAATCAAATAAATGCACATCCTTGTCAATTGAAGGCTATTCAAGGAAGAATTCCAAAATGCTACTTTTTTATTTTATTCCTACTATTCCAAAACCAGTTTTGGTATTTTGGTCAACCATTTGCCTATGATACAAATGTAGGAGGAAAAAAAAACTACTGACTGATCTTACAAGCCCCTTCTCAATCTGTAAGCCACTCTACAGGGTTATCTTTCCTTTCTCTAGAGAAATTAATTTCTACTAGAAACTGATACATCTGCCTATTGTTTCTTTTTATCTGGGGAGTTATTTCCTGAAAGAAAAAAACATACCCAGGGGATATGAATAACTCAAGAGGCAGATTCTTCTCTTCAGTCCCATAACATCTGCTCTGGTGGTTTGGATGAGCATATTTGGCAAGCAATCTACTCTTGTCCAATAAAAAGAAAACACTCATAGGAATATGATGTATCTCAGTGCTTGTTTAGCATGAGGAACATTCCCTAGCACTTCAAGAGTAAATAAACATTCTCCAAGGCCACTTGAATTTGTATTTGTATCTATATTCTCATGTTTTGTTTTTTCTTTCTTTTTTTTTTTGCATTTGTAGGATCTTTAATTATGCACTGTTGATAGAATTGCAAATTGGGAGAATGGAAATGTTTAAAATTTTCTTTTGAAGGTAAGTATTCGTCATTTAAAACCCAGCAATTTGGAACTGGAGAGATGGTTCAGTGCAAGCATGAGGGCCTGAGTTCAACAAACAATAAAGTGGGGCTGGAGAGACGGCTTAGCGGTTAAGGCACCTGCCTGCTAAGCCAAAGGACTCAGGTTTGACTCCCCAGGACCCACATTAGCCAGATGCACAAGGGGGTGCATACTTCTGGAGATATGTTGTTTTAAAAAAAGCAAGATTATGTAATTAATTTGTGTAGATGTACATATGTGTACATGATAATATATGATGTGGAGGTACCCTTGGCTAAGGGACTTTATAATAATAGCTCAACTCTGGCTTTATCTTTACCAAATTCCAAATCACTTGTATAGAAATAAAGGAAAGGGCTATTACTAGAAATGATTTGATCCAACTAAACCTAGAAACAACAAGTAATATTACAGATGAAGCTAGAAGGAAAAGGAAAGGTGGTACCCTGAGGAAAGGAGGTATCATGAGCATGGTCTATAAATATCATTTTGGGGGAAAAATTTAAAGGATGGAGGAAGCAAACATTGGTGCTATCAAGAGCAAAGATGCTAAAACAGTTTTGGAAAAACATGTTCATTTTCTTTTTTTGAAGACTCCTAAAAGAACAGCCCAAACAGAAAAGAATAAACATCCATACTCCAGTGTTATCCTTTCCACTTTCTAGTGTCCCCAGACACTGCTTGAGGACAATGTGCACAGTGGTGCAAAGCAAAGGCTCTTCTGCTGCTTTGCACTTTGGGCTTTGGGTACAGAAAACACAAGGGCACTGGTGATGGTGGTGATGCTGCTGGTACTGCTACTGGTGCTATTTGTGGTGGAAAAACATTGATGGAATTCATTCCTATTCACTCCCAGGATTGAGCCAGCTCCACCTCATGCCCATATTCCAATACCACCAGTGATGAAATGGAAAAGCAGGCAGGAAACTGGAAACCATAAAGGACAAACCAGAGACACTTCTGCCCAGGCTTGTTCAGACTGATTTCCTTCCAAAGATTGCAGGAGGGAGCCAGGGAAAAGCTGGTGAACAGTACCTCAGCCAGGAGGTCAACTTCAAAAGAAGCAGTGGTGTCAGCCCTAGCATGGCAGGGTTGGGAATGCTGCCTTCCCACTGTAGTCTCCCTCCTCATAACCATGGTCCTGTGCATGTCCATTCAGAAAAAAAAAAGCATCAGGCGAATCCAAATTCAGGAACATTCCACAAAATACTTCACTATTGTTCTTCAAAACTGTTTAGGTCACCAGACAAATTTGAGAAATTGGCATAATCAACAAGACCTGACTAAAGGTAGTAAGGTATCCCAACTAGAATGCTGGAACAGAGCACGGATGCCAGTTACCAGTTGCATCAATAGCAGTTCATAAAAGTCAGAAATGTATTAAACAATGTATAATGACACACTGGCTTCTTCACATTTTTCTTAAAAGCTCAATACCATTCTAAAATTACATGTTTTCTTTATTTTAGTGTCTGTGTGAGAAAGACTATGTGAGAGACAGAGAGAGAGAGAGAGAGAGAGAGAGAGTGTTTGCTTGTACAAGTATAAGCATGTGTATGCCACAGCACATGTGTGGAGGTCAGAGGATAATTTGGGGGTCAGTCCTCACCTTTTACCTCATTTGAGGCAAGGTCTCTTATTTTTCTCATTATTTCCTCTCACAACCTTCTGGGAAATTCTCTTGTCACACTTCCCCTCTTGCAGTAGGCATACTGGGATTACAGAAGCACGCCACTTCTTCTGGCTGTACATGGAGTTTGGGGATCTGAAGTCAGATTCTCAGAACAGCAAGGCCTTTATTCACAGAGCCATCTCCCCCACCGCAGCCCTGAATTTGATTACTTCAGTACCTTATAAAAGTGGAATCACATAGTAATTTTCCTTTTGTGACTGGCTTATTACACTGAGCATGAGGCCCTTACTGTTCACCCACATTTCACCATGGGTTAGAATTTCCTTCCCATTAAAGACAGAGAGAGAGAGAGAGAGAGAGAGAGAGAGAGAAAGGGGGGGAGGTGGAGAGAAATCATGTTTATGCATTCATCCAGTAATGGAAAACAGAGTTGTTTTCCCCTCTAGCTACTGTGGAGCCTGTATTTTGATTGTGGTGGTGGTTACACTAATAAATACATATCTTTACTGTGTATCACCAAACTTTATTAAAAAAACCTTTAAATTAAAAGAAAATAAACTAATCAAGGATTACAAAGTTTATGCAAACTATCAATGGCTCTATTTCCAGATAAAAAGTCCAGAGAGCACTGAAGGAAGACATTTTTAAGGAAATGGATTGCAGAATGCAGCCCACGCATCCGTTTTCTAAGTCCTCAAACCAAAAAGGCCCACAAATGCTCAGCATGGTGCAATACAAAACCAATTCTTACTGGAGATACAGCTCAGTGGCAGGGTGCCTAGTGTGCCTGAAGACCTGAATTTGATCCCCAGCACTTTCTTGTCCAACATTGTGCAGCTTTGAACACCATGGAGAAACACACAGGAATGTGAATCACTGTCCAGAGGCTAACCACCATCCAAACAGGAAGACACCAGGGCAATGCCTGCCAAGTTCCCAAGGAAAATGATTATCAGCCCAGAATGTTTTCATAGAGAAACTGCTTAATTACTGTGAAGTGACAGATAAGAAAACTACAAGGAGAAACAGGTTGTACAGATTACTTTTCAGACATTCTTGTGTAGGAAGTCATGGAGAATTAAACCATGGAAGAAATAGTACATCCAACCAAAAGGAAAATATAAACCTCTTGAGTTAGGTGTGACACTACAAATCTAATTAGCCTCGATGAGAACAGGAAGATGGAAGAAGGCAACAATTATTGAACAGACTTGAGAGATGTGGTACTCTGAATCTATAGACCTAGAGCAAAAGATTAAAGAGCATGACCCCTAAAGCAGGAGACCCAGGTTCAAATATTAGCTGCAGCATTTGTGTGCTGCTTGTGTGGTGGAAGACAGGTAACTTAGCTTATCTCTAAATTTCAATCTCATCAGTAACTATTCCTACATCACAGGCTGTTGTGAGGTTTAAATTAGTTAATGCATACAAACCACTTGGACTCAAGGCCCAGACAACAGGGATGGAAGGATTTGGGGAGATGAGAAGGGAAGGGTGAGGAGAAATAAATACAAAACTAAGCCCAAAACGAACTGGTACCATAGAAGGCTTTCTCCTTGAAGGTAGTCCAAAAGATTTAAACCTCAACAGGAGTCTAAGGGGAGCATCTAAAAAGAAGGATCCTGGAGAGGGTGCAAGGAAGCCTAACCGTAAAAACTTTTGGCGTGGTCCTGTAACTCCCAGTATCAGAAATGGGTGCTACCCACATTAAGATGTTGATTGGAGAGACATATGAGGTCCTCAAAACAAGATAGGTTTCTATCAAAGCACTTGATTACCAGCCTGAGGTAAAAGGTAAGACCCTATTCCTGAACACACCATATGTTGCTGGCACAGAACAGAAACCTGACTGGAACCTAAAAGAGAGCCAGTCCCCAGACTGGCTGGAAAGCACTCCATGAGCTACTGGGGAAAAGAGGTCAACAAGAGTGTGAGCAAGCAGAGGTCTAAGCTAATCAAAAGCAACTAGCCCAGGCTGGAGAGATGGCTTAGTGGTTAAGCGCTTGCCTGTGAAGCCTAAGGACCCCAGTTCGAGGCTCAGTTCCCCTGGTCCCATGTTAGCCAGATGCACAAGGGGGCACACATGTCTGGAGTTCGTTTGCAGAGGCTGGAAGCCCTGGCGCGCCCATTCTCTCTCTCTCCCTCTATCTGTCTTTCTCTCTGTGTCTGTCGCTCTCAAATAAATAAATAAAATATTTAAAAAAAAAAGCAACTAGCCCGACAAGATGCACACGCCAGTGCAATGGTGGCACATAGCCTTGGTAGATAACAGTGCTTTTCTGATAGGTTAGGAGATCTGCTCAGTAAAAAGGAACCCATTATCTGGAACAAGGAATCAGATCAGAATTTATGGAGACAAAGATTATGCACTCCAATGTCAAAATCCCACTAGTTTTTGGCTAAAAGAGGGACTACAGCCATCAAAAATCTCCCTAAATTAATAATGCTTATCCTATTTTACCTATGCTGATTTCATTCTACATTGGAGACTGTTTTTCTTTTTCAGAAGGTAATTAGACCCAGGGAGATAAACCACCCCTCACATTTTAGCCAAGGCCCAGGTGAAACCACAGAGGAACTGAAAAACTGAGCAAGAGTGCTGCTTCCATGGTGAGCCTGACTATCAGTGCCAGGGTGAAGAAAACAGATGCTGAGGAAACTTAACACATACCAAAGCAGAGATACAGAGACTCCTAAGAGCTCATCACTGAAGTAGACTTCCAACACACCAACCACAGCTCAGGAAATTTTATATAAGAGAGGGCAGAAAAATCGCAAGAATCACAAGTTGGGATGTCATACCCAGAGACATTGCCTCTTCCCAGTAACTGACTGCTGCTTCCAAAATGCATAACCCATGGAGAATACCAGCAACCCCACTGAGGAGAGCCCCCAGTGGAATTGGAGGCCAGAAGGAGAGAAAAGATGGTGCCAAGACATGATGTTTCCATAGAAAGTATGTTCTTAATGGAAAAAGAATACAAATTTAATATAAAGCAGGAAAAATTGGAATGAGCTGAAAAAGCAAAGAAATGGAAGGGAAGATCTTGGTTTATACACTAATAATATATATACTCACTGCTTCTTGATTAACCATACAGGTGACACAGAGAGAAAGAATTTTGGGAAATCACAAAAAAATTTATATCTTTAGCTGTAAAAGAATACCAATAAATTAGGTATTATGTTATTAATTTATGAAGTACCCACAGAAATCTATTATTTATTGATTTGAAAGTAATTTGTAGAAGATATATTCAAAGAATTTAAATGACTTGCCCCTATAACAACCAAAAACATCATGGAATATCTAATGGGATACATATTAAGAAAGGGAAAAGCCAGGCATAGTGGCACATGCCTTTAATCCTAGCACTCGGGAGGCAGAGGTAGGAGAACGGCTGTGAGCTCAAGGCCACAATGAGAATACATAGTGAATTCCTGGTCAGCTAGAGTAGACTCTACCTCAAAAAACCTAAAACAAAATAAAATAAAAAGAGAGAGAGAGAGTGAAAAAAAGAAAAAGAAAGAAAGAAAGGAAAAAAAGCTTAAAGACTTTTGGGGGACAAATGAGAATATTTTTAATGTGGACTAACTGTAAGGTATTAAAAAATTACTCATTTTGCATATGATCTGGTATAGAAATTATGGAAGAGTATGTCTACAATCTTAAGAAATATTCATAACTGAAGTAGTTAAGGGTAATACATAGTAGTCATTTATTTTCAAATGATTGAGAGAAAAATACACAACATTGATAGGTTCAAGCACATATAAATTTTAAATTAACAGATCTAGGAATAGGAAGGGAAAGATAATAAAATGTTAAGCGACACTAGTTAGTGAATATTTGAGAAAATGGGTGCTTATAAGATTGTAATAAATTGGAAATGTTGTTCTATTGTACCATATTTTGCCAAGTAGATGTACAATTATCAAAAAGTTAAAATAAAATTATTTAATACCATTTCCTCAAAACTCTCAAGCTATCTAAGACTCATGTATTGTTTTATAATTTCTACTTTCTAAAAAACAAAGTTCATACAAGAGCTTAAGTTTTTATGTTCACATTGTAGCCACACTGTTTCATCGGCAAATTGTCTTATAATGAAGGTATTGGTATGTTAACTAAATTACATTGTACTAAAACTACACTCTATACAATTCAATCCATAAGGACTAAAAGTCAGCCTCTCTGAACATACTATCAGATTCCAGACATTGCTTTCCATATGCCTAGTACTCAGGAGTCTTGTACAACTGCAATAGAAAAAAACCTCCCTGAATTTGAAACACATTAGAAGAATCGTTATATAAAGGACTTGAATCTGCTGGAGGAGAAGTATGCTGATAAAACAAATGTGATTCTTTTTTATCCACCAGTATGCACGAACATAAATCTTGGTAGAAGCTGTTTCCTTAGACATAATTGCTGTTTTTAAGCAACTATTACAAAATACAAAGTACTGCATCTACATTAACATATTGAATTTATCTTTTCCCTAATTTTCCTCATGATTATATTTTGGGAGTATGGTGTTATAATTACTCTCCTTTTATAGATAAGGCAAAAAGTACAATATGGAAACTAAAACAATGCAAATCTAAACACAGCTGTCTTGTAACAGAAATTCTTTGGTCTGAAATTCATGTAGTCTTTACATTAAACTAGATCATGACAGCTAAGTGCAAATACTGAGTCATGTCACCTGTTCTCATCATCTCAGACACCACTGAAAATATATTTAGATCACAAAAGTTAGACTAGACAGGTTACTTAATCCAACATTACCAAAATTCTCATTATACATAGAAATTATGACACCTAAAATACAAGCTACTCCCACTGCCAGAAAGAATTATTGATGGACATAGGGCCAAACGCAGGTCTGATATCATTTTTCTCCCTAAAGGTTACCTGGTTCGTAGATCTAGTTTTCCAATACAAAAACTGGAATAAATGTGTGAAAAATATGAGTGGGAAATAAGCAAGTATTATAGATATTTGCAATGTACACAAAAATTTAATTGTCCACATGGATTGAAATGAAGATGACTTTTTAGCTTAGGTAACTTTACAAGAAAAAAAATGGTCATGGCTCCCCATGGATTTTGTCATTATTTATAAGTCATTAAAAATATTATTCTGGAAGCCAGGCATGGTGGTGCATGCCTTTAATCTCAGCACTCAGGAGGCAGAGTAGGAGGATCACAGAGAGTTTGAGGCCACCCTGAGACTACATAGTAAATTCCAGGTCAGCCTGAGCCAGAGTGAGACCCTACCCTGGAAAAAAAAAAAATATGTGTGTGTGTGTGCATATATATATATATATATATATATATATATATATATATGCACACACACACACACATATGTATATATATATACACACACACACATATATTTTTGGTAAGACTGTTTAAGAATATGTGAATTCAGGCTAGAAAGATGGCTTAGCAGGTTGAGACACTTGTCTGCGAAGCCAAAATACCCAAGTTCTATTCCCAAGTAGCCATGTAAGCCAGATGTACAATATGGCACATGCATCTGGAGTTCATCTGCCATGGCTAAAGGCCCTGGAACAGCCATTCTCTCTATGTGCTTCTTCCTGTTTCACTCTTTGTTTATCAGATAAATGAATAAAATATATTTTTAAAAAAGAATATGTGAATTGAATCCAATAAAAGGGAGCATTTGGCCAAGTCAGCAGAGGTGCTTAAGAAGTCACCTGAGGTATAGATCCCATCCCTAAAGAAGACACCTTCCAATCAAGGGCGAGTTAGTGTAAACTCTACTGTATCCAGTGTGAGCACACAGCAGCAATCACAATGAAGCACATGGGATTTAGCACTGAAACGATCATCTACAAAGTAAACTCAAAAATCAACCAAACATTGACAGGCACAAGATAAAATAAATCACTTAAAGGAGAAAAATGGCTTCCAACCATGAAAACACTTGACTTTAATGTGATTTAAGACACTAAGGTATCTTAAGAAAGGGGAAATAAATGGTATTTATGAAGAGGTAGAAGCTTAAAGGAGAGGGGTGGCTAAAAGGCAGAACTGCAAGTGTCCCCTCAAGCCCCATCTGGGAGAAAGGAACTTGACTTGAGACATGTGCAGGCCTAGATATTCAAGACACCTAGCCTTTTACCCTTCACTTGTCATTTTGAACTCCACTCAGCTCAACTGTTTCAGCCCAGGAAACTTTGCTATTTTTATCTGGAGTTTGTCAATTCTACAAATTCCACAAATGAAATACTATGTGCCCTGGAGCCCAGTTTCAGTCCAACACTGAGAGACAGCCCTATTGCAAAGCAATGTTTTCCAAACTGTGACCATCACTTGTGTGGAGATAGGACTTATCTGGTCATGTGTTTTCTCAGACATGAAGGTACCTTCTTTTTCCACAGTAGAACTGGAGTACAACAGATTAATTGGTCACAGAAGGACAGCTGAGAACCAATAAGAACATCAGCAACAAGTCATATCACGCTCAGCGATATAGTTCCATTGGCAATGGTCTGAGCATGGATGGCCCAGCCACTATGAAGTCAGCCACGTCCCACACAAGGTAAATGTGCTTGTTCTTCGGAGGGGTGAAGGCACTGGATCAGAAACATCAAGCCTCAAATAGTTCACAGTTATAAATCTGAAAGTACTTTCTTGGGAAGAGCGGGACAGAAGAGAAGGACCTATCTTAAAATAGAATGCCAACTGAGGTAAGGAAGAACGAGGAAAATACGAAGCTACATCTTGCTAGCAGCAGAGGCAGATGACTAAGGTGGGAGCTGGATGCTGCCGTATTGCTTTGACAAGCAGGCTCTTCCAAAACATCTGCATGAAACACTAATTAGTTACACAGAGGAAAACAGTATGTAAAATGGAGATAGTTAAACCTGGCATAGGCCAATGTGCTTTTTTTTTTTTAATCTGATACACTTTTTTTTTAATACCAATATGCCAGGTGATCAAGGTTAACACCATCTTGTAACTTTGATGTGATGTCCTGGGAGGTGCACAGCATTCTTTTTGTTAACTAAGCCTCTTCATGAGGAAAATCCTCACCATGAATAATTAAAGCCCTGGACTCTTTAAAACTGTCAAGGTCTTAAAGGACAGGCAAGAATTAAGAAACTTTTTCAAAGTAAAGGAGTTCAGAGACATGAAAATTAGATGTAATAGATATTCCTGGACAGGATCTTGGAGCAGAAGGAAAAAGACATTGTTGAGCTCACAATGTGGACATTATGAACTGAATGGAAGTTCTGTACTCATGTTTGTTTCCTGATTAAGGGTACTACATGCTAGTTATGTAGACGAATTTAACACTTGGTCTCCAGCTGGTGGTATATTTTAGGACACTAGAACTTTGGGACATAGCACCTAGCTAGAGTTCAGAGACCAACAGTGACACGCCCTGAGGGTTATAATACAACCCAACTTCCAGTTCTGCTTTTCACTTCCTGCTTGTTACAAAATATGAGCAACTGCAAACTCCCACCAGCATGAACTGAGCTATGGCTGTATCCCCTGAACTGTGAGCCAAAATAAATCTCTCCTCTCATAAACTGCTACTGTCAGATATTTGAATATAGTGACATCAAATTAACTGATGCAATGTTAATGTGAAATTGAGCCTAACTTTAGCCATTAAGTCTTTCCAGTATGGAAAGTTAACAAACTAATTGGCTCAAATCTGTTTCAGGTACGACAATGCTTCAGATCTTATGAATGTTCTGTATTTTGAGCTGGGCAAAGCTGAGGCAGGATCATCACAAGTTTGAGGCCAGTCTTGGCTGCATAGAAAGATCCTCCAAAAAGTGAAGGGCTGGAGAGAATGCTTAGTGGTTAAGGTGCTTGCCTGCAAAGCCAAAGGACCCAGGTTTGATTCCCCAACACCCACTTAAGCAAGGTGCATAAGGTGGGGCACGTGTCTGGAGTTCCTTTGCAGTGGCTGTAGGCTCTGGCATGTCCATTCTCTCTCCTCTCTCTCTCTCTCTCCCTCTCTCAAATAAATAAATAATAAAACATTTTAAAAAATGAAAATGAAAGAAAACAAACAAGTAAAGAAATTTGCTATACTTTTTACCTACCAATCAGAAAATCAAGTTATACCATAATAACTATAACATGCATCACTTGTATCATTTTTGATCTCATAATAGTGATCCATATTTAAATCTCGAATTCAGTATAGCAGAGGAGGCACAGAATCCATTATGTACAGTTCACTGTAGGGTGGAAGAGGGAACTTAGTCTGGGGAAGAAGGACCAAGTGACTTTCATGCATAATGTTTTATTTCCTTTATGAAACAAAAACATGGCAGTGGCAGAGTGCTAGCAATCTCTCTTCTGCATGATGGGTACAAAATGCTTGTTATATAATTATGCTGATATGGATGAGCTTGCAATATAGCAGGCTACTGAATCACTGTCAGGCCATATAATTTAGCACAAAATGATGGCATATGATTGGGTCTAAAGTAAATCCTAACTGTGTAGAAAGCATGCACTGATGTGAGCTAAACACAAGGCTAACTCAGGTAGATTCAGTTCCTTCAGTGGCTGCTGTGAGACTTGAAAGTGAACTTATGAAATGCTTCATGACTTTGTGAATAATTATTCCCAAATTAATTCACAAAATTAAAATAAAAAACTACTAAAGCACTGCTTTTTCCTGAAGCCTTGATAATTATGTAAATGTTTAATTGGCTTGCTTCGGTTTCTGTGAAGGTGAATGAATTAAAAAAAAAATGTATAGCAACTACAAAGACAGTAGTTATTTCAGCTTTAAAAATACTAATTTAGTCTTACATGTGAAATAAGCACACACAGCACCTACTTAGTCTGGAGCCTATATAAATTACCATAATATGCTCACCAACATGTATAGAATCAACCTATCTACAAGCATTTATTGGGCAAGTGCTATGTGGCAACCCCAGCTCATTCTTTATTGAAGGGGTAAGTTTACCTATACAAACAATAATTGCCATTAGTAAAGATGGAAAACACTCCCAGATGTGACCTTTAAAGTAGGAACTTATCATCTAACTGGACAGATGAAAACACATTACTTAAAAAGTTTGTGCCAAATAACTAGAGTGGCTACAGAGGCAACCAATAATAAAATGAGAAAAACTTGTTAAGAACATGGATGAGGTACAACCAAAACATAAGCAAGTGAGGAAATTCCAGACACATGAAAGTACATGAGCTATCTATCCACCAAGGCAGAGACCAAAACAGAACTGGCAGAAGAAAAGACAGCTCCCTGTGCACATATGCAAACTCATGGGAGGTGATGAGATACACAATTGGACAAGGAGAATTAGAGCAGTTTGGAATAAATGCTAAGTGCTTGGGAAGCCTTGGAGGTTCTTAAAATGAGATTTTGCCTGAAGATCATTTGAACTTGATGGGTCCAAGTTAAGAAAGAAGATGAATATGAACCAAATTCCCAAGGACTCCCATATAATGGAGGGCAAAATCAATGCCCTTATAGGGGTCTATCAGTCCCTATGTGGTGTGAAAACTTCGACCTTATCTCTGACTTTGTTTTCCACTTTTTGCTTCTCTTCATTTCAATTGAATTGGCCTCTGAACTAAGCCACCTTCATGACAGACACTCCAAAATTGGCATACTTTCATGTGATGTCCCCTCAACCCAACGTGATTTTCTTCACATACACTCATGGCTAACTCTCTCATCTTCTTTACGTCCTCACTTGTGGTACAACCACTGGGGAGGATGATTTGACAGTTTCATCAAAGTGTAATCACAGAACTACTAAAGGATTTAGCAATTCTGCTTCTCAGTCTATGTCCCCAAAGAACCAGAGGCAGGGAGTCACATGGATATTTGTGCACCCATGATCACAATAGCCACAATTCACAGTAGAAGCAGCCCAAGTACTTATCAATAAGTAGATGGATAAACAAATGTGGAATAGTCATATAATGGAATATTATCCAGCCTTAAAACAAAGGGAATTACAATACTGATGAACCTTGTAGAATTGTGCCAAGTGAAACAATATAGTCACAGAAAGACAAATATTGCATGAGTTCACTGAAATGAGTATCTAAAACAGACAATTTATAGAGAAAGAAAGTGAAACAGTGGTTAGTAAGGGTCTTTGTTATAGGTTTAAATAAATTTCTGGTGACACAGCAGTGATGTTTGTACAACAGTATCTATACTTAACTGTATGCTCACAATTGGCCAAAGTAGTAAATTTCATGATACATATATTTTACCTTTAAATAAAAAAAAATTAAATGTTACTGATTTCTGGGGTAAGATGGAAGATTAGACACTGCCTCCATGTGACATATATAGGTCACTCAGGACAAATGTCAACCTATTTCAGAGTTAAACTATGGCACCAGTCAAATGGACTTAAGAGGCATCTATAGATTATTTCTCAGTAACCCATGGAACAACTCATAAAACACATCACTTTTAGGCCAGAAAGTAAGTCTTAATAAATACAAAACACATAATAAAATTAATTTCTTTTTGTATCTTACCAGGTAACAGTAGAATAAAACTAGAAACCAATATAGCAAGAAACACCAGAGAAGCTATACAAATACATGGAGACTAAGCCATGTATTATTGAGTGACCAGTGGGTCATGGAACAAATCAGGGAGGAAATTAAAAAATTCCCAGAGTCCAATAAAAATGAGAGGAAAATTTATCAGTATCTTTGAGATACATCAAAGGCAGTTCTAAGGGAAGAGCTTATAGCTACAAAAGTTTACATAAAAATTAGACATCTCTCACATAAATAATTTCATTTTTGAGGCTGTTTCACTCTAGTTCAGGCTAACCTGGAATTCTCTCTGCATCCTGGGCTGGCCTCAAACTCACAATGATACCCCTACCTCAGCCTCCTGAGTGTGAGAAATACAGTGATGAGCCATGACCCCCATCTCTCAAACAACTCATGATGTATCTCAAGGTATTAAAAACTAGAGCAAGCCAAACCCAAATGCAAGAGAGGGAACAAAATAATTTTAAAAATCAGGTAAGAACTTAATAAAAGGAAAAAAATAAATGGATGAGAGATGGCACAGATGGTAAAGCATTTGCTGCTGAAATCTAAGTTTAAGTATCTAGGTTAAGAACTCAAGATATCAAATAACAAGGCTTCTGTAATCCCCACACTCTGACGGTGAGATTGTAGGCAAAGAATGGAGAAATGCCCAGAAGCTCGTGGGCTAGCTAGTTTGGCCAATGCATCAGAGAACAACAATAATGAGAACAAGAGATATTCCCTCAAACAAGGTGGAAGGTGAAGACTGACACCCAAAAGTTGTCCTCTGACCTCCACACACATTCTGTGACACATGTGCTATGGCTATACTCACACATATCAACATTCTCCCTCCCTCTCTCTTTCACACACTCAGACACACCCCAAAGTTAAGAATACAAAGAATGAAGGAAACAAAGAGTAGGTTCTTTGAAAACAAAAACAAGATTCATAAACCCTTGACAAAAATTAACTAAAAAAGGAAATGACCAAAATTTATAAAATAAGAGGTGAAAGGAGGGCATTACAACTCATGCCAGTAAAATGCATAGGACCATTAAAGAATTCAAGAATGCTTTGAAAACTTACATTCCAAACATCAGAAAAATATAGGAGAAATTGATAAATGCCTAGACATATAACCTACTAAAATTAAATCAAGAGGATATAAATAATTTGAGAGATCCATAGGTGTTCTGATACCTGACAAAATATACTTCAAGCAAAAATTAGAGGAGATGAAGCAGAAGTAAAAAGTTTTCCCACAAGAAAAGCTTAGGACTTGGTGGATTCATTGCTGAACTCTACCAGACCATTCATACTGTTTCATAAGGGAAAAGGGGAAAGAACACTGCCTAATTCATTCTATAAAGTCAGTGTGGAATGATACTGGATCCCAAAACTGGATAAGGACATACCAAAAAAGAGAAACCTACATGTTAATTTCCCAAATGAAAATAGACCAAAAATTTAAAAAAATACCTGCAAATGAACCTTAAGAACACATCAAGAAGACCATATACTATAATCAAATTGATTAGATTCCAGCAGTGAAAGGATAGCTTAATATATACAAATTAATATATGTATGAAGTATATAAATTAACCTCAAGAAAAAATATATGATCGCTTCAACAAATGAGTAAGCGGCTCCTGACAAAGTATAACATCCTTTCATGATAAAATCCCTGAAGAAACTATGCATAGAAGGAATATACTGTGATATAACAAAGGCAATATAATTGATAGTGAACTTATACCAAATGAGTAAACTCTGAAAGCATTTCCTTTAAAACCAGGGCCAAGATAAAGGTGCATAGTATCTCCATTTTTATATAATACAATGCATGAAGTCTTAGCTAGGATAGGAGAAGAAAGAAACAAAAGGAGTACAAGTAGGAAAGGAAGAAATCAATGCACCTCTCTGTGCAGAGAGCATGAGCCTATACTTAAAAAGATTCTGATGACTCCACCAAAAATCTCTTAATCCTGATAGATAGCTTCAGCAAAGTAGCAGGATATGAAACCTGCTATATATAAAATACAAATACCCAAAAATCAATAACTTTTCTGTACACCAATAATGAGCTCACTATAAAAGTCAGCGGGAAGATTCATTCATAATAGCTTTAAAAACTTAAGCACTAAGTAATAAACCCAACCATCTCGGTGAGCCCTTCCTAATCATTTTATTATGAATTTTACAAACTCTCTCTTTCAATCTTGCACTTCATACTCCCTTTTACCTGCATTTTCCCCTTCTCTTTTCTTAGCAACCATCACAAATGTTCCTTTATTTCATTTAGTTCACTGCCTGCCCCAATCTTATAGACTACTGTTTGTACACTAACACCTGCAGCAGTAACTGTGTACAGTACAAGGAACTGTTACTGTTAATAATGCCTGCAACCCTAGACCTGCAGGTGGAAGGAGGCAAAATTAGCTATTTGTGGGCTATGGCTAGGAGACAGGAAGATGTTAAAGTATAGGAGGTAGAGTATTTATTAAAAGAAAGATGACAGTAAAAACATGCATGACACTCAAAAAAAGAGAATGTGTGAGAGCAGAAAAGAAATGAAACAGAAGATTATGTCAGGGTAGGCTTTATTTGAGATGAATAGAATAGAAGCTCCAGTAAGTAAAGAGGGGACACAAGGCCAGACTTTAGAAATACTAACCAATACTACATTCACATATTAGGGCTGGCAGTGGGGGCCTGTGAACCTTGCCAAAGTATGGTTTAAGCCACCAGAGTAATGAATTCACCACAAGAATATGTTAATAAAGAAGGAAGAGAAAAGGGTCGAGGGCATGACTTGATGAGAATATACCAAAAGGCTAAGGGTCAGGAAAGAAACAGGGACAAATAAAATTTGGAAGAAAATTGGGGGGAGGGACAGATGAGGAAGGAACAAAAGCCACATTCAGCAAGGAGGCTGTTGATAACTTTAGAAAAGGGTTTGAAACCCTGGCATATCTGTGTCTGTTTTCAAAAGTGTGATGCTTATAAAAGACACCTACATAAAGACTCACAGTACTGCTCCTGTATTTATATTCATGTATGTGTGACGCAATCTTGTCTTCTCTTCATTCCTTCTTCCTTTTCCTCCTTTCTTATATATTTGTACGTATGATTCTCATCAGCATCTAACACATTTGATTTGTTCACGCTGACTTACTATCTTACCACATATAGAAAATATTGTCAGTGTTGAATTTTTAAATCTAAGTTGATTCCTTCTATTCTGACTAGACACAAGTGTGTCTAGCATACAACTCAGTCATCTTTTCTTCTGCGTCTTCAGAATGTCCCTCTCTGCCTATCATACTTGTATTTGTTTCTCTAACAAGCATTCCATTTGCCTCCGTCAGAGTGCCCTTCCTCTGGTTCCATCTGCCCCTGAAGACTGTAATTTACAGCATGCTATCCGCACTTCAGACCCAATTACAAAATATTCAGGTCATCTTTTCCTGTCTACACTTGATTAGAAGTGCAGGTTGGGTCGAGGACTTTTTGAGATAGGTGTGCTGATAGCATGAATTAACACCTCACAGCCTGGAGAAAACAAGCAAACCATAAATCATAGCAATGAGTACAAAAAGGAAAATACACGAACTTTGGGATATAGAGTGTAAGAAAAAGCCTAAAAATTTCAAAACCTGTGATAATGGTTTCAAATTGTCAGGACATGGTTAGATTGGGTACATCAAATTTAACTTAGTAGCTATGAAGCTGCAAGTACAATTTTCATTATAAAAACTTGCATGGAAACCTCAAGCTAATCTAGAAAATTCTTATGTGAAATATTATGTGCTAATCCCATAGAGTTGTTGCTAGGGATAGAAGATGAGAAACATGATGTAACTACTATACAGATAATAGTAATATTTTAGTAATATTTTATATGTGGTACTTTCATGTTTATAAAAAATTGTTTGCATATTTCATGCAACTGCCATAGCAGTTAGGAGCATAGTAGGTAAGACTCAGAAATAAAGTGATGTATTCATTACCAATTCAACACTAACATATAAAGAGGAGATTTGTGTAGTAGTGTTTCACATGTGAGGACAGTGAGAGGAACCCATAGAGTAGAATCCCTTCACATGAGGCACACTGGCTTCCATCCAGAGCACCAACTGCCGTTTTACTGTATTGATAATCAAACAGTATACCAGAGCACAAATCTTGAGCCATTTCACATCTTACAGTACAAATCTACACCTCTTAATCAATCAAGTAACTTTTGGGGTTTTTTTGTTTGTTTGTTTTTGTTTTTGTTTTTGTTTTTTGAGGTAGGGTCTCACTCTAGCCCAGGCTGACCTGGAATTCATTCTGTAGTCTCAGGGTGACCTCGAACTCACAATGATCCTTCTACCTCTGCCTCCCGAGTGTTGGAATTAAAGGCGTGCACCACCACACCCGACTTTCAAATAACTTTTCAAACTATGATTCTAGCAGAGCTGAAGATGTGTCAAATGACATATAGACAAGATTATTTATTGTAACAGTTTGCATGGCCAAATAACAGAAACTTCATAAGTGTCTTTAGAGGGAAGATTAAATAAGTGGAATACTCCTATTAGTAAGTATAGTTCAGAGCAGTGAATGTGGAATTAACATTATTTGTGGACACAGTGGGGACCAGAGACAGAATGTGTAGGTTTACAAATGTAAAGAATACACACAGAAAGTGTTTGCCTCCACAGAGATAAATTGTGACTCTAGAAGATAGGATGGGAATGAAAGTTTAAGTTTTACAGAATACCCTTTTGTAGCTATGATTTTGGAAAGATATAAATAAAACAAAATAGCTACTGCTTCAGGTATGTATAAGGACAAAAGCAAAAGAGAAATAATTCTACCCTCTTTGAAGTATCTAGGTACAGATGAAGATGCCACACATGAGCCCATGGGAAAATACAACAGTGCCCCAGATTATAATGCTCACATGAGCCCATGGGAAACTATGGCTGTGCACAGATACACCCATGGGAATCTACAATAGCACACACCTGTGAATCATAATTATTTTGGGGTACAAAGTTTTAATTTCCTCACTATCAAATTTTAGTGCTCTTAACACTGTGCTTAAAACAAAACAAAGATATAATCAGAAGCTCCCTCTAGGACTTGGGCATGTCTAACCAGCAGTCCACAGGTTATAGCCCAGGACAGTTATGTGTGGTGGCACATTTATACAATGGAGTTCTACTCAGCGGTGAAGAAAAATGAAGTTATGAAATTTGCAGAAAAATGGATGGACCTGGAAAGTATTATACTAAGTCAGGTAACCCAGACCCAGAAAGCCAAGCGCCACATGTTCTCTCTCATATGTGGATCCTAGCTACAGATGACTGGGTTTCTGCGTGAGAATGAAAATACTTAGTAGCAGAGGCCAGTAAGTTGAAAAGGAGACATAAAGGGTAGAGAAAGGAAGGAGGGAGGATACTTAATAGGTTGATATTGTATATATGTAAGTACAATGATTGTGATGGGGAGGTAATATGATGGAGAATGGAATTTCAAATGGGAAAGTGTGGGGGTGGGGAGGGAGGGAATTACCATGGGATATATTTTATAATCATGGAAAATGTTAATAAAAATTAAATTAAAAAAAATAAAACCAAAAAAAAATAAAAATAAAAATAAAGAAGTTGGAGTTGCACATGTAGTGGCACACGCCTTTAATCTGGGCCCTCAGGAGGCAGAGGTGGCTTTACGTCTGAGGCCAGCCTGAGACTGCATAGTAAATTCTAGGCCAGCCTGAGCTAAAGTGAGATCCTACTGAAAATTCCCCCCAAATTGTTGTACATTGATTTCACTGAATGAGGGTCTGTACCTACAACTCCCACTGTTGAAGAGTCAACTATACATCTTACAAAGAAGGGAAAAGAAGGTGACCATTGCCTTAAGTTCTCCTGACACCTAAGGGACTCTTGTTAGCAACCAGGGTCTTTGTAAGCTCCGTTGGAATATTGGCCAGCAGCCTTGTCACTGTCATCAAGATTCTCCTCTTTGAGGCACCACAGTCCTCTGTAAGCAGAAACAGGGAAAATGGGGAAACACAGAACCCCCAGGTGGTTAAGTCCAGTAGAGCCTTTCCCTCACATCTACAACTAAGAGCTCTGGCCACAGCCAAAGCGAAATCCCTGAGGCTGGAAATGAGCAACAGAGGGAAGCTGAGCTGGATGCACCTGGGTTGGAGGATGGGTTCCCTCCCCCACTCCCAGCCCTGGATTTGGCAGAAGCACCTACACAGTAAATACTCAATAGTTACACAATAACACACACTGGAAGACGAATACAGCACCACCCTAAACAGGGGACCCAAAGCAGCACAGCAAGGGCTTTGAGGATGGAGTGAAGCATAAAACCCTGCCCACTTCCAGACTCATCCAAGAAACACATGAACGGGGCAAACACAAAGTAGCACCACCAAGTCTTAGAAAACTAAACTGAGATTAGAACTACTGCCCTCAAAAAAAGAAAGAAAGGAAGGAAGGAAGGAAGGAAGGAAGGAAGGGAGGGAGGGGAGGGAGGGAGGGAGGGAGAAAGAAAGAAAGAAAGAAAGAAAGAAAGAAAGAAAGAAAGAAAGAAAGAAAGAAAGAAAGCAGGCAGGCAGGCAGGCAGGCAGGCAGGCAGGCAGGCAAGCAAGCAAGGAAGGAAGGAAGGAAGGAAGGAAGGAAGGAAGGGAGAGAGAAAGAGAAAAGAAAAGAAAAGAAAAGAAAAGAAAAGAAAAGAAAAGAAAAGAAAAGAAAAGAAAAGAAAAGAAAAGAAAAGAAAAGAAAGGGAGGGGAGGGGAGGGGAAGGGAGGGGGAAGGGGAGGGGGAGGGGGAGGGGGGAGGGGGAGGGGGAGGGGGAGGGGAAGGGGAAGGGGAAGGGGAAGGGGAAGGGAAGGGAAAAGAAAAGAAAAGAAAAGAAAAGAAAAGAAAAGAAAAGAAAAGAAAAGAAAAGAAAAGAAAAGAAAAGAAAAGAAAAGAAAGAAAGAAAGAAAGAAAGAAAGAAAGAAAGAAAGAAAAGAAAAAGGAGCAAGAAATTTAGTCTGAACCTGAACTCATTGCCTACCAGTCCAAACCAAATGAACAATTGTCCAGACAATAACAAGCCCAGAACCTACACAACAACATATACAATGGCCTGGATTCAATTCACTTTCCTTCTACTTACAAAGACCTAGTAAAATATGACCAGTTCTTATGGGGTTAAAAGGATTCTAGTTCTGAGATTGCTCAAAGGGTAGAAACATGTCAATTCCCTATGTGGATATGGGATAAAGGGAAAGACAGGAATTTTCAAAAGAAAAGTAGACACTACCAAGAGAACCAACTAGATATATTAAATAAACAGGAAGTATGTAAAATTAATTCCCACTGACTTTTTCAACAAAACAGCAGAGGTAACAGAGGAGAGACTGAACTCAAAGAGTAAGGGAAATTACCTGAAATGGGGAAAAAAAGAGAACTAATTTTAATTATTTCATGGACCTAATGAAAAATAGCAAAAGTATTAATATAGCTGGATATGGTGGCACATGTCTGTAATCCCAGCAGCAAAAAATTAAGGCTAAAAATGTCCCAAATAATGATACACTTTACTAGAAGCTTGAAGATAACCATTATCTAAACACATCAAAGCTGCTTAAAAGCAAAGATAAAGAGAAAAATTATACATTATACAGAAAGAACGAATGAATTACTTAAGATTTCTCATCCAAAACCAGAAAGATCAGAAAACATCTTTACAGTGCTAAAAGAAACAACAACTAAAGAAACCCTACCAACATGTAAATCTATACTCATTGATGGAAGGCTGAATTAAGGAGGACTAGGAATTCAATTTTTCTGCTAAAGATATGCAAAAGTAAGTGCTTCAGTATTAACTGAACTGACACCAGACAAAAGCAGATATTTACAAATTGAAGAACAATAACCTTAATGACAATGCTCAGGTGGTTAGACAGGCTCCTGTTCTCACCTATATAAAATGTACGTAATTTTTGAAAGTAAAAGTTATAACACTGGAGGAATTTTCAATATATGTAGATTTAATAATTATGATTATAACACAAGTGAATGCAGGAGAATAAAGTAACATATTTTGGTAAGGTTCTGACATTTTAATTGACATTATACAATATTAACTCTAATAAACTGAAAATATTGCATGTATGTTGTAATTCCTAGAGCATTCACCATAAAATATTGTCACAGGGAACCAAATGTCCACTAGATAAATTTAAATGGGATGCTAAATATTTAAATAATAGAAAAGAAGACAGAAAAAGTAAGAGAAAAATGCAACAGAAGGGACCTACAGAAGGCAAGTAACATAATATATCCACTTCCATTACAACAATAATTACATTAAACATAAATGTTCTAAACACATCCACATAAACACTGTCAGATTAACAAGTAAATATATGCTGCCCAAAAGAAATTAATTTTAAACACAAAAGTCTAGATATACTAAAAGTAAAAGATTGCAGGGCGTGGTGGCACACACCTTTAATCCCAGCACTCAGAAGGCAGAGGTAGGAGGATCGCCATGAGTTTGAGGCCACCCTGAGACTACATAGAGAATCTCAGGTCAGCCTGAGCTAAAATGAGACCCTACCACAAAAATAAATAAATAAATAAAATAAAATAAAAATAAAAAAATAAAAGATTGACAAAGCATGTTGTATATGAAATAATCAAAAGAAAGCTAGAATGGCTATATTAACCTCAACCAATCTCCTATTTGTCTTTCTCATTTTTAAAAAAATATTTTATTTTTCTTTATTCATTTGAGAGAGAAATAGGCAGGGAGAGAGAGAGACAGAGACAGAGAGAGAATGGGCATGCTAAGGCCTCCAGTCACTGCAAACAAACTCTAGATGTGTGTGTGTCCCCTTGTGCATCTGGCTTACATGGGTCCTAGGGAGTTGAACCTGGGTCCTTTGGCTTTGCAGGTAAGTGCCTTGACCACTAAACCATTTTTCCAGACTCCTTTCTTAGTTTTTTATTCTTCTACAGTAACATATTTTGGTTCATGGTGATTATTCCCCCACTAGTCATAAGACCATTTCTAGAGAATTAAGTCAGAATACTCTTTCCCTTTATAAGTTTATCATAGAAGACAAACTATTTATGTGTAAACTAAACTGTAGTAAATAGAACTAACACACTAAATGTTGGAGAGAGGGGTTAAGTTCTATACATACACATGAGATTTTATGGGCATCCGGAATATGGTAGGTTAGAAAATAATGCTGATGGAAGGAAAATGCTAACAAGCAGCTTGTGAATATAAAAACTAGTTTCAGAAGGAAATAAATGTGGATTTTGAATACCATGCCTAAAGCAAGCATAAAGCTATATGGTATATAGATAGATAAACCTTTTTAAACTTATTAGACTTTTAAATATTAGCAAAAATATTACATAGACATACTATCATATCATCTTACATTACAATGATGAAAATAATGCTTTGGGGTTCATACCAAATTGATAAACTCACCTAAACATTCATTCTCCATATGAAACTGCAGACTTGCACCCATTCCACCCCTCCACCAATTTTGTAAGGTGGAAGAGAAAGAATATTAAGCAAGGAAATACAAACTTAGAAACTTCTTCAATGGAAAATCACTAGTTGCCTAAAACATGTGGACTGGTACCTTCCACACAAAGTTATCATAATAACTTAAAACTTAGAGGAGGGGAAACCTAGAAGAAAATGTAAAATGAATAGAAAGAACTGGACCCTGTAGTATATACAGACCATCACTGCTCACCCCCATCTTGTGTGTTTTAACATCCTTTTGGTGGTCTTATTTTTTTACAATAAAAAGCATTCTACTGTAGATACGAGGCAATTATCTTTTATAAGTGAAGCAACAGAAAGTACTTTTATGATACAATTCATTCATGTTCATGTTTTATCTTAATGTTTGTTTATTTATTTATTTATTTATGTCAGAGCAACAGAGAGAGAGAGAAAGAGGCAGAGAGAGAGAGAGAGAATGGGTGTGCCAGGGCCTCCAGCCACTGCAAACGAACTCCAGATGTGTGCGCCCCCTTGTGCATCTGGCTAAAGTGGGTCCTGGGGATTCAAATCTCGAACCGAGGTCCTTAGGCTTCACAGGCAAGTGCTTAACCTCTAAGCCATCTCTCCAGCCCTCATGTTCATGTTTTTAAACATGTGTGTGTTTGCGCAAGAAGGCCAGAGGTTGATATTAGGAGTCTTCCTCAGTCACACTTCACTTAACTTTTCTGAAACAATTTAGAGTTTACTAATTCCAAAAGATTAGCTAACCAGCACATTCTCCTGTTGCACCCCCCAGCACTAGCATTACAGGTGTGTGCAACCACTCTTGGCTGTTTGGCATATGAATTTGATCCTCATGTTTACTAAGAAAGCACTTAACCCACTGAGACATTTTCACAACCTGGTTTGACTTTATCAAGGAATGATAGTGATGTGTTAAGTGGAAAACGACAAGTGGAAGTTAAATGCTAGTTCTTTCTGTCACTATACCACAAGGGATATTTATAGGCATGGAATGTTAATTGTACAAAGCAAAATTCAAGGGAATAATACAATCTGTAAAAGAGGATCAAAAGCAGAGGTGCAAAGCAACTCCCACAATTTCAAAGCTAAAGAACAAGAGAGTAGAGTGTCTAGAAAGAGGCCCACAGGGATACAGTCAACTGATCAAAATTTGAAAGCCATCAAGATGTTCCTCTAATGGGCTGATGAATAACCAAATGGTGGATGAACCAGACAGTAGGATATTCTTTGGTCATTAAGAATGAAATATTAGGCTGCAAGAGATGGCTTAGCAGTTAAGGAACTTGCCTACAAAGCCAAAGAACCTAGATCCAATTCCACAGGACCCACATAAGCCAGATGCAAAAAGTGGCACATGAATCCAGAGTTTGTTTGCAGTGGCTAGAAGCTCTGACATGCCCATTCTCTCTCTAGCTGCCCCCTCCCTCTCTGCTTCTTCCTCTCTCTCTCTCTCTTAAATAAATAAATATTTTCTTTAAATAAAAATGAGAGGAGCAAGACATGGTGGCACATGCCTTTAATCTCAGCACTCGGGAGGCAGAGGTAGGAGGATCGCCATGAGTTCGAGGCCACCCTGAGACTCCATAGTAAATTCCAGGTCAGCCTGGGCCAGAGTGAGACCCTACCTCAGGAAAAAAAAAAAAAAGAATGAGAGGCTTGGAGAGACAGCTTTGTGGTTAAGCGCTTACCTGTGAAGCCTAAGGACCTGGTTCAAGGCTCGATTCTCCAGGATCCACGATAGCCAGATGCACAAGGGGGCGCATGAATCTGGAGTTCGTTTGCAGTGGCTGGAGGCCCTGGTGTGACCATTCTCTCTCTCTATCTGCCTCTTTCTCTCTCTGTCTGTCGCTCTCATATTAATAAATAAAAATAAACAAAAATATTTTTTAAAAACGAATGAGATATCAAGTCATAAAAACACACTGAACAACCTCACATACATATTTTTAATTGGTTTTTCAAGGTAGAGTGTCACTTTAGCTCAAGCTGACCTGGAATTCATTATGTAGTCTCAGGCTGGCCTCGAACTCTCTGCTGACCTATGCCTCCACAGTACTGGGTTTGAAGATGTGTGCTACTATGTATCTACCAGCTTCACATACATATTTTTAAGTGAAAAAGTTTTAATTTAATAGGCTCGTGAGTCCAGTGGCATGGCATACAACATTCTAGAAGAGACAGTGAAATTATTAGTGCTTCCAGGAGTTCAGAAGGGGAGGAGAGAGGAATGAGCAGTGGAGCATGAGAATATTTTAGGGCAGTGAAACTATTCTGCATGATTTTGCCATGCTGGCTCTGTGCCAGGGCACATTTATAGAAGGTACATCATAAAAACGTAAACTTTAATCACCTATGGCCTTTATCAACAATGCCTCAGTGTTGGCTAGGCTACAACAAAACTGTGGGGGGGGGTATGCGTGTACAAACATGTGCACCCCATGCACATGCACGCAGAGGCCAAGGATGACATCAGGTATATGAGGTGTCCTCCATCTTTTGTCTTTATTTTCCTGAGAGCCTCTCCCTGAACCAGCAGTTCACTGGTTTTTGTTTATTTATTTATTTTTGGCTAGACTGGTGTGGTTATAGTAAATGAGTACTGTTTTCATTGTTTCTGACAATTTGCAAAAAGCTGAAAACAACAGTACTCCTGTGTTAAATGGCATTTCAGATTTTCTTCTGATCCTGGCTTTAATAAGGTAGGGTGACCTTTGAGCTTTAAATGTATTAATACAATATCTTGAATACAGAGATATTCCAGATTAAGTTTTCAAAGTGTGGTCTTCAGAACAGCAGCGTGGGGATTACCAAAGAGCTAGTTAGAAACACAGTTCTGATCTAGATCGGCTGAGTCAGAAATGCTTGTGCTAGACACGCTCTGTTCTAAGGTGCCTTCCCACATGACTGTGATGTCCAGGGTAGCTGGGGAGTCACTATTCCAGGTATTCAAAAATGCAAAAGCAAGTCTTACCTTCCTTTATTAAAACTGACTGGGCCACAGGGGCCTTCATACTCATATGAGAATGGGCTCGAGAAGTTCATTATCTTTTAATCATGCCTTCCTATCATGCAAGGAAAATCCCTCTAAGAGCTCCTCTAATTCAGGAGAAAAACTCAAGCTCAGCTCCAATGCTAAATCAAATCTGTTTACCCAGTTAAAAATTTAAAAAAAAAAAAAAAACAGTTTCTCTCTTGAAAGAGGTGACTCCCTCCCTCTACATCCCATTTTGCCCAAGAAGCTGAATTCTGAGAAAGTAGAAACAGTGTCCAGGAATATGTCAACGACCCCAAAATGTTGGCAGGCTTCTAAGTCTTTAAAGTTTGTGCCCTGAAGGGTCTTTATAAATGGAAACATCAGCTCTGTGGTTTTGGATGAACCACTGAACTTCTGAAGTCTAATACCTGTATCTATAAAACAGAAGTAAAAGCAGGTTGTCCTTCACAGAGTGTATATGAGGATTAAATGAGATTATCCATGGAGGGCTGCAAGAATGGCAGTTGGCACGGGACACAGCTCCAATAAATACTGGCCACAATCACTGACACCACATTCTCACGACTGCAGCTCCCACAGCACCACTGCCTCAACATTGTGCCAGTTACCTAGGGGCTTTTCCTTAGTGTTTTCTTTTTTCCTACCTTCTGACATTTAGTGCTGTCCAGACCACCATGCTGAATGTTTATGCAGCAAACATAATCCCATCTTCTACTGGGCTTTGATAGAGCTCAGATCAGATTAAACCATTAAAAACCTTTGTAAGTAATGGATATTCTATTAGTAGCTGCTCCAATCACCATACACACAATTTTTATTTTAAAGAGTAGCTCTGGGGCTAGGGAAATGGCTCAGCAGTTAAAGGTGCTTTCTCATAAAGCCTGATGGCCAGAGTTTGATTCCCCAATACCTATATAAAACCAGATATACACAGTGACACATGTGTCTGGATTTCACTTGCAGTGGCAAAAGGCCCTAGTGTACCTTCAGTCTCTGTTAACTCTCTCTCTATCCTCGCAAATATATATTTAAAATATTTGTAGCTTATTTAACAGAGACAGAGAGGGCCAGACAGAGGGAATGAGTGCACCAGGGCCTCCTGCCATTGCAAACAAACTGCAGATACATGTGCCACTTTGTGCATCTGGCTTTACGTTGGTACTGAGTAATCAAACCTATACCATCAGGCTTTGCAAACAAGCACCTTTAACCACTGAGTAATACCTCCATCTCTAAATAAAGATATTTTATATAAGATTATCTCTTACAAGGATCAAGCAAATGATTATGTCAAATGTACACAATATTCATCTTGGAAAGATTCCTGAAATTCAAAAAAAAAAAAAAACCAGAAAGATTAAAAAGACAGAAATTGAAAGGCTGCCTTTGGCTCCTTGCCACTATATTGATCAAAGAGAGTCTCCAGTTGTGTAAATGAGAAAGAGAACTCATCTCTGAGCAAATCCTTCCCGATATATGGCTAATTGTAGCCCTTTGAAGTTGACACAGCTGAAATCATACTCATGCATGAATTATGCACTACAGAAGAACAGAAGCGCCACTCACAAGATGACTCATGGTATGAGAAGCTAAAGGCACAACTTGTACTGTGCGTTTTCAAAGAAGCTGACAATTCTGAACTAGGTGAGAGGCCCAAGGCAGGGGGCTTTTAGCTTGTGTGGGTGCAACAGCAGCAAACCCACATGAGCTAATGACTTCATTAACTACACAGGCTTACTGCCTTTGTAGGTGGTCCTTGTCCCACTGACTCCCAAGTCCATCTTTCTAATCCATCATAGCTAATTATTTAAATCCAGTGAGCGTATGAGAAATTAACAGTCACTTTAATCCATGTCACGTAAGTCAAGATAAATCCAACAAAAGCTATTTTAGTTTCTGATTGATGCCCACGAACCACCGTCACTCAATATTTTCCAAGTCTAAACTTAAAGCCTCATTTAACTTTTCCCTGTAATACTATGATTCAAGCACAAATGTCATAATTTATTTAAACACTTCTACTCTGATGAAGAATTCTAAAAGTCAAAAATAGGCATATTTTCTGGATTTCTGAGACTTCTGTGCTAGTCTATTTTTCTATTGCTACAGTGGAAATACTTGGGATTGATCACTAATAAAGAAAACAGGTCTGTCTATTTTGGTTCATGGATCTGGTCAAGTGTTCTTAACTGATGGTAGCCTTTTTACTCGCAGAGTCCCCAGCTGTGCGTGACACTGTGTGAGAACTCACACATGAGTATGGCTCCCTGTTTCCTGCCCTTTTTATTAAGCCACAAGGATGCAATAATAGGGGTTTCACCCCAATGACCTTATATAATCCTAACCCACTCATACATCCTCATCTGGAGTCAGATTAAGTTTTCCCACTCTTACCTCACCATAGGGGTTAATTTTCAACACATAAACCTTTAGGAGATTGACTCAAATCATACTCAATGATAGAATTTTTGTATCCTTGAATGTTTTTAATGTTTATTCAAAATTGCTGGCTAAACCTACATTGTTATTTTCTAAAGGGAAATCATTTGTAACCCAAAATGTGTGATGGGTACATTTCACATTCATCTAGAACCAAGAAGATAATGATCATATTTACACACATATGACTTATTACCTCAATCAATGAATCTATACTAGAATAAAATAACTGGTCCTTCAGAATAACTTCAATGTTATTCCTACTTGACTTACTTAATAGATTAAGCAGTTTTGCTTGTATGTTTGTTTGTTTTTTACTAAAATCAAAAGCAAAATTAGTTTGTAGGATTATATGAAGTGGAGAGCTTTATGATGTTCTGAAGGCCATGTTCAGACCTGGAACCAATGAAGATAAATCAACAATTACCTAGGAATTACTTTACACACTCCATGCAATGTTTACACATCAAATCACCAATCAGAACAATCCAGTTGCTGATCTGACTTGGTGTGGTTCAAGACTCGATTCTCCAGGACCCACGTTAGCCAGATGCACAAGTTCAATATGGATCAATAATTTAAAATATATGCATATATATTAAATGATAGAAAATTTTCATTAAACATAATGAAAAAATGTTGTAACTCCTCCTGAAACCTCAGTGGTCTAGAAAAATGGCTCATTAAGTAAACTACTTGTCAGTCAAGCATAAGGACCTGAGTTTGGATCCCAAGCACCTACATAAAACCTAGACATGATGATACGCACCTGTAATCCCCCCCACGAGACAGGTACAGATATGCCCATCCCTAGGGTTTGCCAGGTAGCTAATCAAGCCAAATCAGTGGGCTCCAGGATCAATGAGAAACCCTGTCTCAAAAGTAATGTGGAGTACAACTGAGCATTATACCCAATGTCGATCTCTGGCCTCCTCATGCACATGCACACACTTACAAACATGGACACACATACACATGCAATCATGTGGGGAAAGAAGGATTAAAAAAGGTAGAACTCTAAAGAAAAAATAAAGATGATAACAGATAAGATATCCATCCCAAAGTTTTGGAAATGGGAGGCAAAAAGGTGGGCAGCAAGTGCACCATGTGGAGTTGAAGTGTAACCACAGCACTCAGGGACATAAAGATGCTTCTTGAGCTTATGTGTACAAGGATCAGTAGTGATGGTTGATGATGGCAGGTTTCCACTCAGAAGGTCTAGGGTGTGCCCTGCAGTACAGCACTCCCTGGGCACAGGGACAGAAGCTACTGGTGAAAAGGGAGAGGCAGCCAAAATATTCTGGAGCAACAAAAACCACATGTCTCTGGAGGTTGGGCCCAAGGTTTGATGCAGAGGAACAGTCCAGAAATGACATAAGGGCAGGGAAGCCTTTAGATTGTTCCCCAGAGCCAAGGGACCACACTCAGTCACAGCAAAGGAGCCAAATCAGTGAGCTCCAGGATTACTGAGAAATCCTGTCTTAAAAAATAAAGATGGACAGCAACTAAGGATTACAGCTCAACTTCCCCAAAGGCTTAATCACAAGATTTGGCTTTGGGGATATTGGTACACAAGTGGTAAGATAGGAGAGTAAGTGACAATCTGCAAAGCACACAGGACCTTCAGCCCTGGTACACTGCTCAGTCTCAGGGTACTGGAAGTAGCTTAGACCCTTCGAACAGGCAAGGGAAGCGATATAGTCTAGGGAAATCAATCCCAAGAGAATGTGTTAGGGGTCGAGGAAAGTCCTTGAACCCCAAGCCCTAGGTTCATTTCTAATTTTTTTTTATTTGTATTCATTTATTTGAGAGCAACAGACAGAGAGAAAGAGGAGAGAGAGAGAGAAAATGGGAGTGCCAGGGCCTCTAGCCACTGCAAACAAACTCTAGATGCATGCGTCATCTTGTGCATGTGGCTCAAGTGGATCCTGGGGAGTCAAGCCTCGAATGGGGGTCCTTAGGCTTCACAGGCAAGTGCTTAACCGCTAAGCCATCTCTCCAGCCTCGTTTCTAATTTTAATCAAAGAATTGAATAAAAAAGACTGAGAAGGATAATTATTAAATTTTTATATTTATTGAGGGAAATACAGAGCCAAGGAAAAGCACCCACATGGCTAGAGATCCCACGTGGAAGGTCTGGGAAAACCATGGCAAGAAGTCAGAAAGGAAAGTTCAAGCAGCTCCTGCCATGTGGGGACCTGGAGAGGATAAAGAACCCATGTAGAGAGTAAGGCCTAGAGGGACCATCCTGTTCAACCTGGCTGGGTCCAGGCCCTTTGAGGGAAAAACACACCCCCAGCTGTGAGTTTACAAGTTCTCTATATCCTTCCCCAAAGCACTTTGGAGATAAGAATGGAGCCATCTTGAATGGAACTAGTACCCTTAAAAGAAAAGATGTGAGGGAAATGACCTCAATTTCCACTCTCTCCAACACACACCTTTTTCCCTTCTTTATTTCCTCCTTCCCTCCCTCCCTCCCTGTCCCTCTACATTAGCAAGGAGATGGCTACATGCAAACAAGGAAGAGATCACTCATTAGACATTAGATCTACCAGTGCTATATCCCAGCTTTCCAGAACTGAGAAAAATAAATGACTATGTTTAAATCGTGATATTGTTAGAGCAGCCTAAACTGATAATGACAAATATAATTGTATATGCACACAAAAAGTCTAAAAAGAAGTTGCAAAAGGTTGTCTCTGAGCTTTGTTTTCATGATTAGTCCACCCTATTTTACTGTTTTGCACTTGTTCATGATATGCATGCACTGCTTCTTTTTTAATTTTTATTTATTTGTTCATTTATTATTTATGAGAGACAGAGAAAGAGGCAGACAAATATTGAGTGAGTATGGACACACTAAGGCCTCCTCCCATTGCAAACAAACTCCAGATAAATACACCACTTCGTGCACCTGGCTTTGCATGGGTACTGGGGAACCCAAGCCATCAGGCTTGACAACCAAGTACCTTTAACCACTGTGCAATCTCTCCAGCCCACATGTATTTTTCTTATTGGCGACATTTTGAAGAATTTCACAGAGCCAGGTGATTGACAGCACAATAGAAAAGAGGTATCTTGGGTGGAAGACAAGTCATACAGTGGCTGGAAACTGCGATTCCTGTTTCTGCCCTAAAATTGGTTTAGGGAAGATGGAGCTAACCTCTTCTATTATTCATTCCTTTCATGCCTGAGAATTAGGAACAACAGTAATGCAAATTTAGTTATAATTTTAACCCTGTGAGTTCACATATAGTAATTTATTTAACAAAGAATAGGTCATATATTTAAACTTTTTCCAACTAATTGCCTTGGTCACACAGTTAACAGGAATGATAAGTCCAGACTTGCATTTAGAGGGTAATTTTAGTCTACAATAATAAATGCTGAAGCCAAGAAGCTACCATAGTGACAATTCAACATGACCCACAGAAGCCTAAACACAACCCCATCAAGGTCAGGAGCTGGGAATCTTCAAAAAATGTTTGACTAAAGTAAATAGCTCTCATAGTGTGATTCATGAGCTAAAGACCTTTATCTGGATTTCCTAAAGACAAGAAGCTATGTAATGAATTATTTCCTATAAACTTATGGTTTCCTAGTTCAAACCTTCAGACATAATTTCCATGATAAATCAAGAAAAACATTAGATATTCTCACCAGTTTTCATTCACATCTTAGTTATAGCCTAATCTTTTGTATAGCTGTTAAATTTAACCATTGAGTCTAAATATAGGGCTTTTCCTTTACTTTTTAATTTTGTAAAATTCATAATTAGTGAGCTAATTTTATATAACCTTGAAGCTATCCATTTTAAGAAGAAAAGTAAGTAAATTCTACAAGGTACAAAAAGTTACATTAATTTTTTGCTATTATTTTATTATATTTTATTTTATTATTATATATTATATATATGTATGTATGTATGTATGTATGTATGTATGTATATGTGTGTGTACAGGTACCCACTTACCATAGTATACATGTAGAGGTTAGGAACAAACTGAAAATGTCTGGTCTTGACTTTTACCTTCATTTTCTGAGACAGGGTTTCTCTTGTTTTGCTGCCAGGAAGGCCAGTCAGTCACTCTGGCCCACAAGCTTCAGGATTCTTCTGGCTCTGCCTCCTATAGCATTGGACTTATAGTGATTATCGATATATGTACTACTTTGCACTTAGCTTTATGTGGATGCTGGTGAACAAACACAGGTTAGCAGGCTTGTGAAGTGAGAGCCTTTAACTGGTGAATCATCTTCCCAACCCCAAGTTACTTTTAATAAACCACCCTGGGCTGTCTCTATTCTTAGAGGATTAATGCATGTTCAAGGATCCAAAGTTTGCTGCAATAACTATTATTTACTTTACCTAGTACAGGGGGAAATGAGAAAATATTAAGAATCATTAAATTTAGGAAGTATGAACTTGAATGCTCTTGACATTATTATCTAGCTTTTCTACATTTGAACAATTTTATGAAGGTCTAACAACTTTAATGCATGACATCCTACTGGCATAAGAGCCCAATAAGTATTTTTTCCTAAGCAGAAAGGCATGGTATGACAATATGACTATCTGGTGAGGGATGAAGTCAGTTGTACTGAAAAAAAAATAAAAAACAGTTCAAAATATAAATTCTTCTTTGGAGTTCTAGAATTTTAGCTAGTATGGAATTTTGGCTACTTCTCACTTGCTATTTGTTGAGTAGAAATGGTTTTGCCATCAGAATATGTTTGAATATTTTATTTTTATTTATGAATGGGAGGGGAAGGGAGAGAGAGGGACCCAGAAAGAGAGAGAGAGAGAGAGAGAGAGAGAATAGGTGCACCAGGACCTCTAGCCTCTGCAAACAAACTCCAGAAGCATGCACCGCCATGTGCATTTGGCTTACATGAGTATTAGGAAATCAAACCTTGGTCCTTAAGCTTCACAGGCAAGTGCACTACAGAATGTATTCCAGATGAACCTGAGCTAGAATGAGACCCTATCTTGAAAAAAAAAAAAAAAAAGGAATATACCAAATCATTTACTATGCCTGTTAGCTAAGAAAATGAAATGGAAAGGTATAAATATATGAGATATGGGATATGTTTACTAAAATACATAGTTGCAATGATATTATAGACTTTAATATTATAACCAAGTGAATTTTTCTTGGCAAATATTATTAATCTCCCTCTCAGGTCCCCAGCCTGCTGTTGTTTGGATAAGCCATCATGATAAAAATAGCTGTCTTCATTATAGATTATACATTATAGAGACAGTTTCTCAAAACTATATAAAATTAACTTCCAGTCAAGATGGCACCCACTTAACCATACCTCTCCTCACAGGGAAGGAAAGGCAAGATCTTTGGGGTTCTTTGGGGTTTTTATGGGTTTACAGATCCTAGTAGACCTCTATTGGTAGGGCAAAGGAGCAAAGTAGGGAATCCACTGAATCCCAATCCTCGGGTAGCCCGCCAGTCCCCCAAGCCCCTCAAGCAACTGTCCCAGCCACCCTCCTAGCCACAAACCACCAGGTTCCTCCTGCACTAACCACAGGCTAAGGGGACCAAAGTCAACAGGCTAGCATTCCCCCCATCCAGGCTTTCCTGTGACCAGGAACCTCCATCCTACTTGCCCCCCGCCATGCACAGACCCAGACCAGCAGGCTCGTGTTCTCCTTCCCTCCCTCCTTCAGTTTTTCCACCACCAGGGACCTCCAAGTGGGCCCACCATCCCACCTGTCTCCTTGTCTTGCACAGACTAGGTCATCCCGCTCTTCTCGCAGGCTAGTGGGACCCAGATCGGCAGGCTAAGGTTCCCCTTCCCTCCCTCTTTCAGTATTCCCACCATTAGGGACCTCCATATGCAAACTCTGTCCCACCTGCCGCCCAGCCAAGCTTGGACCAGGTCCTACTGCACTACCTGCAGGCTACTTGGACTCAAGCCACCAGGCTATTGTTCACCTTCACCCCTCCCTCCCCTTCCTGCCAGGACCACTGGCCATCCCACCCACATCACTTGAGCTGAAGCAGTCCCATATCCCTGTCCTGCCTTGTCACAGGAACAGGCAGTCCCATCCACCCCCTGCTACACTGTCCCAACGGACCTGCCATCCCACCCCTCACACCTCAGCATCATGGAACCACCATGCAATTTCCTCCTTCCTCCCTCCTCAGCCCAGTTGCAGCACCAGTCTGCTTTGTCCCATTCCCCCATACCCTAGTCCCCCTCAGGCCACCTGAGGATGCATTCCCATACAACAAACCACTGACCAAAAAATGCCTTCATCAGGTCCTCGAGCCCCCACCACAGCCTTGTGGGCCCTTTCCCTCTGAACAGGCAGGCCGCATTGCCATCAGAAGCCTAGTAGAAGCAAACATAAAAGAGAATAATCACTGAAGACACTTCAAGGGTAGACTACAGCTTCCTCCTAAATTAAAAATAAGACTCCTACACCGTGATGGGCAGGCCACAGCTCAAAAGGAATAACATGAAAAATCAAATGCAAGTAAATCCAACAAGGTTGCCCAGTCCCACAGTGGATGTCTCTAATCAAACACAGAAATGTCAATAGAATCAGAATCCCAAAATGAAGATACAAGCTATCCAACCCTGGCCAAGTAACAAGCAGAATTTGCAAAAAATCAACAAAGGTTCAATAATGGTATGAATGCTGTCATCACTAGATTAGACCTAATAGAAAAGAAATAGGAAGGGTTCCAAAGACAGCTAAATGATCTGAAGGAGAGCAGAAAAAATGAGGACTTCAATAATCAGTTGGCTAAGCTCAATGAAGACATAAATAAATCCAAGGATGAATTTCAAGAACATTTTAAAAAATCAGAAAATGATGTAAAAAGGGATCTCGACAGAGGGATGGAAACTACACATAAAAAGGCAGTAGAAAATACAAACCAAATTGAACAAATCCAAAACTCTATAGAAGCGCACAAGAATAGAGTCAGCCATGCGAAAGACAGAAACTCATAACTGGAAGACAAAACAGAAGAAACAGTTCATGAATCCAAAAGTTTCAATAAGTTCAAAATGTTCTGTGAACAGAACATGAGGAAACTGTGGGATACCCTTAAACATCCCAACATTTGGATTATGGGAATACCAGAAGGGGAAGAAACTCAGACCAAAGGCATGGAGAATTTATTCAACAAAATTATTGAAGAAAACTTTCCCACTGCCTCAAAAGAAATTCCCATCAAATTACAAAAAGCTAACAGAACTCCAAACAGACTGGACCAAAGAAGAAATTCTCCAAGACGTATTATTATTAAGACTCTAAACATCGATAACAAAGACAAGTTCCTAAAAGCAGCTAGGGAGAAACAACACATTACATATAAAGGTAACCCCATCCGAATTAATTCAGACTTCTCAATGGAAACCCTGAAAGCCAGAAAGGCCTGGAATAGAACATTGCAAAGTCTAAGGCACTGAAGAAACAAGAAGAGTAAAACCCAAAAAGCTCCAGATGGAAAGAAATAATAAAGATCAGACCAGAAATTAATGAAGTAGAATACAAGCAAACAATTAAGAAAACTGATTAATCAAAGAGGTGATTCTTTGAAAAATTAACAAGATTCATAAACCCCTGACCAATTTGATCAAGTGAAAAAAAGAGATGCTTCAAATTAATGACATAAGAAATGAAAAAGGAGAGATCACAACATACATAAGTGAAACTGGGAGAATCATCAGGACTTATTTCAAAAACCTCTACTCCACAAGACTGGATAGTATGGAGGAAATGGATGAATTTCTGGACACATACCACCTATCAAACCTAAACTAAGAGAAGATTAATCTCCTAAACAACCCTATCACACCCATTGAGATTGAAAGAATAATGAAAAACCTCCCCAAAGAGAAGAGTCCAGGACCAGATGGCTTCTCAGCTGAATTCTATCAAACTTTCATGGAAGAACTGAAACCAATTTTTCTCAAAGCATGCCACATAATTGGACAACAGGGAAAGCTCCCCAACTCCTTCAATGAAGCTAGTATCACCCTAATACCAAAACCAGGCAGAGATGCCACAAGTAAAGAAAACTATAGATCTATTTCCCTAATGAGCTTAGACGCAAAGATTCTGAACAAAATCTTCACAGACCTAATTCAACAACACATCAAAAGCATTATCCACCTTGATCAAGTGGGATTCATCCCAGCAACGCAGGGGTGGTTCAACATACAGAAATCTGTCAATGTAATACACCACATAAACAAAAGTAAACACAAAAACCACATAATCATTTCAATAGATGCAGAAAAGGCCTTTGACAAAATACAACATCACTTCATGATCAAAACATTGCAAAGAATTGGCATGGTTGGTTTACATCTTAACAAAGCTATATATAAAGCCCAAATAATACTTAATGGAGAGAGACTGAAGGAATTCCCATTGAGATCAGGAGCAAGATAGGGGATCCACTGTCACCTCTGCTCTTCAACATAACACTGGAAGTTCTAGCTCAAGCAATAAGACAGGAGAAAGAAATAAAAGGGATACAAGTGGGAAAGGAAGAAGTTAAGTTAGCTCTATTCACAGATGACCTGATTCTGTATGTAAGAGACCCAAGAGCCTCCATCTCAAAACTCTTAAAAGTGATTAACTCCTTCAGCAAAGTAGCAGGCTCCTAAAACGTTTGACTATAGATTTACCAACAAACCCAGTTATTCCCTTACTTGGCATTTACCCTAAAAGCTCCACACCTCAGTTCAGAGAGAATTGCTCAACCATGTTTATAGCTGTTCAATTAATAATAGCTAAGAGCTGGAATCAACCCAGATGTCCATAATTAGACGAATGGGTAAGCAAGATGTGGTATATCTACATAATGGAATTCTACACAACAGTATGGAAAAATGGCACAATAAAATTTGAAGAAAAATGGTTGAACTTGGAAAAGACCATTCTCAGCAAACTCACCCAATCACAGAAAGACAATCATCACATGGTCTCACTCATCTGCGGCTCCTAACCTGAATCTTCCCAAGATGCTGACATACCTAATAGGCATCTCGAGGACTGGACAATAGGGAGGGTGGGCCAGGAGGAGAGGGTAAGGGGGGACACAAAACTGGACCCAAATGGAAATGGCACCATAAAATTCTATATCCTGAAAGACAAAAAGGTTGAGCCTTCATCAGGTCCTTAGAGAGAACACCTGAATAAAAGGGCAGCAGCAGTTGGAGTTCTTTGGAAGTGAATCAGTTTCTTCCACCATGGATGGTATTCCCCTGGAATTTTGAAGCCTGAAATACACACCTTCCTTCGATAAGCTGCTTCTGGTTGGGTGTTTGTCCAGCAACAAGAAGCTGAATGAGACAGCTCCTGATTGCATTTTCTCCATATCATAAAGACCTGAGTGGCGCTAGCATATGCATCTGGAGTTCATTTTCAGGGACTGGAGGCCCTGCATGCGCATTCTCTCTATACTCTCTATCCACACACCCCCCCACTCACTCTTGCTATCTCTCTCAAATAAATAAATACATAATTTTTTTAAGTAATAGACTAATTTGCACAGAGGAAGAGATTTCAAGACAATATAGAATCCGGGATGTGACATGGTTATTGCTCACTGCCTTTAGCCAGTTACAGTGAGATGGAGTAGACAGTGGAGAGGAAAGATGTGAATAAAGGGCAGTTTGGCAAGAAAAGGAAAATGAACTGTACTGACAGGACAGCCAAGGTGCATGCAAATAAAGCAGCTATAATTGCTAAAGAGATTAGTGCAATTAAAGAGAAACTTCACCAGGACAATAATTGTGGTACTTAAGGGCAAGACCCCTTTACAACAAAGACTTCAGGATATAAAATATGAGTACAAGCCAGAAAGAATATATTTAACTCCACCTGCAAAGCTTCCTATCAGCATCCAAAACATATCATCATGAGCTCTTTACCTTAGCAGTGTCACTCAGAGTAGTGTCCTCACTCTCAGAGGAGCAGTTAAAATGGGCCATTAGAAGACAGCCAGCAAGTGCATCCAAGTTAGAAACACTTTAGATAATCTAAAAGGACTGAAATTCCTTGTATTTGGTTGCTGAATAAAGGATTAGACACTAGCTAATAAAAACAAAATGGGAACTAATGGAAAGAAAGGGTCCTCAGGTTTAGTTCTGCTTTTAATGTAACATTTCTTTGTCTCATTTCAACTCTGAGAACCGGGGAAAACTGCTTGCCAAACAGAAATTTGTTATGTCATAACTGTGGAAAACAATGACCCAATGTATTTCCCTTTTTCTTTTCTTTCTTTTTTTTTTTTAGTCTAAACTCAGGAAGCTATCTCTGGAGATAGTGAGAACATATTTTAAAGGTTACGTAGCTCCTAAATATCAAAAGTTGTAAAGGTAGTAAATGTTGAGCTAAAAGTTTCAATATAACTTTGCTCACTACTGCTCTAAGAAATGTGAGTGACCATGGAATGGCAGGTAAGCAGGAGTAGGCCCAGAAAAAGAGAATCCCTTCCCATCAGGAGGCTCCGTTTACCCCAGAGGATTTAGATCTGTCTCCAAGACAGAGTGGATTCTGAACAAGTTGGGCAGAAGCACCAAGCAAGTGGGATGGCGCAGGGCACCGCCCTGAGATGGCAACAAGTTGTCCTCTACCTCGTCTTGCATGGCATGACGCTGCACCAGATGCAAACAGCGGGGGCGGGGGGCGGGGCAGCTACAAGCTGACAATGGCCAGCCTGGTCCCTGCTTCAGAACTCTACCAGAAGCCTGCCTCTGAGGGAGGCAAAGTCATAGTGGCTAGAGTCTCTTAACACTTCCCTCCTTAAGCTTGAAGGAATGGTTCTGTGGTACGGTTCTTTCAAATAAAGAGGTGCCTACCTCTAGCAAAAGTAAGCTTCACACATTGTAAAACTCAACAAATCCAGGCCCATAAAACACATAGGCAGCAAAGGTTTTGGCCTGAATTCACCTTAGAAATAACATTTGGTTGGCAACCACCACCTGAGTATCTATTTTTGCTCTCTGCCCAGACCCTTGGCAAGGTCCCAAGAGCCAGCTGAGAGTGGGTGCTTTAAAACCTGCATTACAAAGAAGACCACACACACATCAGGGTGAAAGTAGGAGAAAACAGTCCAGTATATGGTTGCAGTGACATAGAGTCAGCATATGGCAGGAAGTAGCAAAGCCAGAACTGACCCTAGGCACCTTCTGGATGAGGTCTATCCTACGGAGCTGTCACGGGTACTTAATGGGAAGTCCATTGGTGGACTTAATAATACTATAAAAAGCCATGAATCATGGCACGTAGACAAGTAGGGAAAAGGAGATAACACAACTCAGTCACTAAAACGCCCCTTCCCACAACCACCCAAGTCTCCTCAGGAAGAGGCAGAGCCGCTGATTCTAGTGTGTCGCCTGGTTGTGACTAACAAATGTTTACTGAGGGATGCAATCACATAGGGTGACAAGGTCCAGTTCTCCCTGGACTAAGGGTCACTCTACCAGGGTACTGTGTGAGGTTCAACAGGCTCTGTAGGACCTGAGGGGCAGAGTCCCTTCAAGGCTCTAGCTCTTGCTATGCTGACATTCATCTAGGCCATTGTTTCTCAGTTGGGCCTAAATCAGATCAGGGGCACCCCATACATTATGTGGCAGCAGTGTTGGGGAGATAGAAGCACTGAGTCCTGGGGACATATTTTATCACTTCTACTACGTCTGTGTTCAGAGTTGCCTTCACTGGGTGCTGTATAACCAGACCACGTTTGATCTGGTTTTACTGGTTTTAGTGTTTGTAAGATCCCCTGTGAACAATATATTCCATTTTATCACAAGGCAGGCTGTCCCCACTCCCTCTTCCCACCTGGGTCCACCACTGATGTCTAATTCAGGGTATAATCAACTATTTCTGAATGAATAAACTTCAGCTTCCTTTCAAAGTAGACATTGCGAGTCCACAAAACAACGGCTGATGCAGTTTTGGTTATCTGTCACTGTAAAAGCACTGTGGTTTCATCTTTGTCTTACTTCCTCATTTAAAAGACAACCCACTACAGGGTCATACTTAGTCACCCATAGACAATGTCTGTCCATGCCATTTTAAAAAGTAATGGATTTTAAAAATTATTTGCATGGCCAGCCATTTACAAGTCCTATTTAAATTAAGCAGCGGAACTGGAAAGATGCCTGTACCTGAGAGCAGGCGCATGTCCCTTCTGAGCTCACATGGTCAGTGAGGCTGGCCACTTCACACCATGACATTCAAACTGGGGAGTGCACATTTGTTTCTCTAAAGAAAAAGACATGAATGTATTCTTTTCAGCCAATTTTAAATGTTTGCATCTTCATAAATATCTTAGTGCCACTCAGCTGATTTTTTTTTTTTTAAGGATCCAATGAAAGTAATCCGCTACACTTAAAATTATGAACAAAAAAAGGAAATATCTGTCTCACTGCTTTCCTATTTCTGGGAAGCTATTGATAGGTACAAATATTTCTGGTTATCTGAATATTAAATGTACAGTCTTATTAAAGTATAGTACATATGCATGAAGTACACAAGACACAGTTCTTCATGAAACCGTTAGGGTTGTTTTCTGCCAATTACCGCTGGAACAATCCAATTCTCCCTAGAAGAAATACAGAAACAGAAAAGAGAATAGGGCAAGTAAAACTCAACTGAGTGCACTGACGACTCTGGCTAGTGAAGACTGGGTTTTCACACAGGAACAGGATCTACTGTGTTATGTTCATCTCATAAAGTAAGGCCAGCAAAGTCTTTATTTTTGGACATTAGAGTTCCAACAAACCTTTGTATGTGATTGTGTGGAGAGGCGTACACGGCTGAAATAAGCCAGCAGGGCAAGTAATCACTATTTCAATAAGCCAGACATTGCCCTCCACACAATACATGCATTTTATCATTCCATCCTCACACCATGAGTTTCAAGTATGAACGGAGATGAGAGAGGTTAATTTGTTCATAGACTTAGCTAGGAAGAGGCAGGGTCAGAAGGAAGCCCAAACCTCAAATCCATATAAATGTCAATTCTGATGTTTGCCTTTACCAGTGGTTGAATACTCAATCTGTTTTCCCTCAGGACTATCAGCAGAAAAGCAAGGATCACCAGGGTGACAGCAGGGGTGGGGGAAAGCATTTTCATCAGAACATGTTACCCAGTGGAAGATTGTTCTCTCAAGAGCTCCTGCCAAAGGCACAGAACCTAGGGATCCAGGTTTGATGTGACACAGAGCTACCCATCATTTCCTTAAAACTTGACATGTTTCTTGTGACCAAATGAAAGTAGTCTTCGGAAGGGTTTCAGCAGGAGGAACAGGGGTCAAGTGAAAGCAATGGAAAGTGAATATAATCAAAAGGTATTATGTACATGTCTAAAAATTGTCAATAAAATATTCAAAAAAACTGGTCCCTGGTATACAATTCACAGCATTACAGATAGTCTGGAGGGTGGGGGTTACACATACTCTTCTTAAAATAGGCATGCTTCCAAAGAGATTGGTGCTTCAAGGCCTGTCTAATACTCTAAATATTTACTCTTCAATAGAACAAGTAAATCCTCCAGTTTCAGGGTCAAATAGATAAACAGGCCCAAAACAGCACTCTCTCCCCGTGCCTCCAAACTATTCACTAGCACACCGAATCACGTACCAGAACATTATTTTCCAAGGAGTTGCTAAACACTATTCGCTGGCATCAGTGATAGTCTACATGATGGGTAATTTTAACAGGCAGTTTGTATTGGGCCCCTTAAAATTCCTTTTCCCATGGAGTCCTCCAGTACCATAAAACTGGCATAGGCCCCACTTTCAAGTGAGGATATGAGGTTCCAGAGTCCACTGCTGTACAACTGACAAAGGGCAGTGTTCAGGTTTAAACCCAAGTTTTGAAACACTTCCTGCCACCCTATCCATGCTCCTTTTAATTCTAGTCTGGGATATACATTTCTAACTAAATCTTGAAAACACATGAATTTAAATGCACTGTCACCATTAAGCCAATGGATTCCAAGACATACAACATGCCCACTGACCTACAAAGCCACTTTATTATCATAATCCCACAGTGCTGGTGACAATGTTGCTTCTCTCTCAATTTTCCTTTGCTAAGCTGTTGTATCCACACTGCCACTCTGCTTAAATGACCAAGTCACTTTATTCTGCTTTGGAACTATGATCTACTATTAAACAAGATCTGCAGAGCCACTCTGCCTAGATGACAGCTCTTACTCTGGCACTGGCCAAACTGTGTCCTGGACAAGATTGTAGATGGTTTTCTATGTCCTCTACCTCTCTAAACTATACACCGTTTCTCTTCTCAGGGTTTACCTTCACTAATGGAGACAGAGGGGGACACAGGGAGAGAAGAATATAGAATAAGAGAGAAATCACACTTTCAATCACAGGTTCAGAGCAGCAACAATAGCCTGGTAACCTGAACACTTCAAAGATATGATATGACATTTATACAGACAATGGCAAGTCCCAGCAATGTTTGTCCTAGGTCAGAATGTAAAACAGGTTACCTAGAAAAGGAATGTCTCCCTCCTGCAATTAAAAACCACTTGTGTATCTCTACCCTACCCCACAGGCCAATTCTGAGATGATTAAAGCAAAGGCAGGAATAGGGAACAAGAGCAGGCCAAGAGAGGTTGGCCTTGAAAGCCACATGTGAGGAAAAGAAAATCCTTGACAGAAAAATAAACTTGTTAAAAATATGCTTATAAATGAGTTAAGAGTTTTGTACTATGACTAAACATCAAAACAAAATTCTAGGGCTAGAGGGATGGCTTAGTGGTTAAGGAGCTTGCCTGCAAAGCCTAAGGACCCTTGTTCAACTCTCCAGATCCCACATAAGCCAGATGCACAAAGGTGAGGTAAGTGCAAGGTCGCACATGCTTACTAGGTAGCACAAACGTCTGGAGTTCCATTGCAGTGGCTGAAGCCCTGGCATGCCAATTCTATTTCTCTCCCTTTGTCTGTCTGTCTCCCCCCACCTTTCTCTAAAATAAAAAATAATAAAATATGTTAAAAAATAAAATTCTAAACCCACCACTCTATAAGACTTGCAGGCTTATACTTCCAATCTGATTGCCTGTATAATACATAGCTTTTCAGAAAAATTATTTTACACATTCACATGTTTCAAGAACTTGCTTACAAAACGCATGTGATATTAAATTGAAGGAGGAGGAGGAGGGCCAATTCTGATCTCACCCCACCCCCCTCCATAGCTCCCTCAGAAGCTTCTTTGGTCCAGGCCACTTGATGGGGAGAATTTTAACCTATTATTCTGACTTGCTTTAAATGGACCATGCCCTGATCAGGGTGCCTTTACTTTAATGCTGGGATCTTGTGAAACCACACACTGTGCTTTCCTGCAAGCCTCGGCCTCCCTTTGCGGGTATACCCCTTTACTATTATTAACTCCCTCATTGACAAACGGACTTGAGGTAAACTGCTTCAGTTGTCTTCCATGAAGGCAGAGGATGCTTAAGTGCTCTCTGGATATTAAAGCTTCCTCTCCAATCCTTCCCCTTGCAGCCAACCAAGCCAGGCAATTCCAAAAAAAGAGGGGCAATTCTAAAGCTGAAGCAAATTATACATCTTCAGCAAATTAGCACTGTTTAAGAGAATGGAGACCAAGAGGAATGAGATGTTTGTTCTAACTACAAAAATATAGTTATTTTTAGGGCTGGAGAAATGGCTTAGTGCTTAAGGCACTTGCCTGCAAAGCCTAAGGACCCCAGTTCGATTCCCCAGGACCCATTTAAGCCAGATGCATAAGGAGGTGCATGCATCTGGAGTTCATTTGCAGTGGCTGGAGGCCCTGGCATGCCCATTCTCTCTTTTTATCTGCCTCTCTCTCTCAAATAAGTTTAAAAATATATATATTTAAATATATATATATATATATATAAAACTTTTTATAGTAACTTTTAAAGTCAAAGAACCTATTATTTTTCCTTTTATTGAGGTTAAATACATGCTATATAAAACTTACCACTTAACCACTTTTGAGCGTACAATTCTTTTTTTACTAACAGTCCACTGTATGTTTCTTTGGTCTGAATGTTTACAGTTCCCCAAAATTCATAGATTGGAACCTAGTTAACAATGTGATGATGTTAGTAGATAGGATCACCACCATACTACAAGATATGAAGTGGGTCGATTTGTATTTTCCCAAGCATTAGTCTACTAAGTCTTTTTGACCAAATTTTAGGAAGATACTAGGAAGCTCTATCTCTGAGTTTCCCTTCATGAAAACCCATCCATCTTCCAGGCTCTGTCTTCCTCCCAACCCCGACTTTCTGCCTTACCACCCATCACAAAATCAGGATTTCGACTGCATCCTTCTGACTGCAGTCCTCCCTCTGTGCACATTCAGAGGCACTTACATCCGAAAGAGGGAGACTTAATTTGTGAGGAGAGGCAGGAGGCAGAGAGAAAGAGTCAAAACATGACCAAAACAAGACTACTGGGAGGAGGGGGAAGGAGGAGGATCATCATTTTCCTACAAAAGTAAATTAACAAGTAAATCAAAATAAAATTTCATGTCTTTATCTCGATAGGAAAATATACATAAATTTAAAGGAAGTAAAATACAGTGATTAACAACTATTTGAAGTAAGTTCATTATGAGTACTATAACACATTCACATTACAGCAGGAAATTTTGTCAACTCTCAAATGGAAATCTGCATTCTGATAAGGATTTGCACATGGTCAGAGAAACTATTTGGTAACGTACACCTATGAAAGATACTGAACTATTTATTCATTGAGTCTTAAATGTTACTTCTAGGAAACATTGGTAAATCAACAGAAATTAAAAGATTTATATATGTGAAATAACAATATCCTAAGATCCAATTAAAAATATGAAGACTGAGTAAGTGAATGATGATATACGTGGTACAGAATCAGTGAAAATATTTTAAAGTAAGTTTAGTTATGTAGGAAATGTTCAAATAATGTCATTATTATGTAGCAAAGGCTGTGTATAAAAGTCACACAGGCTGGAGGGGTTGCATAGTGGTTAAGGCATTTGCCTGCAAAGCCAAAGGACCCAGGCTCAACTCCCCAGCACCCACATTAGCCAGATGCACAAGGGGGCACATGCGTCTGAAGTTGGTTTTCAGTAACCGGAAGCCCTGGCATACCCATTCCCATTCCCTCCCTCTCTCTCTCTCTTCCTCTCTCTCTCTTTCTCTCTCTCTCTGTCAAATAAATATTTTTTTAAAAAGCTACATACACGTTAGTATGACCTCACTGTCATTTGCTGTAAGTAGGAAATCACCGAATCTGTTAGATGAATTCAGCTTCAGACGTTCACATTGCTATTCTATGCTATATACAGTTAACTACATTCCCCAAATTCCCAATCTTTAGTTTCAACTATAAAACGGGGTGACAATTAGTATTGCATTTAGAAGGGCTTTGGAGAAGATTAAATGTAGTAAACCATATAACATAATAAACTCATTAGAAAAAAATATTTCTTGCTATTATTTTCAAACTGGGAACTTCACTCTCTGCTGGAAGATCCATTCTTTTTCAGAAGGTAGAAAGACCAGATGAGATAAACTACCCCTCGCACTTTAGAAAAGACACAGCTGAAATCACCGAGGAATTGGGGAGACCAGCATGAGTGCTGCTTCCATGCTGAACCGATAATCAGTGTCAGGGTATACGAGACAGACCCTGAGGATACTCAACACCTACCAAAGCAGAGATCCAGAGGTTCCTAACAGCTTATCACTGAAGTAGACTTAAAACTCACCCACTATGGCTAAGAAAACTTTATGGAAGAGGGGGCAGAAAGGATTGCAAGAGTCATAGGTTGAGACAGCATGCCCGAGGCATTCCCCCCAACACACACATAACATACCTACTGACTGCTGTTCCCATAACACATAACCCACAACCCCATAGAGAATAGTTGCAACCCCACTGAGGAGGGTCCCCAGGCAGGTATGAGGGAAAAGAAGCTACCAATGATGTCTCCATACAAAATGCGTTGTTGTTAATAATAATAAAATGAAAAATCATTAACACTGACCATCATATGCAATAGGCTATCATAATACAGATTAAAGATGAACACCAAATCACAAGCTCATACCTTTTGTCCTAGGTGTCCAATCAGTCATAAGGACATGCACCAGATTGTGAGATTCACACCATGGTGTTCAACTGTGCTGTAATAGACATGTTTTGAGCACTTAGTAAAGATTGTTATATCAGAAAAAGAGTGACACAAATAAAAGGTGATGAAAGTCTCCAGGCTGGCTTCAAGCTCTGCATCCGCTGTCTTGACCTCCTGAACATAAACACTAGGATTAGAAGTATCTACTGCCATTTCTAGTATGAAATCATTTTAAATGAAATTGAAAGAGACCAAAGAATACAATCTTAGGAGTAAAAATTCTGGGGCATCACAAATATAGAAGGATGGTTGTGCTGTGTGAGAGATTATCTTGTTAAAAGGACACAAGCAGCACTTTCAAACAAACACTAATATCCTGACTCAAAAGCATTTAGGAAATGACCAAAAAAAGATGAGAAGGAAGGAAAATAAAATTTTGAGAGTTTTGACTTTGTGATAAATTAATAGCCAACAGTTTTAGAAAATCTGGTTTTACATATCCAAAATGAGCCTGCTCTCCATTATCAAGCTCCCATCAATTGTGGGCTACAAGAAGGCCTACACCTATTAATTCTCTCTTAAAAAACAATGGTTAGCCTATTTATCTGGTGTTAACTGTAATCTCTGTTGGCTTCTCTTTTTCAGATGGATGGAGATCCCAAGGAGAAAACCAGCCCATCACACCTCAAAAGGGCCCCAGCTGAAACTAACAGTAATTGGGGGGCCGGGCATGGTGGCACATGTCTTTAATCCCAGCACTCAGGAGGCAGAGGTAGAAAGATCGCTGTGAGTTCAAGGCCACCCTGAGACTACATAGTGAATTCCAAGTTAGCCTGAGCTACAGTGAAACTCTACCTCAAGAGAGAAATAAAAGAGTAATTGGGGAAATAAGCAAGAGTGCTGCTTTCTTGGTGAACCTGGTACCAGCACAAGGGTAAAGGAGATAGACACAGAGAACACTAACTCCTACCAAACCAGATATCCAGAGACACAGAGGCTCCCAAGACCTCATCACTGAAGCAGACCTAAAATGAACCCAATGCGGCTCAGAGATATTTACAGAACAGGGGGCGGAAAGATTGTTAGAGCCACAAGTTGGGTCATTATGCACAGAGACATTGCCTCTAACCCATAACTGATGGCTAACCCCACAATGCACCACCCATATTCTCCAATGAGGAGGGTCCCTGTGGAGGAGGGAGGGCAAGGAGGAGACTAATGAGGGTACCAACATGACTGCACACACTGTGTACATAACTAATAAAAATAAAGTAAAATTTAAAAAAGGAAATCTGGTCTTAGAGGGGAAAATGTTATAAGCATTTTAAGCTTTCAACATACGACGTAGAACTTGCAAACAAGGTCTCACTGAGTGAGTTAAACACATGAGGAAAGATTAAGAGAGATTCTGGGATGTCTGACAAAGCCATGAGGCTGGTAAACTGATAGAAGAAATTCATTTGAACCCACTCTCCTCATGCACAGATGGGCAACCACTTCTGAAATGCCTTACAAGCTAGCAGTCCCAAAGAATACCAGAGAGCCTAGAAAGAAAAGTCTTGAGTCAAGTCAGGGTGTTAAAAATGTGTGATGCCAGTAAATCATTTGTGATGGTGTAGAGTTACATCAGTCTCCCCCACCATGGTAGGGCACTATTCAAATGACTACTTTATTATGCCTTACAATGAAAATCTTTGATTTTGCTACATGAATTAGTTATATTAAAGTTCTGCAAATATTACTATCCCTTTGTTTGTTTTCTAATAACACATACACTGTAATCCATTTTTTGCTTACTCATGTTAGAAACTATAGATGGCAATCTATTTGTATATCAATCCAATTCTTGCCTCATACAGCAATTTCTAACAAAGCAGATATCTACAGTTTTAATCTCAATCACACCATTAGTTAATAAGCTAAATAAGGCATATTTGCAGCATTTAATATATAACAATGTTGCATGAAATGCTTTCCCTAGGGAGACATGAACACACCTCTCATTAGCCAAGTAGGGCACAGACAGACCAAACCAAGATTGTACCAAAACCAGTTTTGATAAACCAACAAGTTTATTGGGGTTACCTACAAAGCAGGATGAGTGGGCCTCTTCCAGGAAGGTAAGTGACTCAAAAACAGCATGACCATGGAGAAGCCCACTCCAGCATAGGTGACCTTGATGAACCAGACAGCTCAGCTAATAGGACAGCTGCCCCCACCACAAGCAGTGGTTTACCCTTTGTGTAACCTTAGAGAGAGGTCTTGAAACCTTTTAAGTTTCAGCTTTTCCAGACTTGACCTGAGTCTCCTAAACCTCCCTCCTCCTCTGATGAAGGAATGTTTCAACTCAGAGATAACTGCTACATTAATGCTGGTCAGAGTCTGCCCCTCAAAGGGTGATTTCTGCTCCCATAACCTTGGGGAGTGGTCTTGTGACCTTTTAAGTTTCAGCTCTCCCAGACTTGACCTTCTGAGTCTCATGAGCCTCCCTCCTTTTTTCAGGAAGGAATATTTCATTTCAGAGGAACTTGCTGTAAACAAGTACAGATTTCACTCAAAAAAAAAAAAAAAAAAAAAACCACGCAAAAAAACCCCTACAAAACTAAACAAACAAAAAAAACCCCTCATGCTTGTATTGAAGTTATTCCCAAATACTCTTGAAATATATCTAAGGGTCTTTTAAGAGTATTTGCCTCTTCATTAAAGGATATTTTTTTAGGTATATCCTTCAGAAATAGGTTTCATCTGATATCCCACTTTTTCATGGTGGTCATATACTCACTCATTTCCCCTAACATATCCCTTCCCCGTCCTCCCTTTTTTCCTTTCCTATTCACTCAACTGCCCCATAGGGCCTTACCCAAGGCACTGGCACATTCCTTTGTGCAAACTAAAGTAAGAGGCTGGAGAGATGGTCTAGCAGTTAAGGAGCTCGCCTGCAAAGCATAAGGACATGTTCAACCCTCCAGGTCCCCCATAAGCCAGATGCACAGTGTTTGAGCATGCAGTGTTGCATGTGCTCACGGGGGGGGGGGGGAGGGACACATACATCTGGAGTTCAACTGCATCGCTGGAGGCCCTGGAGTGCCAATTCTCTCTCTTCCCCACCCTCTCTCTCATTTAAAAAAAAAAAAAACACTAAAACAACGCTGTGTCTTGAAGGCTTGGGAACAGCAGACTGACTAGTGCTCATGAAGAATGACAATCCCCATGTAGACTGGCACTTAGAGAATCTCCGGTCAGAAGTTAGCTACTCCTGTTTTACCCAGTCAGGCAGGTGCCAGCTTGACTCTGGGTTTTAACAAAAAGAGGCCTAAATAGAGCAAGCCACTATTTTCTCTATAGAATCCTCTTTCTTGGTTAGTCAGAAAGATTGTAGCTTTTTGGAGCACAAGTGATAAAAAACAAAGTCCACATGATTCTTTTGTCTCAAAACACATTTAAAAGTACTGTTTAAAAAACCCAAACTATTAACTAGGATATTTCTATGAGAAAGAGAAAGTCTCTTAATTCTGAGAAGATTTACTTCTGCTTGCCAAAACATGAGAGCCTTCTTCAAAGTCTCACGGGATAGTAATTACCATGTTTCAGACATAGAGGACTCATAGGAATCATAGATTTGGAGAGGAAAGCAACATTGAATTCTGCCCATGCTCCACAACAGAACAACTTCCCACTCCTATGTTTCATATCCAGAGGACATGAAATCAGTGAACTATGTACATCCCAATCATCATTGCAGCATGATTGGTAACAGCAAAATTATTCCAGCAGTGTTCAGCAACAAGTGAATGGATAAATAGAGAAACTGGGGCTGGAGAGATGGCTTAGTGGTTAAGCACTTGCCTGTGAAGTCTAAGGACCCCAGTTTGAGGCTTGATTTCCCAGGACCCACATAAGCCAGATGCACAAGGGAGAGCACACATCTTGAGTTCGTTTGCAGTGGCTGGAAGCCCTGGTGTGCCCATTCTCTCTCTCTCTCTCTCTCTCTCTCTCTCTCTCTCTCTCTCTCTCTCTCTCTTGCTCTCAAATAAATAAAAATAAACAAAAAAGTTAAAAATGAAATACAGAAATGTACACCATGAAACACTTCTCAACTTCATAAAATGAAATTTGTGCATTTCAACAACATGGATGAAACTTGAATGAAGTGAAATAAACCAGGCCTTCAGAAGATAAATACTGCATGTTCTCATATGCATTCTGTATTCTACCATAAGCATTCTCAAGGATAGAATGGTGGTTACCAGAGGCTGTAAGATGAAGAGAAAGGAGATGGTTGTTAATATGTGCAAGTTTCAGTTAGAGAGGAGGAATATCTTTGGTACATATTACACAACAGGATGATATGGTTAATACTACTATATAGTATACTTTAAAACCCCTAAGATCAGCTGTCAAATGTTCACATCAAAAAAATAATTACTTGCCAGGCGTGGTGGTGCACGCCTTTAATCCCAGCACTCGGGAGGCAGAGGTAGGAGAATCACTATGAGTTCGAGGCCACCCTGAGACTGCTTAGTGACTTCCAGGTCAGCCTGAGCTAAAGTAAGATCCTACCTCAAAAAAATAATTACTCTGTTATAAATACGTTAATTCATTTAATCATTACATATTATATACATATAGCATCAGGTTGTGCCACAAATATTTATAATTCCTTGGTATACATACAGTTATTTAGACAGAAAATTGTTATACAATATGAAACAAAAAATTAACTTTTATAGGAGAAAGAATACTTAGATTACAATGGCCAGCCATTTCCTTCTGAGAAATAAAGAAAAGTTAGGCTGCCCAAGCACAAAGTATGTTTTGAATAAAATGTGAGTGCTCTGATTCTCAGTCAATATTTTCTGCCTCGTCCCTAAATCCACAAAGTATACATTGAAGTTACCTTTTATAAGTCTATACCAAAAAGCCTTATTTCCAAACAGGAGTCCAGTATAACTTCAATTCCACAATTATGAGAGACATAGCAAAATACAGTTTTAAAAAGTGAAGCTGAGGGCTGGAGAGATGGCTTAGTGGTTAAGTGCTTGCCTGTGAAGCCTAAGGACCCCGGTTCGAGGCTCAGTTCCCCAGGTCCCACGTTAGCCAGATGCACAAGGGGGCGCACGTGTCTGGAGTTCGTTTGCAGAGGCTGGAAGCCCTGGCGCGCCCATTCTCTCTCTCTCCCTCTATCTGTCTTTTTCTCTGTGTCTGTTGCTCTCAAATAAATGAATAAATAATTTTTAAAAAATATATTTAAAAAAAGTGAAGCTGAGGGCTGGAGAGATGGCTTAGTGGTTAAGGCACCTGCCTGCAAAGCCAGAGGACCTTGGTTCGATTCCCCAGGACCCACGTTAGCCAGATGCACAAGGGGGTGCACGCGTCGAGTTCATTTACAGGGCTGGAGGCCCTGGTGCGCCCATTCTCTCTCTTTCTCTCTGCCTGCCTATTTCTGTATCTCTCTCTCTCTCCCAAATAAATAAACAAAAATAAAATATTTTTAAAAAGTGAAGCTGAAAGAAGCAGTTATTATAATTTCCAAAATGGTTTACAGAGCCTGAACAAACACTAAGTTTTACATTTTTAAGTAACATTTTGTTTTCTGTCATCAAGTCAACAACATAACAGTATACAATGGTCACTCTAAAAGAAGTTATAAGGGTTTTTGTTTCCTACATAGTTTTACTTTGTCAGTCAAGTGGTATCTACAGCAGCCTATTTCATCTCTTGAGTTCGTTTGCAGTGGCTGGAAGCCCTGGTGTGCCCATTCTCTCTCTTTCTCTCTTTCTCTCCCTCCCTCTCTCTCTCTCTCTCTCTCTCTCTCTCTCTCTCTCTCTCTCTCTCTCTCTCTCTCTGCAGTATAGACATTCTGATAAAACCCACCAAGATAAGGGCTCTTCACAGACCCTGCCAAAAGTCAGTGATCCTAGACTGTTCCGTTTTTTCAGCCAGCCACGCTGGGCCTCCATATTGCTGTCCATATGCTGCTGCAAAGTGGCATGCTTTAGCCACTGTCGCTTCCACTGTCAACATCCCGACAACAAGAGGGGAAACAAAAAGACAAGGCTGTTAACTGGCAAATCCCAAGTCAGTCAGCTCATTCATGTTTATCATTTCAGACAGGAATGTGCAAGAGTAAGGAGCAGACACTCTCCAATTCATAATTTTTGCCTCAACTAGAACTACACCAATGACCTCATTTGGTGGAAAATAAAGATCTTGAGGAGTCAAGCATTTCTAAATATGTTCTCAATTTTGAAATCAGTGCCAATCAAAGCATAGAATCTTGAGGGAATTGTTCCTGTAACAAAGGCATTTCATTTTTACAAAGGGATTCTTCAATGCTAGCCTTTACAGAATACTGCAAAAGAAAAAGGATTTTGGCATAACATGCTTAAAGGGCTGTTCAGAGTGAGCTGTATCCTTGACAACAATGTGGCCTGGCTCAGCTATACTGACTGAGGCTCTTGGCAGACACTTCCAAGATAAGGGCCACAGGTTGGATATCAGAGTGTGTGGTTTAGGTTTGAAAAGATCATCAACGTGGAATTTCTAACTCTGATTCCCAAAGAATAGAATGCCTGAATGTTTAAAGACATATCTGTCACTAGCACAGGCGGAAGTAAACTACCCTTCCAAAGTCAGTAGTATCCAGTTGCTTATGTACCATAGCAGATTATGATTTTTAGCATTAGTGACAAACTTTCACTTTCCATACAGCCTATTAAACCACTTCTACTCATATTGCTGGCCTGCAGAAACCTGACCAGCTGAATCTTCCATGTGAGGATATTTGCTATGATTGACAGTGGAAAGCTGCCGACCCCTTCTGCGTGAACTCTAAGTCTAATATTAGAATTATGTTAAGGAGGAAAGCAATGTTCTGGAAAAATAAAATTGAACTTCCAGTCTTCAGGCATTACAGCTGTGTTGCCTTTTATTTTTCTCTTAAAGACAAAGAAAGCCTATAGATAACAGAAAGGTCTTCATTCTTACTATTTTCTTCCAACCTAGTGAACAACCTGGCTTCTGCCTGGAGGAAGATGTGGGGAAATTATGGCACTTTGTAAATGGCTTATCAGCTGCCTTGCTTTTGTTCTTTAAAATATATGACTAGATAAGATCTTTAATGTTATTATCTATCCAAACGTGAATGCAGACAGACTTTACGAGACAAAATTTATCAGGTGTCATTCAGTAATTGTGTGTGGAGCCCTACAATGTGCCAACACAGAGTAACCTGCTATTATTTCTGAGAGTCTGCCAGTCTTTGCAGAAAAGGCAAGGTTAGGCATGTGTTCCTATTTTCTGTAAGTAACTATTTGCTCTAAACCTGCAAACACACCCACTTTTTCACAGTAAGTCTCAGCACTGGATAGAATCAATTATATGCTTGTGCTGGATTCCATTTAAAAATAGTTCTGTCCTTTTGTGTAAGTCAGTTTCAGCATGGGAACAGCTGTCTTAGTTCTCAAGCAATAATATTGCCCATTGGGGAAAAAGAATACACCTTACTTAAAACAAATAATACTTTTTTTGTTCACATGATGCTTTGTTGCTATTTCCAGTAGTCCATGAGACAAAAGGTGCATTCTCAATGAAGGTTTTAGGCAAACAGAAACACACGGTCACAGCAACAGCCTACCAACCAACCAAGGTGAGTCCGGAGGCTGCTCCCTCCCGGGAGACAGTTGATGTAAAAATGGAAATCTGTGATCTAAGAAATTCAGTCTTCACTACCGAGTGGGGTCAGGAGGCGATTTCTTCAGTTAAGAAAAAGAAGTGCGTGCTGCAGGGTTTGTCTCGCTAGCATGCTGAGAAGGCTTAGGAGGTGAAAAAATCGGTTCAGTGACTTAAGACTGATTCAATTAGAGTACCCCAAGTTCGTGGGTGACACAGGCGAGATTCAACCCAATCCAGAGATGATCATACCAACAATTAGATGACAATTCTTTCAATTTTTTTAAATTGTGCTCGAGTTCGCAAAAAAGAAAAAAAGAGAGAGAGAAAGAAGCTTATGATTAGTCATGGGGCACAGCTATCAATTTCATTTGACCCTTTGAGGTGCTCTGCACCCGTCCTGTTCTACCCCTTCTAAAGAAGCCCTTAACGACAGGAATGCTGTCATCACTTATTTCCCAGGACTGAGGGCCTCAGAGTCAGCTGTGAGCAAGGGTGGAAGCCAGGGAGCAGCCAGAAGCCCAGGGTCCCCAGCGAATTCCTCCGAAGTACAGCCCCCAGTCCCGCGTGCCCGCCGGCGAGTGGAGACTGGAAGTGTGTGCGGCTCCTCCTCCCTCCCGGCCGGGCGTCCCGAACGTTCCCGGCGGGCGGCGCCGAGCCTCGCCGGGGAAGCCCGACCTGGCAGCGCCTGCCGGGGGAGGAGGGCCGAGCCCCGCGCAGGGCAGCGGGTCCCGCGGCCGCGCCGCTGCTCACCTTTGTTCGCCAGCCCCGGGGCACTAGGAGGAGGGAAACCCAGCCCAAGAGGAGCGCGGGGGCGACCCTAGCGCCCCGCGACCCCTTCCCGGCGCCCGGGAGGAAATCAGAAGCCAGCCCAGATCCTCTCCGTCTCCCCAAAAGCAAGCCGGGCCGAGAGGTCAGAGACCCTTTCCCCAACACAAAGGTTGGGAGGTGTGAGCAGATCGATCGCGGGGGCGTGCGCCACGGAGCAGACGTGTGCGCGCGCGCGCGTGTGTGTGTGTGTGTGTGTGCACGCGTGTGTGTGCACGCGTGTGTGTGTGTGTGGCACGAGGAGGTGGATACCCCGGCCTCTCCTACCTCTCGAAGATAAGCCGCACCATGAAGATGCAGAAAGCCAGCGGGAAGGCGAGATAGAGGTCCTCAGCCTGCGGGAAGGTGGCTTCCTCGGTGTTCTTCAGGTCTGCCCAGGTGACATTGTGCGGGAGCCAGAACCTCTCGTTCCAGAACCAGGCTAAGATCCCTGCCATCTTGCTTTGTCCACTCGGCTCCCGCGGCTCCCGCGGTCCTCCGACGCGTAGGGCGCCCGGCTGGCTCCCCCGCGAGCCGGTGCCTGCTCCGCCGCTCCCGCCTGCAGCCGCCGCCGCCGCCGCCTCCTCCGCGGCCGCTGCTGCTCTCGCAGGCTCGCCGCCAGCCCCGGTTCTCTCCTCCCTCTGGCCGCGCCGGGGAAAAGGGCCGCCTCGCCCGTCACATGGCGGCCCCGGCGGCTCGCCCTGATTGGCTCGTGCCCGCGTCAAGCAGCGAGGGCACACGCGGCCGGCTCGCCCACGCCCCGAGGGCTGGGCGCCGCCGCTGCCCGCCCGTCCCGCGCTCCGGCGCCGCGCCCCGGGGTCCCCCGCACACCTGCCGCCGCCGCGCGCGGCTCCGCCCCGGCCCCCAAGTTGGCACGTCCGGGGACACTCGGGCTTGGGCTCCGCTGGAGTTTCGGAGCTCCAGTCCGTTGGGCGTGCTCCAGCAAGCGGAGAGGAGGAGGAGGAGGTTGGTAGGGGCCAAGGCTGAGCTTCCGAAGGAGCCCTGTGCCAAGGAAAGGATATCGAAAGGAGAAGTAGTGTGTGCGTGCGGGGGGCACGGGGGAGGCAAAGAAGGAAGGACAGGGAGGAGAAGGATTATCGACTCGGTATGGAGATGAGGGGGAAAATCAGGAACTGGGGCAGCACGGTTTGGCAAGAGACTTCTGCCTCTGCCCGCAGCCTATGTATCTCTCTGCCACCCTTGACCTTCCGACCAGTCACACCACTGCTTCTCATTGTCCGCCAACCCTCCCCCCACCCCCCACCCCCGACGATCAAGGCCCCTGGGCTTGATTCATGAAATGTTACAAGAAGTTAGGTGCTACTTCGCTGTTCAGTTGTTACTCGATGACGACGATGGTGACAGTCACTGCAGCGTTCTCTAAAAGTGCCCTTTCCACTAACCTCTGGAGACGCTGCAGGACCACCTTTGACACACAGTCAATGCGACCACTGGTCTCCTCCTGGGCTCTTTATTTCTACCCTTGTGACTCTGAAACCTCGGGCGTAAAGGTTAGGAAGCCTAACCCAGGCACTTTCACTCCCACCATGCATTTCTCCACTGATACAAGGAGCCACCTGTAGATTGGTGTCGTAGTGTGGATGCACGAAGGGATATCATGCTGATTTTGTTCATTTTTCTCACAATCATTCGTTGCTTGAGTCTTCAAGTAAATTGAACTTTCCAGTGGTATAGGGATAAAGAAAGAGCGAGGGGAGGGTCTCTGCCCTCCATTACCACTTCTTTTCATCCCTTCCCTTTGAAGTAGGCTGTACTGTTGCCTCTCATCTGTCTCCTGCTCTCAGCTCAACTTCCATCCCTGCATTGGCCTCCTCCACCCCACTGAAATTGCCCAAGGTCCATGCGACAGAACACAAAAGCGGGTTCTTATTGAGCCCAAGCTGCTCAGACTGGGTGGCTAAGGCACTAGAAATTTATTTCTCACATTTCTGGAGGCTTGGGAGTCTTTAAAAAAGATACTCGTGGATTCAATGTATGACAAAGACTCTCTTCCTGACAGATGATTGCCTTCTCCCGATAGATTGTGTCATAAACACAGAAGCGAGCTCTCTGGATCTTCTTACACTGGCCCATTCATGAGGACTCTGCCTTCACAAACTAATTACATCTCAAAGGTTCTGTCTTCAGATGTCACGATATGAGGGGCTGAACTTTCCGTCATAGTCAGTCCATAGAAATTGTTAACATCTCTATCAGCTTCCTAGCTAGTTGTCCAGTACCCACCTTTGGATACATTCTGGAAGCTGGGATGGAGCTCAGAGCTACTGTACCCGCCTAGCATGTGTGCAGCACTGAGGAGGTGGGAAGAATTTAAGAGCTAGAGGATGGGGAAGAGTGCTTTGGAATGCTATCTTCTGGACATGAAGTGGCCATTGTAATTATGATCTAACAGTGGCTCTCATCACCTGAACAATATTGGGTCCATCAACATGTCATTGTGGATGATGGAGATGGGGAAAAAAGACATCAGAATAGAACGACTGGTCGGAAAAGGGAAGAGGTTCAATGGACAGCGTATGGGTGACTTTTCTGTCTTTCCATTCCCTTGGTAATCTAATCCAGCCTCCAAGCCTTCAGAATCATCCATAATAACATCATAAGAACAGCTCCCACACTTGTGTCTTTAGCCACGGACTTTTTGCTGAACTTCAGGCTTCTAAATCCATTATCAGCTCAGTCGCCCTCTGTGGATGCCTAACAGCCTTCACATGTCCAAACTACTAATCTATCATTTAAAATCTCTCCTTTCTGTAGTCTTGGTTGAGGCCAAAAGCATGGAGTTATTTTCCCTTTCCCTCCTGGTTTTATGTCTCCTGTATAATCCAAGATAAATCCTGCTACTGTCATTTTTAAACAATCCCCTCGCCACATTTTCTGCTACCATCTGATTCTCAAGACCAGCATTACCACAGGAACCACCTACCTCCCAGTTCTGGCCTTGTCCCTCTACATTCTAGTCACACCACAATGACCAAATTGAAATGTAGGCCAGATAACTACCGTATATAAGCGTCAACTTCCTGATCCTTCCTCAAGTGGAATCCAAGGCCATTATAATGTTCTAAGACATTTCACTCCTTATGTGTGATCTACTGTGCTCTCTCCACTTTGACCATGCTGGCTCTCTGTCCTTCCTGGAGCACATCCCCAAGCCCTAGACCCTTTTCATAAAGTTTTCTCTGCCTCTGGGACTCCTTCACCCCAAATATCCACATCTGCTCTTTAGTTAATTTTACTGTCTCTCAGTGATGTCTACCCTTTGCCATTCTAATTAATCTGTGACACTCATTCCTAAACTATTCATCACCACCAATGCAACACGTAACATTGCTTCCCTGGCACCCTTTCTCTAAAATGTAACCTCCAAAAAGTTAAAAATATATCTGTTTTATCAAATGTGCTAGTCTCAACACTTAAAGGAATGAAGCAACATTAATCTTCCAAAAATTCTTCTATAGGGGAAGAAAACATCGGAAAAATTGTTTATATATCCATCTTAGTTTCATTTGAAGAATTGTGTGGGCACAAAGAAGGGATCGGGGCAGTTCTGGACCAGAGATGTCGCTGAAACGAGTTTTCATTGGAAAGCACATGTTGCTATCGCCACTCCAAAACATGCTTAGTGTTACACATGACCCCTGGAAGATGTTTTATCACCAACTGCATCTTAATAGATCACAGGGAAAGCATTTGTTAAGGTTTGTCACAACCTGTGTCAGAGGGTCCTATCATAGTACAGCCAGACCTCTGAGTGAGCCCGACCACCTCCATGGCTCTTTCTCTTGTCACTGTATTCTATATGACTGAGATAACTTGCCTCCTATCCCAGGGCTTCTGTGCTGCTCAGTAGCTCCTTCTGTGTCCTCAAGCATGTACAATAGAAAATGGTTATGAGTTAACCACTGAACTTTGATCCTAGATAATGTAAGCCAGTGGATACATTCTTACTCCTTTCCTGCCCCTGTCCCTCAAACACACAGGAGCTCTAAGCCACATCTTTGAAGAGAGCCTGCAATAACCCACTAACGTGTTTCAAGGCACCAACAGCCTGTAACACCATTTGTCTCCTCTTACTGCTTCTCTGCCGTACTCTCCTCAGCCCTCATTCCTTCTTCCCAGAAGCCATATTTCTAGAAATAACAAGCTGTTAAGAGAGCAGAAGGTCATGCTGCTCTCCCATCCATCACCTTTGAGAGGGTGGTGGGATGAAGACTTAGTACTTCCCTGTGACTCTTATATAAGCCACTTAGTTACTAAGAGCATGCACATGCTGCCCTATGTAGGTTATGTAAAGATGGTTATCTGTCTCACCTCTGTCCACTGACTATCATGAAGCTTGCATGAGATTAGATATTGGTACAGCTTCTATAAACTCTTCACCCCAAAGCTCATGTACAGTTCAACAAATGTCTCCTCTTTTGCTGTCAAGCATATCTCCCTTAAGCAATGACCCCATTCTACCACCCCAATAGTTACGTCCACTCAAATAGAGTGATCTATAATTCATCTTTTGGACAACATGCTTTTGATTCATAGCTGGGCCCAAGGTAGCATTGGAAGCCTTCTTTAGATATTGTAGGTTAGGTCAGGCTCCTCTTTTTGTGAATACTTAGACTCAAGGATTTCAAACTGAGAGTGTATTTCACATTTCACTGTGGAGCTAGAAAAGGTCACAGAGAGAATAAGTCAGACTGGAGTCTTCAGAGTTCAAAGACAACATTGGGTCCTTCCAGCTTCGAGTTCCATTCTGCACATGATACCTAGGTGCTGACTACCTTGTCATCTTTGAAAAGTTCAGTGAAGCCACATTATCTGCATCAATTTTTTTCTATTTTTGTCAAGCTACTACTGTTTTAGTCCAAGAGTCCCACTATCCAAGAAATGCCTACAAGAGTCCACGTCAATCACTTAGCATAAGAACAGCTTAGTCATTGGAAGAGCATAGCACACAGAGCACACTTTCCAGGGTAGCCACTTAAAACCTGTACAGCAAGGACTTCTAATCATTGCCTCAAGAAAAAAGAAAAAGCATTGTGTGCCTCAGACAAATATACAGCTCAGTGAGAAAAAGGTTGGTTGGTTGGTAAGAAGAAGATACAAAAAGAGAGAAAAAATGTTTTTGTTGAGTGAGAGTAGTATAACAATGGCTGCCCTGCTTATTAGGTAAGCAGCTTTTGTTCTCAATGTGAAGCCTTAGGTGAGAATAGATCCTCTGCCAGGCAACTGGAAGCTGTCAACAAAGTTAAGCTGTATTTCTCATTATCAGGTGCACGCCCCCATCTTTGTTCTTCCACTTACATTTGTCTTCACACTGTAAAGAATCACCACTCTTTGGAAGTAGGAGGACAACCAGAAATTTCCATGTGTTTCCACTGAGTTGTATAACACAAAATTGTAGTGCTTGTTCTACAAAAAGAACACAGGAATCTATTTGAGTAGCAGGATGTGCTCACATGAAAAGCCAGATCGCAATATACACCAGTACTACTCAAGATGGCACTAGACACAGGATGACAAGTGCCCAAGTACTGCAGATGACAAGGGCTTGCTGCTCAAAGGGGGAAGGAAGTGTTCTGTTTTGAAGAGGTGAAGGGGACTTCACACAGGAGTCATAAAGGGAATCAGACGATGAAGAATGAGTAAGATTTGAAAGGGCATGAGCAGTAGTGAAAAGAGGGAAATATATGGTATGAGCAGGGAACAAAACATTGCTGATTCACCAGGTTACAGATGGCCTTGAGTATGAGGTAAAGGAATATTCCCATGTATTTAGTAAAATTGTGTTTTATTTATGATTACAGCATAGAAGCAATTCTATAATGCCATGCCTGGTATATAAAACACACACACACACACACACACACACACACACACACACACACACACTTAAAACAAAGATAATGCTAAAATTTCATTGATTTTAATGGGACTGAATTAAATGCATGGAAACATTGCAATATTTTATTTCTGTAGTCATTCCTCATGAATACAAAACTTTCTTCCTGTGGCAGTAACTTAACTGTGCAATCATGTTCTTCCCAGTTGCCCACCTGTGGAGTTAACTCATACTGTACTTTGGATGGACCTCTGTGAAAGATTTTGGGAAAAAGAAAGCAGATTTCCCATAATAATCCAAGAAACCTAGTATTGCCCATCATTTTAAAAAATAAAATAAAATAAAGGAAATGAGGGCTGATGAGATGGCTTAGCAGTTAAGCGCTTGCCTACAAAGGACTCATGTTTGACTCTCCAGATCCTAAGTAAGCCAGGTGCACAATGACACAATCATGCAAGGTCACACATGTGCACAAGGGGACACACATATCTGGAGTTTGATTGTAGTGGCTGGTGGCCCTGGTACACTCACCCCCCCACACACACTTCTCACATAAAAAATGCAGTCTTTTGGGCTTGCCTCCAAATAAAAAATGGAAATGAGCCAGGCCTGGTGGTATACACCTTTAATCCCAGCAATTGAGAGGGGTAGAGGGATCACTGTGAGTTTGAGGCTACCCTGAGAGACTATGGGCTACAGTGAGACCCCAACTAAATCAAGTCACTGGCTAGATTTTCTTTTGTTTCTTTTAAAATCAGGGTCTGCTTAAATGTTAATTTTCTTCTTGAAACTTTAACCTACAAATGCTGCTCCAGAATACCATCAAAATTTTAAGCATGCCATTGTGTTATAAAACTACTAAAGAGAAGTGAGAAAGAGCCAGATTAGTCACAGTTCTACAGGCTTTCCAATCAGGGATTAAATTCACCTAAATTACTTGTGTATAACTTTGTATATACATTTCATCACACTGACTAGATAGAATCAAACATGATGATATTTTCCATATGAACACTTCTCTATGCATGCATAAGGAAGGGTATCTGATATATTAGTCATAAATCCTTAGTTCTACTTTTCACTGTACAAATCCAAGATTTGAAACCTCAACACTCATCTGGCTAATTTTTAGAAGGTTCAAGTAGGCTAAAATATTGCTAGAAATTGTTGACTTTATATAGAAAAATATAATTTTAGAATTGAAAGGGACATAATGTATAATGAGGTTGTCCAAGTTAGAACTCAACTTCTCTGACCACAGGAAGCTCACTGCCTAACAAAGAGATCAGATTTTGTCAGTGGTGATTTGAATGTAAAATGACCCCCATCTGTTTGAATACTTAATTCCCAGTTGGTGGCAGTGTTCTGAAAGGTTGTGGAACCTTTAGTAGATGGAGCCTTGCTGAAGGAAGTGTCACTGGAGCAGGTTTTAAAGTTTATAACCAGGTCCCACTTCCTGTGCTCTACTCTTCTTTCTACTTTCTCCTTGTTGGTGTGAGAATGTGATTCCTGCTCCTACCTCCCATTCACCACCATGATGGATTGCCTTCAAAACTGTAAGCCAAAAATAAACCCTTTCCTTCCTCAGCTGCTTCTGGTGGGGCATTTTGATGATGGATGATCAATCATTTGACTAGTGATTCATGGAGAATTGAATGCTTCTTTTTAAGTTAGACAAAAAGCATAACCCAAAAATCTATGAAAAACAATTTAACAGATGAGCATTATGGAAATCATCAGCCACTTGTGTTAATAAAAGCAGAAAATGCAACTCGGAGAACAGAGAGGCCATATTAAATGTAGAAGCTGGGTTAAATGTACTCATTAGCTAAGCTACTTCATGCCAAAGAACACAGAGGGATGGCAATTCACATTCATTAGAAATTAGTGTGAGCCACACACCTACTACTTTGAATGAGAATTATAGCTACAACTATCAAATCTGTAGATTCCAAGAAAGTGTCATGTTCTAAAAAAAATCATCAGGAATTGCCAACTAACTGACTTTAGGAGCCAGGCAGGAAACAAAAATGAAGGGAACTAAAAAATGGGGTAAACCAGCATTTAAGCAGGCACTCAAATTCTAGATCTTCTCTTTTATTTCTTCATTGAAAATACCCTAGCTGCAGGCAACTCAAATGCATCCAATGACCAGTGTTTACAATCTTCAATTACTTCATTGAACTCTCAGTTAAAAGAATTATATTCATTTAAGAGGATGGCATATTTTTTAAAAATAAATACTTTTTGTTAAATAAATGGAATTTATCTGTGGAATAATGAACAGCATGGTAAGGGATATTAAATTCTTGAGAATACATGCATACATATGCAAAGAATACTAAGTTTAGAATATATATATATATACTGACTCTTCAGTAACAGCCTGTTTGTTTTTCCTTAGAGGAAACACTTCATAAAAGCTTAACCTCTTGAAACTCCAAGTTTGTACATGTGCAACTGGAGTAAAACCCACGGGATGAAAACAGGATTTCAATGAGATTGTGTCAGTTGCCTAATGTTTACATAGAGGCAGTTATTATTGTTGCTGCTGTTATGTATTGCTACAGTATGTCAATAATTCCCTGCCTGCATGGGAGGAAGACCCACACTCTGCCTTTACATCTGAGATAACAGGAAGAATTAGCTTTCACTTAACAGAAAAAGTGAGAGCCAAGTAAGGAGAGAACAGTTGAGAGGAATGGAGAGAGGTCTCAGGAGCCTCTGCCTCCTTTGTGGAATTCTTCATAATGTTTTGCCTCAAAGATGCCATCAATATGTTAAACACAAGCTGCTTAGAACCACAGGAAACCCATAAAGACACTGGGTTTTGATACAGGCTGTTTGGAACTGGAGAGAAGGCTGGGCAATTAAAGGTGCTTGCTTGATACAGGTGGTCGATACCAATAACTCAGAATTCATACACAAGAAAATCTGAAAAGTTTTGTATTTTGCATCTCAGAATCCCAAGGAGCAGGTAAAATCCATAGGGACAGCTGTATTGCAGGAGCCACAAATCCAGGGAAGAAACTGAGATGAAAGATGGTTGGGGTTTCTGATATATGTGTCCCAGTACTGGAAAGACTATCTAGGAGTACAATTTGACTTGGCCTATGCAGATCCGGAGGACTGAACTTAGGACAATGGGCTGGAATACCTAGAAGGCTAATTTTATTGTCATAGTAGAAATACTTGAAACAGGCCCAAAATGAATCAGTAACTTTATCACAAAATGTAAGCTTCCTATCTTAGGAACTATTCAGTCAAACAGTAGGAAGCTTTGAGAATCAGCCATATCATCAGGATAGGCACTATTGTACTGTGGTACAATGAAGAAGACATTCTGTGGTTTGCTGAAAGAAACAAATATTTCTCACTCAAACTCAGTACAGGCAGTTTATACTAATAATTCAAACTCAATGTCCAGTGTAGGTCAATGAATACCTCATTGAATCAATTAAGATTCAAGATGGCAGAATTTCTACCTCATGTGAACTTTAATGGCTATGACTACAGAAGAAGTGTGATGATCATCTACTGGAGCTCCTACCCACAAGTGGCATGTGTCTAATGCTCACCTAGTATTTGAAAAGCAAATCACATGGCAAGACCTAACATCAAAGCAGTACATGGAGGTTCCAGCCAACAACTGAGATTCCTCAATTAAAACTTATTTGTATCTTAGTTGAGATCTTAGTCTCCACAGAGACATTGCCTCTCCCTCTGCCATAATGCATAACCCACAATCCCCATGGGGTTGACCTGCATCCCCAATCAGGAAGGCCTCTTCAGAAAAGGAGCAGAGAGGAGGGAAAGGATGATACCGACATGTGGTGCTTACATACAAAGTATGTCCATATCTAATAAAAATGTTGCTTTATAAGAAAAACTTATTTTTATCTTGATACTGAGGATAGCAGAGAACACAGCATAGTTTTCTTTTGTTGAAGAAGCTTATATTTTATTTATTTATTTATTTTTCTTAATTTTTATTAACATTTTCCATAATTATAAAAAATATCCCATGGTAGTACCCTCCCTCCCCCACCCCGCTTTTCCCTTTGAAATTCCATTCTCCATCATATCCCTTCCCCATATCAATCATCCTACTTACATATATACAATACCAGCCTATTAAGTACCCTCCTCCCTTTCTTTCTCTTCCCTTTATATCTCCTTTTTAACTTACTGGCCTCTGCTACTGAGTTTTTTCCTTCTCATGCAGAAGCCCAGTCATCTGCAGCTAGGATCCACATATGAGGGAGAACATGTGGCGCTTGGCTTTCTGGGCCTGGTTATCTCACTTAGTATAATCCTTTCCAGATCCATCCATTTTTCTGCAAATTTTATAAATTTGTTTTTCCTTACTGCTGAGTAGAACTCCATTGTATAAATGTGCCATATCTTCATTATCCACTCATCAGTTGAGGGACATCTAGGCTGGATCCATTACCCAGCTATCATAAATTGAGCAACAATAAACCTGGTTGAGCACGTACTTCTAAGGAAATGAGATGAGTCCTTAGGATATATGCCTAGGAGTGCTATAGCTGGATCATATGGTAGATCAATCTTTAGATGTTTTAGGAACTTCCACACTGATTTCCACAATGGCTGGACCAGATTGCATTTCCACCAACAGTGTAGAAGGGTTCCTCCTTTTCCACATCCCTGCCAACATTTATGATCATTTGTTTTCATGATGGTAGCCAATCTGACAGGAGTGAGATGGAATCTCAATGTAGTTTTAATCTGCATTTCCCTGATGACTAGTGACATAGAACATTTTTTTAGATGTTTATATGCCATTCGTATTTCTTCCTTTGAGAACTCTCTATTTAGCTCCATAGCCCATTTTTTGATTGGCTTGTTTGATTCCTTATTAGTTAACTTTTTAAGTTCTTTGCATATCCTAGATATTAATCCTCTATCAGATATATAAATGGCAAAGTTTTTTCTCATTCTGTAGGTTGCTTCTTTGCTTTATTCAGTGTCTTTTGCAGTGCAAAATCTTTGTAATTTCGTGAGGTCCCAGTGATTAATCTGTGGTTTTATTGCCTGAACAATTGGGGTTGTATTCAGAAAGTCTTTGCCAAGACCAATATTTTGAAGGGTTTCCCCTACTTTTTCCTCTAGCAGTTTTAGAGTTTCCTGTCTGATGTTAAGGTCTTTAATCCATTTGGACTTAATTCTTGTGTATGGAAAGATAGAAGGATCTATTTTCATCCTTCTACAGATATATATCCAGTTTTCCCAACACCATTTGCTGAAGAGGCTGTCTTTTCTCCAATGAGTATTTTTGACATTTTTATATATAGCTACCTGGATTTACATCTGGGTTCTCTATTCTGTTCCATTGATCTACATGTCTGCTTTTGTACCAGTACCACACTGTTTTTGTTACTATGGCTCTGTAGTATAGGTTAAAATCAGGTATGGTGATACCACCAGCCTTATTTTTGTTGCTCATTTATTATTTTAGATATTTGGGGGGTTTTTGTGATTCCAAATGAATTTTTGGATTGTTTTTTCTATTTCCGTGAAGAATGCCTTTGGAACTTTGATGGGGATTGCATTAAATGTGTAGATTGCTTTTGGTAAGATTGCCATTTTCACAATATTGATTCTTCCAATCCAGGAACAAGGGATGTTTTTCCACTTCCTAGTGTCTTCTGCAATTTCTCGCTTGAATGTTTTAAAGTTCTCATTGTAGAGATTCTTTATTTCCTTGGCTAGGTTTATTCCAAGGTACTTTATTTATTTTTTTTTATGCAATTGTGAATGGGAGTGATTCTCTGATTTCATCCTCTGTGTGTTTGTTGTTAGCATATATGAAGGCTACTGATTTCTGTGTATTTACTTTGTATCCTCCTACATGGCTGTAGGTTTTTATCAGCCTTAACAGTTTGCTAGTAGAGTCTTTAGGGTCCTTTATATATAGAATCATGTCATCTGCAAATAATGATAACTTGATCTCTTCCTTTCCAATTTATATCCCTTTTATGTGTCTCTTGCCTTATTGCTATGGCTAAGATTTCCAGTAGTAAAAGTGGGGGCAGTGGACACCCTTGTCTTGTTCCTGATTTTAGTCGAAAAGCTTCCAGTTTTTCCCCATTTAGTCATATGTTGGCTGTAGGCTTGTCATAAATAGCCTTTATTATATTGAGATATGTTCCTTCTATTCCCAGTCTCTGTAGGACTTTTATCACGAAGGGATGTTGGATTTTGTCAAATGCTTTCTCTGTGTCTAATGAGATGATCATGTGATTTTTGTCCTTCAATTCATTTATATGATGTATTACATTTATAGATTTGCATATATTGAACCATCCCTTTATCTCTCGGATAAAACCTACTTGGTCAGGGTGAATGATCTTTCTGATATATTCTTGTATTCTGTTTGCCAATATTTTGTTGAGAATTTTTGCATCTATGTTCATGAGGGAGATTGGTCTGTAATTTTCTTTTTTTGTTCTATCTTTCACAGCATAGTTTAATAGCAGAAAGCATGGCTTCTCAAATGTTCAAAATGCCTATGTCCAGAGTAAGGACCACAATATATGAATATTACAAGTAACAACATCTGTGCCTTCAAGTTCTGTGAAATATGTATAAAGAAAATATCACTTACTTCAGAGGGTGGTTGTGAGTTTCAAATAAGAACATGAATATAATGGATTCAACACACATAGCCTGGCATGTGGTCAGTGTTCAGTACAAAGAACTTGCAATTATTTGGCTGGTGATGTTGAGGAAAAAATAAAAGTAGAGCAGGAGGATGAGGAAAAAGAGGAAGTAAGTTTCTACCTACAGACCCTAGACGATAGTACCCGAGGATCATTAAACATCACTGTCAGAATTCATTCATTTATTCAATAAAGTATATTTGTAAAGCTCACGCTAAGTGATAAACATTTAATGGTGGGCAAAAGGCACATAGAACCTGCTGTTTTGGAGTTTACATTCCAACAGGAAGTGTGCAAGAGGGCTCAGTTAATCTGCCCATTTCTGAGGTGCCTCAATGTGTCTATTGCTTCATGCTTAAGTCATCATGCCATCTATATACCTATATATCGCCTCCCAAAGGCTTGTAAGACCACACCGAATCCTGAACTTAGCTTTCTGGACCCTTGGTTGCAGTGCTGTGTCTAACTTCCCAACAGCGTCACATCACTTGCTTTGGTAGCTCGGCCTAATCTATCCTGCTATTATCTCTGACAACACAAAGTGAAGTGCACGAATTAAAGGTAATGCACTGATCCTTGAGAATCTCAACTTTCTCAAATTTCCCTTTGCTTAGAAGCCATAGTTCAAAATGAATTAAACCAAAAACTGGAGAAGAAATGGGAAAGTGGGAAGTAACTGCTATCAAAGGGAAGTATGCTCACATAGTAGAAAGGAAAACATAAAAAATTCAAAGATATAAATCATGCTGGCTTTACCCTACACCAAGTACTGATGTGTTCAAAGAGACATGTCAAAATATATTTACAGTTTCCTACATGGCCCCATAGGGCTTGGGCCAAGTGGTCATGGTAGCTTTGACACTTCTTAGCACTCTGTACATTGTTCTGTGAGTGACGAGACCCCCACCCCCAAGCACTTCAAGGATAGCTCTATGCTATTATGAATAGTACAAAGTCAGAAATCACTTCATGCTATCTGAGAAATGTTACTAGATAGAAATACTGTGTTTTATATTTCTCTAATCAGTTATTAGAGTTCAAGTTCATTCTCATGCATGTATCCAAGATCCATGAAAAAGTAGACACTCAAGGGAACATCCCCTGAATTAATTGTTGGTCATTAATTTTGTCTTCAGGAATACATCTAAATCAAACATCATGTCCAAATATAACAATCATTATTTTGAAGTCATTAATATAAATTAAATTGTACATGTACATTTTTAGAAAAAATAAGTAATTTAGTATTTCCCCATAACTAACATACACGTGAGTGTATGCTTACATAATGACAAATACATAAACCCACACTCATGTTAAGTTCAGTGCAGCAGAGATGTTTAGGTAGGAAAATCATATTGTAGAATTCAAAGAATTAATTATCTCATTGAATTGAATCTGATACCAATAAACTATAAAACACAACCTGCTTCCCTATTTCTATGTGATAGTCCAGTGAATTTCATATGATGGGATATGTCAAGCTAACATGTTTCATTGATTTTCACTGATTATGATCTCTAAATTCACTTAAATTTACAATATAATGATCAGAATTTAGAAATAAATAAGTTTTGAAAAATCTACACAGATATGTTTCTATAGTTAAATGTAGGGTGAATTTACCAGCTATATATTTTCTCAGAAGACTTCATCAGTGATTGCTACAAAATTATTAACAAAATCCAGTGGCCCAGAAGTTTATTAAATCTTACAAATCATTTGGGTTAGAAAAGTTTTCTGTCATCATTTAGGGTGTAAAATTGTTGTCAGCTCAAAATTCATTGAAAAGTGTAGATGTATTGGTACAGTAAGTTGCTATAAGAATATTTTCTCTGTGATGGAAAAAAACTCAAATGTGCTAATCATGGGTTGAAAATATCTTTAAAGTTAACTCTTTGTTGCCTGGCATTCCCTTATAGAAAGTTTGCATCACTAAATTGAAATTGGGTATTCATTGATATTAAGCCACACAGTATTTTGAAAGTATTTCTTATATCCATTGGAACAGAGGACCAAGAAAAAGGCTTTATATTAGATGCCACAATGAAACAGTGAGAGAAATTTTCATTGGTGGTTTACAAAATCAGTTTTATTGGTGTCATTATATCTAAAAAGGGACTACCAAGGAAAATGTCTTTATAACTTCTGTAGTTCTCCTAAGTTTAGCTCAAAAGCCCATATGTTAAAGCATAGGTCTCAAGTTTGGCAATTGGGAAGTTATATGAAATGATATGCATCATAATGGGACATGACATAAGGTTATATTAAAAATAAAGTGATAGGGGCTGGAGATATGGCTTAGTGGTTAAGCTGTAAAGCCTAAGGACCCCAGTTCGAGGCTTGATTCCCTGGGACCCACATTAGACAGATGCACAAGGGGGCCCACGCATCTAGAGTTCACTTGCAGTGGCTGGAGGCCATGGCACGCCCATTCTCTCTCTATATCTGCCTCTTTCTCTCTCTGTCTGTTGCCCTCAAATAAATAAATAAAAGTAAAAAACTAAAGTGATAATAAAGGTGAAACTTTGAAGAGATATGATACTGGTTAAGTGGAGCAGTAACTAACCACATGAGACTGTTTCTTAAGAAATATCTGGATAACTATTGTTTCTCCTAGAATTGTTTGTCCTAGAATTGAGTCAGTGAGACTCAATAAGAAGCTATAAGTGGAGGCTCATCTTGAACTCAACTGCTACTTCCTCTTGGAGCCAGATCTGATCCTATAATCTCAAGGTTTTAATCGAATTATTCTAGAAAATCACCCCTTTTGTTGTTTTTATGTGACTTAAGGCCATCTGGAATCTTCCTGGTTTACTTATTCTTTACTTGCATGTCCCCACCAGGAGCATGTGGGCACTGGTTGAGCAGGGCATGGTTATCTTAAGTCACAGCTATCTTGGTCACTGCTCTACCTCTTGGCTTGGACAGCACTTGGCACATAGTGGCTCTTCTGTAAATCATTGTTGAATGAGTGAAATGCAGTTTTTAAATGCCTAACTTATTTCTCTTGAGTAATATTTTTAAAAGGAAAAGAAAGGTTTATTTTGGAACCAAAGCTGTAGAAGTGTCTGGTCATCAAGTATAAACCAAGTAGACCAAGCATTTCATTAAAAAGTGTTTATAGCTGTAACCACACACACGTCCCTACCTTCATGCTGAAAATAGTCATGTCCGGTGTGTTGGCCAGAATCAGTCACAGTGAATCTGAGTGAAGCACTTGGCAGGATTAGCCCCAGCACTTGCAGCATCACTCATTCTCCTGAACTAAAATGTCCATAGCTCCACACTCATTGGTAATGTCCCTACAGAGAATCCACAGATTCTCATGTGTGCCAAAGTTCACAAGTGGTCATAGACCACCCCTGCAGTTTTCGAGGAAGAGGAGAGTATGAGCGTGTGCTTCTGGAAGATTGCAGCTCAGTGCTGACCACTGGGCCTAAGACAGCATGCTCATGCTCACTGGCTTGCAAACCTGCAGGCATTCTCTTCAATGTCTGGGGTTGAGGAATCCTCATATTCCCCATATCCAGGGCCCACACAGATCAAGCAAAACTCAACTCACTTCAGTTCTTTAAAGCTTGCTTGGTATAGTAAATTTAATGATGATAGTAAGATGACCACATAATTAAAAAGTGACCATGTAAAAATCTTCGCAAACTAGCATTATTGACACACAGAGACACAGTGAAGTTTAAATAGTACCATCATGAGATAGGCTCCAGCTGAAAAGCATGAAACATAGATCACAGTGGCTGGTATATACCTATGACTAGACTTACGTGGAAAGTCAGACTGTCAGTGAGTGGACATCTAGGGTTGGTTCTAATTCTGATATGATCCAGGAAACATTCCAGCAGGTAATTTTGAGACTTAAGTGGGATTAGCTGTACAATTATGACAGGTGGAAAGGAAGAAAGGGGAGAGGTATTCTACATAGAAGTAGTATGAAGGAAAGTGAAACTTGTTACAATTATCAGGGGCTAGTTTGGTAGACAACCCAGCATGACTTTTATTTCATAAATGAAATGTCTACAAACTTGAGAATTATGGGACACATGTCCAAGACACCCATGTTTCCCCTAGCTCTCTTGTGCCTTGAACGACAGGTGTCCTACCTGGACTTCTGTTTGATTTGCTTGGGCCACAGATTGACTTAGTAAAGTTTGCCTAGGTGTGTGTACATGCATTATGTCACTGGCTAATTTTGACTTTAACTTGGGTAACATGGTTTCATGTTTTTTATACCACTGCAATAGGGTTCTCAGGGATACTCAACACCTGTGGGGAGCTGTGGCTGCCAGGAAATAATTCATTTATGTCAGTCAGTTTGAAATGAAATATTTTCATTGTGGCAAAAATAAAAATAAAAAAGAAACTATACTATCTTTTTTTTTTAAAAGAACTACATTCACCTCTCCTGACTAAAGTGCAGGAAACCATCTGCATAGGCTTTCTAAATATTTTATTTTTATTTATTTATTAGAGAGATAAAGAAAAAGAGAGAGAGAGAGAGAGAATGGGTGCACCCAGGGCCTCCATCCATTACAAATTAACTCTAGATGCATGTGCCACCTTGTGCATCTGGCTTATGTGGGTCCTGGGGAATCGAACCTGGGTCCTTTGGTTTTGCAGGCAAGTGCCTTAACTGCTAAGCCATCTCTCCAGCCCCTGCTAGGGCTTTCTAAAGTTAGCCAACATAAAGGTAATATGGTTGATCCACACATTGCTTTCTCAGCTTCCTGATGATTCTCAGAAATGCTAAATAACCGGCAATTAATTCTTTATGTATGTCAGTGGTGAGGAGCACTTTTTTCAGTAGCAAAAAGGAGCAGTGAGTCATTTAGAACACCTTCATGTCTTGGGCCCCAGTACCTACATCCATTAAAACTAATAGGAATTTGTTTTAACTTTTTTTGTCTTATTAGTTTTCTTTTTTTTCCCACTTTTTTTTTTATTAGCTATGTACACAGTGAATACAGTCATGTTGGTACCATCATTAGCATCCTCCCTGTCATCCCTCCTCCACAGGGACCCACCTCATTGGGGAATATGGGTTGTGCATTGTGGGGTTAGCCATAAGTTATCGGTAAGAGGCAATGTCTTTGTGCATAAGGACCCACCGTGTGGCTCTGACATTCTTTCCACCCCGTTTTCCACAAATTTCCCTGAGTCAGGTTGGGTTCATTTTAGGTCTACTTCAGTGATGAGGTCTTTAGAGCCTCTGTGTCTCTGGATATATGGTTTAGTAGGAGTTGAGTATTCTCTGTGTCTACCTCCTTCACCCTTGTGCTGGTAGCAGGTTCACCAAGGAAGCAACACTCTTGCTCGTTTCCCTAAATACTTAGTTTCAGCTGGGGCCCTTTTAAGATATGTTGGGCTGGTTCTCTCCTTAGGATCTGCATCTATCTGAAAAAGAGAAGCAAATTCTCCAATGGAGAGTGAAGTTAGCACCAGATAAATGGGATAACCTTTGTTTTTTTAGAGAGAATTTCATAGGTATAGGCCCTCTTGTAGCCCATGATTGGTGGGAGTTTGTTTGATAATAGAGAGTGGGCTCATTTTTGGACATGGTTCTGACTGGATTCCCAGCTCCAGCTATGGGTTCCGTTCCACTGAGCAGATCAGTTAGCAAAATGAAGAGCAGTTGGTTTCCCACCATGGCTGTGCACCACTATTCCTCTTGTGTGAGCATCACATCAGGTTGTTTGCTGCTGAATAGGCACACTAGAAAGATGAGGGGATTGGAGTGTAACTCGAAAGATTGACTGCCTAGGTGTGGGATTGAATCTTATTGCTACAATAAACAAATAAGCAACCAAACAAATATTATTAAAAGGCAGATGAACTATTACCAGTAAGAGACAGAGGGTCTATAACCATGAAGTAACCCTCCCCCACATCCTTTCCCCAAGGTCACCTGATGTCCTCTGGTGGATTTACTCTCCTCCCACACATTCCTCCTCTTTAGAAACCTTTGCCCTCTCTGGAAATGACTGCTAAGAGTCAACATTAGGTCTCTGGTTGAGAATTTAGGGCACAAATTTTAGACTTTCTTCCTTTTCCTGTGCCACAGGAAAATAAGTAACTTGAATGCCACTCAAAAGACAAAACCACAAAAATCCAATTCAATTGTACCAAACAGAACTGTGGACAAGAAAGATGAGTGCCCAGGCATTTCTGCCCAGTGACAATGGCCTTCCCTTTGGACAGCCCAACCAACTTGGCAGTATGTAAGGTGGATTCAGAAGGCCTGTGATTTTAATGCTTACAGGAGCTACCTGGTACCAGAAGCACTGTAATGTGGACCTATCACTCCTCTGTACAAAGCTCTGCTTGTGCCTCCCTGTCTCAGGAAAAATACAGATTCCTCTGGGGTCATCAGCATCTCTCTTTCCCATCTCTCCTTCCTTATTTGGCTCCTGAGGCCATCTCCCAATTTTAACAAGTCCCACTTTCCTCCACAGTGCTTCCTCCTATGTAAAATACCTTTCCCCTTCTTTCTTTTCCACCTATCATCATTGTACTGGGAATCTCACAGAAGTCTCAGAATTACCTATGGGAATGTTTCCTGGATCATATCAGAATCAGAACCAATCCCTCCCTATCTCTGTTACCAGAAGGCAGGAAGGGCCTTCTCGTGATATATGCTATCTTCTCTGTCGAGCCATGGACTCCTCCTAAGCAGGTACTTATTATTTATTTCTGTCATATCAGAGCATTACATGTATTTATGTACATAATGAGTAGCCAATATGATTTGGTTTCATTGACTTTCTTAGGAAAACAACAGCTAAGAGTAGAAGACAGTCCATAGGAACTGTAAAATAATTCAGGGAAGAGTTTGTCAGTTTCTCTTTGCTGCTACATAGTATTTGAGATAATGAACTTACAAGGGAGAAAGATTTTATTTCATGGTTTTGGGGGTTTCAGTCCATGATCTTGGCTGCACTGTTTCTGGACCTGTCCTGAAACAAAACATCATGGTAGAGAGCACTTTGAGCAAAACCATCACCTCATGCTGACCAAGAAGCAAAAAGGGAGGTGTAATGGCTAATCTTTGTTGTCAGTTTGACTGGATTTAGAATCCTCGTAGAAACATACTTCTGGGTGTGTCTGTGAGGGTATTTCCAGAAAGGTATGAAATGTATGGTGTTATACTTTTATCACAGAAATGTAAATAGATTATATTGAATTCATCATTTTAAGACTTTAAAGCTGGAAAGAATTGAGGGGTGGGAGGTAGTATTGTATATTAGCTTAAAAACCAAGAGAACAAAGTCTAGACACCAGCAAGTTTCTATCTGGACTTTTTGCTAGTTGTATTCCACAAGGAATTTGTCTATCCTCCTTTAAGTTTTTTATATATACTTTATTTATTTATTTGAGAAGAAACAGAAAAAGAATGCACAAGTAAGAGCCTCTAGCCACTGTAGATAAACTCCAGACACATGTACTACCTTGTGCATCTGGCTTATATGGGTTCTGGGGAATCAAACTTGGGTCCTTAGGCTTTGCAGGTAAGCATAACATTTAGCCTACCAGCGTAACCTCTAAGCCACATCACCAGCCCTAATATTTTTAAGGTGTGTGTGTGTGTGTGTGTGTGTGTGTGTGTGTGTGTATATATATATATATATATATATATATATATATATATATGCTTTATTTGAGAGATAGACAGACAGAGAGAGAGATCCTCTTTTAGTCCTTGGTTTTTCATCTATAAAACACATATGTGTAACAGGATATATATATAGGGTTTTTGAGATAGGGTTTCACTCCAGCCCAGGCTGACCTGAAATTCACTATATAGTCTCAGAATGGCCTCAAACTCATGGAAATCCTCCTACCTCTGCCTCCCGAGTGGTGGGATTAAAGGCGTGCATCACTGTGCCTGGCAACAGGCTATATTTTTAAAAAACAAGCTACACCAATATATACTGTGCCCCACATGCTAGTCTCTTGAGGTGACATTGACATTCTTTTTATCAAGAGATTATCCTGAATCCAAGATGACTATACTGTGCTCTGCCTGAATTCCTCACCTACAGAAACCATAAGAGGTAAAAGGCAATAATTATTCTTGCAAGAGCCAAAGTTTTTGATAATATTTTTACAATATAACATGAGTAATCATAGCTAATGCAAGGTAGTGTTGTGAGGATTAAAAGGAAAACAGAATGCTTAGCACAGCAATAAGTGCTCAACAATGTTAGATATTTTAATGTAACAAAAAAGTAGTTACTACTTTTGAGGTGAGAGCTCATGATAGACACCCTTTGCTGGCTAACTTTACAGATAATCATGTGAAAGAGAAGTTTAAATGTATAAGGAAACATGCTGAAAGCCACTGGCTTGCAGTTTATTTGAATTAGGTATTATAAAAGGCAATGGGCACTGAAATGTGCTCTCTTGTTTTCAACACTATGCTTTTCTTCTAGAATAAATCTTCTTAAAATGCCTGTAAGCAGAACCTCAGGATGGAAAAGACAAGGTCTTCATTGGGGCCCAAATCATTTTGGAGATTCTCATAACATTTAGCCTACCAGCGTAAACTAGCTTCAGTGTGAAACACAATGACAGTGCCAGTCAATTACCTTCCATGTAATCTATCACATGATGATCTAGTATTGTTTTGTGGAATATTTAAGTGGTATATGTCATAAAATGCTTTTGTAAAGCCAGACTGTTGGGAATTTGAGGATATGCTAAGTTTCTTCTGCAACACTAAGGAAACTGCGATTCTATTATCTCCAAAATTTACTCAAGTTCCAGATTTATCCACATTTTTAGTATGGATAGGTGTGGGCCATGAAATATTTTCCTAGGGTTCCCAATGACCAAAGGACTTCACAAAAATAGAAAAGACCAATTGTTGCATCTAAGCTTTTCTCCCCCAACTCACAGAAGGTTATAAAACACAATAGATATAGAATAAGGACAGTGAAAATTAACTGAGAAAGATACCTTTCTTTTTTTCTGTTTCTGAATAGACTGTATAGAATTTGGCATTTCCTCAGATTATCAGCAATTATTTTATTTAAAAAATGAGGAGAAACAAGATTTTAGTGGTGGTATCACCAGCACAGTAGCTAAGGAAATTCTCTATATTAAATGCCATTACTTTAAGTCACTTTTACCTTCATGATATCCCACCCACCAGTAAGATTAGATATCATACATTGCTTTCTTTTCTTCTAAGTACTATACTAATTTGTGAGAAGAGCTGACCTGCTATCCAAAGACTATGCCTTGCCCATTGCATAGCATTACCTCTTACCTTTAGCTGAGGTCCCATCATCTACCTGTCTATTGCTTCTCAAACTTACAACTCAGCTCACATATCACCTTCTCTCAGGTAGTCTTCTGATCATTCCCTTCTCTTCCTGTCCTAGCACACAAGGAAGTACTCTCCTACTCCCTTCTCAACTGCTATAGAACTAGGCAATGTGGCACATGCATGTGATTCCAGCACTTAGAAGCCTAGGCAGGAGAATCATCACGAGTTTTGGGCCAGCCTGGGCTACATAATAAGCTCTAGGTAAGCCTGGGATCCAATGTGAGTGTGAAAGTGGGGAAGGCAATTATCATGGTTTGTTGTCCATAATTCTGGATACTGACACTAAAAAGTATTTTTTGTTGTTGTTGTTTTTTGTTTTGTTTTTAAAGACAGAAGCCGGGTATGGTGCCGCATGCCTTTAATCCCAGCACTCAGGAGGCAGAGGTAGGAGGATTGCCTTGAGTTCGAGGCCACCCTGAGACTACATAGTTAATCCAGGTCAGCCTGGACCAGAGTGAGATCCTACCTCAAAACAAAACAAAACAAAACAAAACAAAACAAAACAAAACAAAACAACAAAAAAAAGACAGAAGCCAGGTGTGGTGGCACACGCCTTTAATCCTAGCACTCGGAAGGCAGAGGTAGGAGGATCGCTGTGTTGAGGCTACCCTGAGACTCCATAGTGAATTCCAGGTCAACCTGAGCTACAGTGAGACCCTATCTCCAAAAAACAAACAAAAAAAGACAGAAAGCCTAGCACATTTGTCAGGGCCCAAGAGACATCCCAGAGGAAGTGTCAATTTAGATGTAAGTGTCGCTGTCACTGCTATCCTGACAACCTGCTCCGGGGAGATGTTGATAGAAACTGAAGACATTCAAAACTCATCAAAGCAGAAATTTAGAGGTTGCAGAGAGCTTACGACTAAGAACATTTATAACACACCTGCCAAGGTTCGGGAAACATTGCAGAAGAGGGAGGCAGGAAGACTGTAACAGCCACAGAGTAGGAGGGCATATCCTGTGGCATTGCCCCTCCCCCACAGACTACCTGCATTCATTACTTATGGTGAGTACCAGCAGCTCCACTGAGTAGGGCCCTCAGTAGAATGGTGGTGAGGAAGAGGGAGCATATAAGGATAATATAAGGAGAATGGGGCCTACTCACGATTTGTCTATACTGTAAAGTTCTTTAAAGAAATTTATTTGCAAGCAGACAGCAATAGAGAGAAGAAGAGCAGAAAGAGAAAGAGAAAAAGAGAAAAGGCCAGAAACTCCAACTGCTGCAAACGAACTCCAAATGCATATTCCACAGTGTATTTAGCTTTACGTGGGTACTGGGGAATCTAACCTAGGTCCTTAGGCTTTGAAGGCAAGTACCTTAACTGCTAAGCCATCTCTCCGGCCCCTCTTTTTACTTTGTATGAGGCTAAAATTTCAAAATTGTATCTCTGACTTGTAGAAGATATCTATTGAACAGTATTCCTATGGAAAATTTGCTTTTATTGTTTTTGATATGCTCTTTGTTTTCTGTCTCTTAAAAATATTTAATTGAGAACTTTAGGGTCAGAGAGATTGCTCAGTGATTAAGGAAGTTGATATGTTTGATTCCTCAGTAGCCACGTAAACCAGATGTACAAGGTGGTATATGCATCCGGCATTTGTTTGCTGTACATAGAGGCCCTGGTATGACCATTCTCTCTCTCTCATAATAATAATAACTAAAAATGTTTTTTAAAGTTAAAAAAATAATTATATGAGATTTATTATAAATATATTATTTAGATCAACAAATCTAAAATATTATGAGATTAACATGCAACAAATATAAAGATATTAAGATAACTTTTCTGGTTTTCTTTTTCTGTTTTTTGAAGGCTGGCCTGGAACTCTAGGTAACCAGGTTAGCTTCAAACGTGAGGAGACCCTCCTGCCTAGTCTCCTATTTCTATGTTACTGCTGCTGTTACTCTAGATTCTAAATATGAGACAAAACATGCGACAGTTCTCTGAGTGTGGATGTGACCACATTTCCAGTGTTCCATAACCAATTAAGCAGAGGCCAGCCTTCCTACTGGATGCTATAGTCCTGTAGCAGTTAGCATATGTTCTTTCTGCTATGGCTTAAATGTGAACTATTTCCTGTTTTTGAACCCTTAGTCCTCAGCTGGTGGTACTGTTTTGGGACATATAAAGCTTTTGAGACTGTGGTCCAGCTAGCAGAAGTGGGTTGCTGGAGTGTGCCTTGAGGGCAATAAGTATTTCTGGTTTTGAATCAACAAGACACTGCAAGCTCCCATTGCCACAGGTAGAGCCACCCCAGCTGCCATGTCTTCCCACTGTGGTCTACTGGTCTCCCTGAAATTGTGAACCACAATAAATTCTTCCCTCCACAAGTTGTTTCTGTAAGGAATGTTATCACAGCAACAAATAATGTAACTGTATAGTAGAGGTTCTAAAGAATATATATTCTTAAGGTCAGGAAGTGGGCAAACTGCCTTTGAGTTTTCCAGCATCCTCCCAACACCATGCATAATGCTTGCTTGAGTCAGAATGTGTGAGTTCAAGAAACGAGTCATTATGCCTTTCTGAACTTCTAAAAGGGAAGTATCTGAACCACATCAAGGCTTGGGTAATTCTTGTAAGCTGAAAGTCACCTTTGCATAACAGTCATAAAACCTACAAATTGCTCTAAGGTCTAAAAAACATTGCTGAGGTCAATGAAACCAAGAAGGACAAAAGAGAGTGACAGGAGAGCTGTGAAAACAAGAGCAGACATGTAGAAAACTGCTCTCTGAGTAGCATTTGAAAACAGAGAATGAGATAAGACGCAGGTGAGAAGGCATCAAGTGACCGAGCTGTAAAGATGACTGGGCTTCTGCGTGAGAATGAAAATACTTAGTAGCAGAGGCCAGTAAATTGAAAAGGAGACATAAAGGGTGGAGAAAGGAAGGGAGGAGGATACTTAATAGGTTGATATTGTATATATGTAATCACAATGTTTGTAATGGGGAGGTAATATGATTGAGAATGGAATTTCAAACGGGAAAGTGTGGGGGTGGGGAGGGAGGGAATTACCATGGGATATATTTTATAATCATGGAAAATGTTAATAAAAATTAAAAAAAAAAAAAAAAGAATAAAGCAACAATGAAACTCATGACCAGATACTTCCAAGCTCCTCGGCATCTCACACACTTGACACACCTTCAGCAAATACTTCCAGCATATAAAGGAAGCAGATTCAAAACAAAAAGCTTATGTTTGGTTGCTCAGATTATAATTGATTAACTCAAAACCAAACAATTAAAAATTGATCTAAAAAAAACAATCTCTAGGGGTGCATTATATGCATGTCACAATTAGACCTACTACTTGTCCAATTAATTTGTACCAGTAAAATTAAAAATAAATAAACTGGGCTGGAGGAATGGCTTAGTGGTTAAGGCTTTTGCCTGCAAGCCAAAGGACCCAGGTTCAATTCTCCAGGACCCATGTTAGCCAGATGCACAAGGGGGCCCACACGTCTGGAGTTTGTTTGCAATGGCTGGAGGCCCTGGCATGCCCATTCTCTCTCTTGCTCTTTCTCCCTCTTTCTCTGTCAAATAAATAAATAACAATAGACTTTTTTAAAAAGTCTAAAAAATAAATAAATAAACCATTCCTTTTTAAAACTATTTATGTATTTGAGAGAGAAGGAGGGAGAAAAAGAGGCAGATAAAGAGAATGGGTGTGCCAGGGCCTATGGCCACTGCAAACTAACTCCAGTGGCATGAACCACCTTGTGCATCTGACTCATGTGGGAACTGGGGAATAGAACCTGGATCCATATGCTTCTCAGGCAAGTGCCTTAATCACTAAGCCATCTCTCCAGCCCAAATAAACCATTTGTAATCAATGTTCTGATAAACTCCTCAGTTTCTTTTTCCATGACTTTCAATGAGTAGCTACTAATGAGAATGCAGTTTCACAGTATAGATATTATATTGGTTGTGAATTTATAAGCTACTTCCTGGTCATCTTTAATATGTAGGACTTAACAGTTCACTTTCATCTGTGTTCTCTCATCTTGATTAAAAATCTCCTGATGTACTTGGTTCTCCAGCAAGAACTATGGCTAAAGTCATTATTAGCCAGGCACCATTAGTAAAATATAATAAGCAGCAGTTTATGTGTTTGCTTTTAATGTCACAATTAACAATAACACATTACATATTTAAAATACAGAGAAAGGAGTGCTTTGAATGGTCTCATCACAAAGAAATGATAAAAACTAAAGATGATGACCAAGCTGGAGAGATGGCTTAGTGATTAAGGTACTTGCCTACAAAGCCAAAGGACCCAGGTTAGATTCCCCAGGACCCATGTAAGCCAGATGCACAAAGTGGCACATGCATGTAGAGTTTGTTTGCAGGGCTGGAGGCCCTGGTGCACCCATTCTCTCTCTATCTGCCTCTCTCTCTCGCTCTCTTGCTCCCTCCCTCCAACTTTCTTTCTCTCAAATAAATAAGTAAAAATAAACAACTAACAAGTGTACCAATGAAGAAGATGCCAACTACTCTAGTTTGATTGTTGACACAGTGTAACGTGAGTCCAGCCAGCACAGGTACCACATAACTACAATCACTGTCAATGACATAAGTAAAAATAAAAAGGCTTAAGCCTTCTCTCTGAAAAGTCATCTTTATTGTTGTTATTCAGAAGAGCTGAAATAGGTAAGATGGGCTCAATGTATCCTATGTTGGCTGGAGCCAGGCTTCATCTACAATCTGCACATAAATGGACAGAAGATACCTGTCCAAGGGAGTCTTTTTATATTTTCTTTGAGGCCAAGTGCTCTGCTCAAAAGTTCACCACTGAAACTTGGCAGGTGATGAGAGAGAGAAACAGACAGAATATAATGCCACTTCTTTTCTCCTTTTCAAATCTTTTGCAAATTTACATTTATATCCTTTTAAAAATCCAGATATAAAAACCCTGTGGTCAGTCAGAATAAAGTATAGATTAGGTCATTATGTGCCCTTTATACCTAATAAAGCTCCAAAAGAAACTGAGCTTCCTTGCAGGAATCTGATAGTTGGCTGTTGTAAATGCCTCCCTTCATTGGCAATTAAAGCAGACTCTTAAATCATCAACTAATATCAACCAAGATGTTATACGTGGCTCCAATAGAGTCATTTCCAAAGGTATTTATGTACGTAACAGGTAGAAAAGTGTGTCATTGTCTTTAAAAGAGTATCAGGGCAGGAGAGATAGCTCAGTGGTTAAGGCACTTGCCTGCAAAGACTAACAACCAAGGCTGAATTCCCAAGTACCCAAGTAAAGCCAGATGCACAAAATAGCATTTTGTTTACAGTGGCTAGAGGCCCTGGCACACCCATTCTCTCTCTCTCTCCTCTGCTTGAAAATAAAATTATTTTTAAAATTGAGTATCATTCTAAGTTCCATGACAGATTCTAACTACCCTCAAGTCCAGAATATGGTGTTTATATGTATAAAAGAGTTGGATTCTAGTCTTTGATAATTTTAAAGAGAATTACTTTTTACCTGTATGAATGTCCATGATGGGTGGCTCTTTAGTAACCAACAGATAGGGGGCTGAGCTAGAAGATGGGAGAAAGTAAGAGAGAATTTTAGAGTCATGGTTTGTGACTTTACTAAATCAAACACTCATTTTCATATCAAGTTATTTAGACTTCCATCAGAACTATCCTGACATGAAATTCAAATAATCTTTTTTTTGGTTTTTCGAGGTAGGGTCTCACTCTAGCCCAGGTTGACCTGAAGTTCACTATGGAGTCTCAGGGTGGCCTCGAACTCATGGCGATCCTGCTACTTCTGTCTCCCAAGTGCTGGGAGTAAAGGCGCATGCTGCCACGCCTGGCTCAAATAATCTTTTTTTTTAATGCAATGTCCTTCTCTGTGTGTACTAGGAAAGATAAATGGAAAGAAAGTGCTGTAAAAAATGTATAGCCTGTTGTGGTGGTGCTTGCCTTTAATCCCAGCACTCGGGAGGTAGAGGTAGGAAGATCTCTGTGAGTTTGAGGCCACCCTGAGACTCCATAGTGAATCCCAGGTCAGCCTGGGCTAGAGTGAGACCCTACCTCAAAAAAAAAAAAAAAAAAAAAACTGTACAAAATATCATTTGGTATTGAAATGCTTGGGAGATTGCTAGAAAGTGCACAATATTTATGGCATCCAGAGTGCAGCTAATGCTGGCGTGCCCATGGAGCACTGAACCCCACCGGCAGAACTGCCACACTGGAGAACCATCCCTGACAGTGAAGGTATGGGGGAAAATTCCAAATCAAGCCTCCTCTCCCCAGTATATTGGTTTTTTATATGCAAAGAGGGTCAGTTTCTAGGCTCAGGTGGTATTTAACACGACTGTTTTTGTGTATAGGAATGTCCAGAGAACATTTGAAAATGACATGTGATGCCAGGCATTTCCTTGTGTGGCACTGTGCCACAAAATCTACTCCCTCCAAACTGTCAGCATGCCAGCACCCCCTATCAACAGTGCAACATCCAAAAATATCACCCAGTCCCTGTGTGGGGGAGACCCAAAGAGAAAGAAGAGTGCTTGCTCAGCAGGAGGCAGGGTTTGGAGGAGCAAAAGAAACAGTGAGCCATTCCCACAGAGGCCTGTGATCCTTCTTAAGTAGTTTCATGTGGATTCCTTGTTGAAATCTGCTATTTCTAGTCCTAAACCTCTGGCCAATCTGGTGAAGCAGGTTTGGGTATGACAACAGTCTCTGCTTCCAGCCCGCCCCACTCCCAGATTCCATGCTTCACTTCGAAGTGCTGCAAACACATCTCGTAGGCTCAGTCGAAGTCATGCATCTTGTCTTAAAGAAAAGCTGGGAGAGTCCAAGCATCTTCAAGTCCCACAGTGCAGGCTGGAGGCGGGCTCTGTTACTTCCAAAACAGGCTTCAGATGTTAACCATCCTGAACAAACAGAAGGAACATGCCCATGCTAATTAGCTGGCCAGCTTCCTTCCACAGAAGTTAAACACCATGGGATTTTGGAGCCAAGAGTGATTGCTTGGAGGAGGCTTTTTTAAAAATTTTATTTGTTATTATTATTTTTTATTAACAACTTCCATGATTATAAAAAATATACCATGGCAATACCCTCCCTTCCCCCACCTTCCCCTTTGAAATTCCATTCTCCATCATATCCTCTCCCCATCTCAATCAGTCTCTCTTTTATCTTGATGTCATGATCTTTTCTTCCTATTATGATGGTCTTGTGTAGGTAGTGTCAGGCACTGTGATGTCATGGATATCCAGGCCATTTTGTGTCTGGGGCGAGCACGTTGTAAAGAGTCCCACCCTTCCTTTGGCTCTTACATGCTTTCTGCCACCTCTTCCGCAATAGACCCTGAGCCTTGGAAGGTGTGATAGAGATATTGCAGTACTGAGCACTCCAGTCACTTCTTTCTAGCACCATGATGCCTTCTGAGTCATCCTAAGGTCATTGCCATCTGCAAAGAGAAGATTTTCTACCAAAAGTGAGAGTAGCATTAATATAAGGGTATGAGCATTAAGAGAAGTACTTACTGGGCAGTTTGATAAGCATATAGTATATACATTTAGCCAGACAGCAGCAGATGTTACACCCCTAGGGCTCACAACTACCCCTGTTTTAAGTTTTCAGTATCAGGGATGTGTTTCCCCCCCCACCCCACCCCCATGGAGTGGGCCTCCAGTCCAATCAGAGGGCAGTTGGTTTCCACCATGACAGACATGCCACTATTGCACCTGTTGGCTCATTTGGCCTGGCTGGCCAAATATAAGGCTTGCAGTGTCCACTGTTGAGTATCTTCAGTGGTGTTTTCTCTTTCTCCCATTGAACTGCATGCAGAACGGCTTTCTTTCAGGTTTCTGTCAGCTGGTCTACATGGAGGAGGTTATCAGCTCAGTTCCAGCAGGATTTCTCAGTGGCTTTGCAGCTCAAGTATGTGGAGTCTTCAGCAATAAGGTCTTACCATCTATTCCCAGTGGGAAACCAATGGCCTCGGCAATGGCCTGTAATGTTTTGGGGGCATCAGGGACCTCCCTGGCCAACAATTCACTGGAAGGTTTCCCACCCCTGGCACTGAAAATTTTCTAGCAACAATCTATGGCTCCTGAGTGTTCCATTGTCCTAAAAAGTAGGTTTCCATATGATTTATTTATATCCTCTTAGATTTTGATTAGCCCTCCCTCCACCTTTCCTTTATTAAATCTCTTCCCCTGACCTCACTTGGGCCTTTTCACCCCTATTAGTCTATTCTTCTACTTGCATATATATAATGCCATCCTATTAATTCCCCCTCCCTCCCTTCCTATTCCCTTTATATCTCTTTTCTAGCTTACTGGCCTTTGCTATCGAGTTTTCTTCCTATTCACACAGAAGTTCAATCATCTGTCGCTAGGATCCACATATGAGAGTGAACATGTGATGTTTGGCTTTTGGGGCTTGGGTTACCTCACCATTTTTCTGCAAAATTCATAACTTCATTTTTCTTTACCACTGAGTAGAACTCCATTGTATAAATGTGCCACATCTTCATTATCTACTCATCAGGTGAGGGACATCTATGCTGGTTCCACTTCCCAGCTATTGTGATTAGGGCGGCAATAAACATGGTTGAGCAAGTATCTCTAAGGTAATGAGATGAGTCCTTAGGATATCTGCCTAGGAGTGCTATAGCTGGGTCATATGTTAGATCTATTTTTAGCTGTCTTAGGAACCTCCACATTGATTTCCACAAACAATGGAGAAGGGTTCCTCTTTTTCCACATTTAATCCCAGCACTCAAGAGACAGCAGTAGGAAGATCACTGTGAGTTTGAGGCCACCCTGAGACTATATAGTGGAGGAGGCTTTTTTTAAAATTATTTTTATTTATTGATTTGAGAGAGAGAGAGAGAGAGAAAGGTACATAGAGAGAAAGAGGAAGAGAGAGAGAGAGAACGGGTGCACCAAGGAGTCTAGCCACTGCAAACCTACTCCAGACACATGTGCCACCTTGTGCATCTGGCTTATGTGGGATCTGGAGAGAGATCAAACCTACGTCCTTTGGCTTTGCAGGCCAGTTTCTTATCAGCTAAGCCATCTCTCCAGCCTAGGGAGGAGATTAGAGCTGATCAAGTCCTGAAGGGTGAGAAAACTGGTATGTCTGTGAGTAGAAGTGGAAAAAGAGGCACTGATGAAGTATTGAGAGCCAGAAAGCCCAACTAGAAGAAGATCTTTTAAAATGTTCAACAATCAAATATGGAGAGCTCTTCTTCCTCATTCACAACTAGGAGCAAATTATGTCCCCCCATAGTATTCTATAAAGCAACAGCATCTAAAACATACTTCTGTCACAGCCTTAGCCATGTTCTATTTAAATCTGTCTTCTCTTTCTTTCCAATCTGACAGCTTTTTAAAATAATGAAAAGCTATTGTATTTTAATATTTCTATAACAAATATGATAACACACAGATATCTGCCCAATAAATTTATGCTGCATGAATGCTTTGGCTAGTGCCTCTTTTCTGTGCCACTGACTCTCAAACTCAGCATAGGGTTTGTTTCCCAGTCAGTAGTTCACGAATGACGACACTAATTGAACTGGGACAGCTCAAGTATTTGCAATAACCTTTAAAAGCCTTTAGTATACACTTCTAAAGGTGTGTTTTAGAGTCCAGAGACTACAAATGTCCTTTCACGAGGCATCTTTTCTTGTCCACATCTTAAGATTACAGAAACATGAAAGGTAAAGTCCTGACATTAGAACTCCCTGGGGCAGGGAACCACAGTCGGACAAGTCACCAACATGATCTATTAAAACCCCTTCCTTGAGCTATGGGTGCAGATTCCACCTAGTATGAATATCATTCAAAGATAGAATAGTGAAGGTTGGAAAACATTCCTAGCCCTGAAATGCTGAACAAACAATGTAATGGGAATGTAGGTAGAAGGGTAAAAGAATCATGTGGCTTATTCTCAAGCAAAAGAAGGAAACTGGATGTGAGCATAAACACAAGCCAGGCAAACAGATCTGTGTCCCCCCCCCCCAACTCACATGTAAACCTCTGCTCCATCACTCACTTTAGATTTTGAATCCTTAACCTACCTAAGCTTCAACTTCTTTAATGGAAACATGTAGATAGTAAAATTGCCTACTATGTAAAATTCTTATGGCGATTAAATGAGTTGTAAGAAATTTTTAATGATAAACAGAATGTCTGTTATCCAGTGAGGACTAAATAGACATAAATTCTTACAGCTCCAGTCCCCACAGCCCCACAAATATGCTTGTAATTCTCACTGGCTTTGCCTGAGTTAGTCCATGAATGGATAGTAATGAGAAAATCATATATTATCTGTTTCAAAAAATTATTTTAAAAGCATCATTAAATTGGTCATAGAAAAATTATGGCTTGGATTCTTTAAGAATAAAAAGACAGGTTTTAGCTTCTAGTAATAATAGCTAGCTTTCTGAGAGAATTTTCAGCCTGGTTACCAGGAAGTATTTTTTTTTCTTTCTTTCTTTACTAAGAAAGGAACAATCATGCATTAAGGTATCATTTTAGATGTTTGTCATGTTTACAGATTTTTGTTCAAGGGAGACAGAAAGCAAGGGCCAGTGTCTCTTTGTACAAAATAAAACAGAAAAGAAAGAGCATCTAATGCACAGAGAACAATCCGGGTGAATGCTGTGTGGGTCTTATTCGTGGAACACGTGGAAAATGTGGATGTCGCACATAAGACATAACTTCAACAGCTTCATCAAAACAAGGACAATCATTGTAATGCTTGGGCTTGGCTGCTTACAGATGTATGAATTATTTTCTCATTGCTGGGACAAATACCCAGCTGAAGGAAAAGAACTTTTGCTCCAGCTTACAGTTTTAGAGGGTTGAGACCCTCATAAAGGAGAAAGCATGGTAGGAGCAGGAAGCCTGTGTGATATCTTCATATTAGCATGGAGGAGAGATTGAGAGAGAGAGAGAGAGAAAAAGAGAGAGAGAGACAGAGAGAGAGAGAGAGAGATAATCAAGCAATAGCATTTGGCAATACCTAAAGGACCACCCCCAGGTGACACACTTCTTCCAGTAAGGTTCCACCTCCTCAAGGTTAGACAACCTTCCTGAATAGTGCCGCCAACTAGGAATTAGGTATTCAAACACATAAACCTATAGTGGAAATTTTCTTATATTCAGACTACCATACAGAGTATGTGCTTTATATTTCTTCATTCAACTTGTTGTAGGAGCACAGAGGTAAAGAAGTGTTTAGATATAAAATCAGGAAGCCAATTTTGTATCCATATTCAACTACCTTGCATTTGTGTGAACTTAGTCAGGGCACTGAACCTTTCTGCAAAGTATAAAGTGTGACAAAAATACCGCACTGACTTCAAGAAACTACCAAGAACATCTAAAGAAATAATAAAGTAAATATACTTTGCATATGCTAAATCCATGTACAAGTATTAGGTGCAATTGATTTTTGCAAAATTTAGTGATTGGAAAATAGCACTAATATCTAAAGAGTGCACTTTTATAATAAAAGTAAATGACTCCACTATAAATTGTACTTTGTGTAAACTATGGACTTCAGTATTAGACACCATCTGGTGACAGTTAAGAGTAATGCAAGTTCACAGAGCACAGAGAAAAATGCAACAAAAAACAAGTCAGGTTGAACAGAGGACACCGAGAAGCTCAAAGAGAGACTTAGACTAAAATGAGCTGAAATGAAACTTGTTATATACCTATGACTGAGTCTAGAATATGGATTTTTTATTTTTGAAAGAGAGAATGGGTGCACCAGGGCCTTTCAGCCACTGTGAACAAACTCCACATGTGTGCCCCCTTATGCGTATGTGTGACACTGCATGCTTGTGTCACTATGTATCTGGCTGTGTGTGACCTGGAGATTCAAACATGTGTTCTTAGGCTTTGCAGACAAGTTACTTAACTGCCACGTCACCTCTCCAGCTCTAGAATAGGGATCTTTGGATCACAACAGACTTGGATCAATTGTAAATAAATTAGGAGAAGAAAATCAGGCTTCCTATTTATCTTTAACTCCCCACGAACGGCATAGTACTTAACAAGTATAATGAATGCCAATTAGGTGGGAAGATGAGAAAAAAGAAAAGGAAAAATAAAGAAAGAAGGATGATTGAAAGAGAAGGAACAATCTTTAAAAAAAAAAGAAAGAAAGAAAAGAAAAGAAACCTTATAACGCAGTTCATTCTGTGTGTTTTTGCTGCATTCTCTCCTTCTACTTGCCAATCCAAGTTGGTTTACTTGTTGTTGTAAGAACAGCCTTATGTCAATTGACATGGCCTAATAGGATGTATTAAAGGAACATCTCTATAAGTTCTTAGTCATGATCCAAGTCAGCCTGGACTCAGAGTACTTGGAAGTAGGGATAAGAGTTAGTACAATACAGGCCTGAAATTCTGGGCAGTTAAGTTATCCTCTACTCCCAAATGAAGGGCAACTGGCTGTTCCAGTCGCAGGTGGGTGCCACCTGTCTTTGGATGTTCAGTGATAAAAATGGGAAGAAATGAAAAATGTCTTTCTTAAAGCTATGGTCTTTGTGCACTGAAGTTCCTAGGTTTTCTCCATGTTCCCAGCCGATTATCATGCTTAGAACTAACAAACTGGAGATTTAACATTATTAGCTACCCTCTTAAATAATCAAGATCTTGGGCTTTAATTGCAGAGTAAACTATATAACTCTTCCCACTGGTTAGTCAATCTGAGTCACTGACATAGAAACACATTTTGATTTACACAATACTATGCAATAGGGCTTATTATGAATTTTACTTTTGCAGCTTTTGAAAATGAGATTCTGAGCTTGGAGTGTAGCTCTGTGGTAGTGTTTGCTTGGCTAGTGTAAGTCACTGCTGAAAAAGGGTAGGGGTCTTTTGCTGAAGACTCAGATAGATATATGTTACCCCCAAAAGTGGTCCAGTATAGAAGTTAGAAAAAAAATCATGAAACATTTATTAGAATCCCAAATAGGATGCCAAAATCATGGCCATCTATAGCAAAGGAGTGGAAATACATAAAAGAAACATACTGAGATGGCTGTCTTTTATGCTAATTTTTTGGAATTAATATATTTAAGGCTTCCAGCAAATACTGCCAAATGGTTTTTCAAAGTGCAGTAATCATCTTCAGTCTTACTCAAAAGTTCTGAGAACGCCTTTTTCATTCCATCAAACAGAGAATGAAAATCGTTCCTAAGAAGGATAGGCATTCCTGTGGCTGGACGTGGCAGTGGTAGGATGGCAGGAGCCCACAGAAGCATCTGAAGCGCAGAGGCAAGTGCAGGGCGCGAGGCAGGACTTTGCTATGCAGCACAGGCTGGCTTCAAAGCCATGATCTTCCTGCCCAAGGTACTGGGATTAAAAACTTGGGCCACCACACCTGGTTCAGTTCAGAGATTTATCTTTCCAAAGATCAGCTGAAATGAGAAGCTAGAGTGTGGCTAGAGGGATGACTTAGTGGTTAAGGCACTTGTCTGCAAAGCTTCAGGATCCAGGTTAGATTCCCCAGTACCCACATAAGCCAGATGAACAGGGTGGCACATGCATCTGAAGTTTGCAGTGGCTAGAGACCCTGGCACATTTATTCTCTCTATCTATCTACCTCTTTCTACCTATCATATAAATTAATTAAGTATTCCTTTAAAAAAGTTAGGATAACATTAAATTCTATTCAGAATCACCAATCTAACTGATTTTTGTAGTCCTTTCCATCTGGATCATTCTGAATTTTTTAATTCAAGCAATGTATTGGTATATCATCTCATTTACTTTCTATACACAGTATTTTTTTTTCCTAAATTTCTGTGCTCTGTTTTGATTTTTTTTTTCTTATTTATTTGTTTTGAGCCAGGATCTCACAGAGCTGAGGCTGGCTTTCAACTGCTGATCTTCCTGCCTCCATCTCCCAAATATTAGGACTCCAGGCATGCTCACCATGACCAGCTCACAATCAGTGTTGGTAGAAGAGTTAGGAAGTACAATTTCTGCAAGAATCTTTGGAATTCAGTTATTTAAAAATAACACATTGGGCTGGAGAAATGGATTAGCTGTTAAGGTGCTTGCCTAAGGACACACGTTCAATTCTCCAGGTCCCATATAAGCCAGCTGCACAGTGACATAAACATGCAAGATTGCACACACATGCTAGGTGACCCACAGGTCTGGAGTTTGACTGCAGTGGCTGGAGTGCCAGAGCACACCAATTCTCTCTCTCTCTCTCTCTCTCTCTCTCTTTCTGTCTCTCTCTCTTTCTGTGTCTCTCTCTCTCTCTCTCTCTCTCTCTCACACACACACACACACACACACACACACACACACACAGAGAGAGACATAAAAAAGAAAAAAAAGAAAAGGCCAGTCTGTTGGGCTTGCTTAAAAAAAAATAGCATATAGGGATGGAGAGATGGCTTAGCAGTTAAGGTGCTTGCCTTCAAAGCTAAAGGACCTAGGTTCAATTCCCCTGGACTCACATAAGCCAAATGCCTAAGGTGGTACATGCATCTGGAGTTTGTTTGCAGTGGCTAGAAACCCTGGAGTTCCCATTCTCTCTCTCTCCCCCCATCTCTCTGTCTCTCCCTCCCTCCCTCCCACTCTCCCTCTTTCTCTTTCTCAAATAAATAAATAAAAATAAAATATTTAGGACTGGAGAGATAGTTTAGCATTTAAGGTGCTTTCCAAGTCTAAGGACTCAGGTTCAACTCCCCAGAACCCATGTAAGGCAGATACACAAGGTGGTGCATGTGTCTAGAGTTCACTTGCAGTAGCTGGAGGCCCTGGTACCCCTTCTCTCTTTCTCTCTCTCTCACAAATACATAAAATAAAAATATTTTTTAATATTTAAAAATGCATAATCTCAATGGCTTGATAGAAATAAATGTGTGACATGATGAAAGATCAGTTATTATGAGTTTTTAAGCAAAGATCTCTGAGACTGTTTTCCTGTAAAAAGAAACATTATCCTAGAAAAAAAAAATTAAAGCTATTACTGGACTTGCTATTATTTTTAGTTTAAGATTTTATAAAAAAAATAGACTTATGAATAGAAATACCTCAAATGCTCTCACAATGCTCAAATTTGCATGACACGGATACACAGATGACAAAAATGTAAAATGACACAGAAACTTCAATGCTGGGGAATTTCTGGTCAAAATTAATTAGAAACTAACTTTCTCTAACATCCCTACAAAAACATCCTTTGTCTAAAGGCTATGTATTCAGAGGACTGTTACCAAGAGCTATCTTTTACTAGGACCCACACTCATTTAAACAGTTCTCACATGTTTACTTTTGCTTCTATATTTTCTGTTTTAAATTATGTTAAATTAGAATCCATATTGACTCCCCATTTTACAAGTGAATGCTCTTAGAATTTTTGAGGGCTTCCCCTACTGATTTCCTCACTATTTTCCCTTCTCCTCCACCTCCCCAAATAAAATAGATCCATCAAAGGCAAGTGTGGACATGAGATGTGACTGAACACCCCACAGTTATCACAGCCAGTTGCAACTTCCCCTCACCTCTAGGGTATCAGAAAGGGTGTGCTCTGTTTCTAGTAGCAAAGGGACAAGCATGAAACACTTTGGTTGGCTGTGCAAGTGGCAGAGATTAAAGAACATCTTGTGTTTTCATCTTGATTGTCGTTGTAAACTAAACAGATTACCTCTTGAGAATGGAGTGCTCCAGGCCTCTGTGTTCTGGTCTCTCTTAGTAAAAGTTGTATTATTCTGAGAACCCAGATAAAAGAAATGCTGTCCAGTGACAAATGGCCATGAAGATCCCTCCGCCAGATTATGCAACAGGCTTCCCTGTAGGCACTTACGTATCCGCACTTCATTATTGTGTTAGTTTCACCTTTCTCCTTGCTATGACCACAGGCAAGACAAAAAGTAACTTAATGGAAGCATGACTTATTTTGGCTCACAGTTCAGAGGAATGTAGTCCGTAATTTCAGGGAAGGTGTGGCCGCAAGAGTGGTTTGGTTCATGGTGCCAACCTGGAAGCAGAAAAAAGGGAATACTTATGCTAAGCATTGCATGTTTATTTGTTCTGAGACCTCAGCCCATCGTGTGGCACTACCCACACTCAGGGTCAGTCTTCTGTCCTTGATGAATCCTCTCTATAAATGCTTTTACAAACAGAGCCTCATTGATACCTGAGCTTTTTTTTTTTTTTAAATCAAATCACATTGACAATGGAAATTAAGCCATAAATCTACCTACCCCTTGTCAATAACACACTCAAACACATTACATAGCAGTTATATTTGATACCACTTTGCTACTGTATGGGGCACTTTATTGTGCCTAAGCACATGTTTCCGTTTTGGATCAGTTCATAAGAGATGAGTACATGAAGGGAAATTATATGGTTCATCAACATGTATGTGAGGCTCACCACACCCAAGTCACCTCTGCACTGGGCTGTGGTGATACAAGGAAACCCTGAAGTGTCGAGCTGGTCCCAATCCATGATGCCTTATGTCCCATCCTCAGTCTGTTCTTCTCTCATGTTTTGTTTCATATTGTGAATCAATTTGTTCAGAACTTCTAATAACTTTACTTGTCCCATATTCTGTGTTGTCCACAGTTAATTCAGTTGCCTCATCCCTGGTACCCAGCTTCCTCAGACATGAGCCACATGTTGAATTTATTGACAGCGTATGTTTTCAGAGTGTAAGGGCCACTCTCGCTGCCATGCTTTCCTAGCAAGCATGCACTACACTCCCCTGAACTGTGAGCCAAAATAAATCATCCCCCCATTAACTTGCACTTATTCTCCAAAAGGCACTCACTTCAATAATTTCTCAAAGTAAATGCTGCTGTGACAGGCAGTAGGACTTAGAATAAAGCACTTTAGGAAGGTGATATATAAGGAGAAAAACATGATGAAGAGGTCAAGGATTGCACAGAGCAGATAATTGAGAGTTCAGCCCACTCACCCACTGTGTACCCCAACACAATAGGCTGTCAAATCTGTCTTGGGCACTTGATCCATGCACAGATCTCTTATCTAAGCATCTTACCTGCTTCAATGAGGTCTCCCTGCATTTCTTGCTTTATGACACCCTCTCTGAATTGCCCTTCCATCTGCTGACATGTGACATGGAGAATATGCCATTCTACCACAGGTCTAAGCAAAGTCCTGCTCTTGTTCTCCTCATCCTTTTGACATATAGTCCATATGGTAAAGTTGGTCCTCTCAAGTGGTCTGCAGTCTAGTTTGAAATCCACCGTAGCCAAAAATAAAACAAGGGGAGAAGGAAAGAATGGCAAAGGGCAGTCATTGGTCCTTTTCCTTTCTTTATGAAGGGACTCAAGGGTAGAACGGTCTCAAGGCAAGAGCACATGGTATGCGCTTCTGCACATTTAAATGTTTGATGGGCTTTTCTGTATTATTTAAGGAATATGTAAATGATATTTTCAATATCATTTTACTTAAAAATATAAACAAGAATCTGAGGACTTCCATATAATTTCACTCTTCCTCCCTCACGCACTGCATCATAAAACCTGGAGGATTTTTCTAAAATTACAAACTTCTACTTGGAAAAACATACCATGCAGAAGGTATTTTCTAGCCATTTTCAGGCATGCAGGAAAAATGTGCAATTACAGGCTTCAACATGTCCTCCAAACCAGAACACCATTAGGCAATCAATTGTTGCCCAAGAGCTGCCAAACATTGGCTTTTCATGGGCCTACTAAAGGTCATCTCTGGCTGAGAATCCCAGATCCTGAGAATTTCCTTAGTTACACAGAGGGAGGTGGCCAGTCTGTAGGTCCTAACCCCATGAAAACACTAGTTACTTACCAATTGTTAAACTACCAACACTAGTTAAATCTTTTAAGCCCACTGCTAAAGAAGTATCACACTCATAGTTTGTGTAATTTGCAATTTATAATAAATCTTCAAAAAGTCCTTTGTCTGAGGCTTATTGAGGACTTAGTATGTGTTAAAATTTATTCTGAGTGCTGAGCATTTATAGACTGGCACAGTAATGGGCAGTTTTGTACTTTACCAACTCAGCTAAGCTGAAACCATATTTCTCAAAACTCTCTTTCGTGTTTGGTTGTGGTTTAGTGTGCTGCCCGCAAAAACATGAGTACGAGGTTTGAAAGGAGGGAGGGACTCAGCTACTCTGAAATCTGGCATAGGTTACCAGGCAATGCTGCAGCTGACACACAATGCCATGGATACACCTATGGCTCACCTTGTTGACCACAGCTAGCAACTGGCCAGCCGCCTCTGCAGTTTCCACCAGATTGTCTTCCTCCAGCTTCTCTGAGTCCTACGCCAGATATATATGTCTCCCCATGGTGATGGCCATCAGCTTCTGCATGCTTCCCACAGCATCAAAGCTGGAGGTGGTGGAGATGGATGTGGCTTCCAGTATGTCCTAGGATCCTCCTTGAAATTTGGTCTCCCCATTTCATGCCTTGAGTTTCTTGCTAACTGCTGGTCCTGCTAACTGGTAGAGACCTCAGGATCACCTCCAGAGAAAGACAGCAGTTTCTTTCTAGATGTCTTCACCATTACTCACAATAAGGTCTAATTGCTATAATAAATCTCTTCATATTACTCAGAGTGATTCCATTTCTCTGATTAAATGTGACTGATACAAGAAGATAGACATTGACTGAAGAATTCTATAATGTATTACACAGTTGATAATTGTGTTAAGGGATTTGAAAGAAAAATAGAAACTATGATGAAACAGTACCTAAAGTTCCTTAATTTAGAAGGGGAGAAGGAGGTGTCGGGGGAGGCCCCTTTAAATGAGCAGGGTTTTCACTCCTGAAAAAGGCCTGCATTAGTACTTTTCTAGACTTTTTGATGCTCTCCTTTGTTTGTCAACACAAAAAGAGTTAGCGGTATTGGTCTTCCTGTGACTCTTTGTTTTCCAGATTCATCCAAGAGCCCTAAATGTGCTCCAGTAACCAAGTGCTTATTTTTGTTTTCTTATCATGTTTTCATTTTCAATCTTTACACATCTTTTGAGGCTCATTAGAAGAAAAAAAAAATCTTTACCATTGCTGAAGTTTTAGTAAATCCCACTGCTTTCCCTGGGTTTCTTTGATCCAATCCTGTCATCAAGTCTCCTACAAACCTAATGAAGATGGTCAACATCTTCGGAATATGAAGCAGAGCAAGAGCTGCCATGCTCTGCTCCTCCTTCTCCCCTCGGCGCATAGGCCTTCTAACGCCAAGTTGCTCAAAAATCACACATGCACGCGTGTGCATGCACACGCGTGTGCGTGTGCATGTGTGTGTGTGAAAATAGTAGAATTCCAAAGAAAACTGAGAAATTCTTGGTCAAGAATATCCCCCAAGCTTTGCTGGCTCTGGAATGCACCCTGATTGTGGGTGCATAATGATGTAAATGCACTTAATGCTTCCTTATTGGATACTTTAAATGGCTAAGTTGGTAAATTTTAGGATATACATAAAAAGTCATCGTGTAGTTGCCCAAGGACATATCTTTAGGAAGGACCTGGAATTGTTGTTCTTGGCTATAGTTATTCTCTGTCAGCTGAGCAATTATTATGCTTATCTGTGGTTTATTTCAGCACATACTTGTCTATTTACCCAGAAATTGGTTAATCATAAACTTATAAACAGAGACTAACCCATGTGGTGAAAATTATAAGGCTCCCTTCCTCTGCTCTGGGCCTAGTTTTAATTTTTTATTTATTTTTCCTTGTCATCACAGTGACAGAACTTATATTTTAAAAGCATTACTGATATATAATTCATGTATCATACACCTCAACCATCCAAAATATACAGTATAATGAGTGGTCTTTAGTCTATATATGGAGTTGTGTACCCACCACCATAATCACTTTTAGAACAGAGTCAATAACTATTACTATCTGCAGGCATGACTCACATCTCATTCTAATTTTAATGTACAATGAGTGAGTTGGATTGCCTGACCTTGAGAGCTTCTCTTGTGCTAACATTCTGCAAATGAATAAGATGATTACTTGTGAATTAAATCTGCACAAAGCAATATACTTACAAACTTAACTTATTTTGGTTGTTAAAAAATCAAAGGGAAAATGCCTCTAGACAACAAAACCCACAACCAGTATGGATAAACACATGTTTGTCTACAATATGGTGAAAGTTAATTGTTCAAAGGCGCAAATAATGTAGAGAAAAGGATGAGTGTCATTAAATATAAGGCAGCAAGAATCAGAACTCCGCAGAGACTAGACGGCTGGGGAAGACCTTGCCCATCTTTGGAGGAGGAGGCATCAGAGCTGGTAAATACATCTGCACTCATTATTACCAAACACAGATGCCAGCTTTGCTACTACACAAACCATGATCCTCCTGTGACTCTGTTTTCCAGATTCACCCAAGAGTGCTAAATGTGCTCCAGGGCCTATGTGCTTAATTTCTCATCAGGTTTTCATTTTTCAAAAGTCTTACACATCTTTTGAGGACCATTAGGAAAAAAAAAAAAAAAAAACCCTTCACCATTGCTGAAGTGTTAGTAAACCACACTGCTTTCCTTGGGTTTCTCTCAGACTATTCAGTCCTGGTTCTCCTCTTTCTTCATCCTTTCCTCTTTACATCTTGGTCTGCCTGTCTTCTTCCAGTTGCGGATTTCCTAGAGCAACTTTCTGAAAACAACAAAAAGAATTTCAGCAACAAAAGAGTTGGCAAATAATTCCGCTCAGAGCATCAGCTGCTTTTATAAATAAATACAATTTTATTTAGATACAGACACAATCAATAGTTTGTTTTTGTCTGTGGCTGCTTTTGTGTTTCACTAACGGGGTTGAGTAGCTATGACATGGCCAATGTTAATGCAGATTCGAAAGCAGTTCCTATCTGCGCTTTTTAGTTCTCTCTTTCTTTATTCTGTACATGTGTGTATGTGTGCATGTTCATGTGCAAGTGCGAGTGCACACTTATCACACACATGCGGAGGCCAGAGGACACAGTTCAGGATGATCCGGTCCTCGCCTCCCACCTTGGTTTTGAGCCAGGCTGTCTTATTGCTCACTGCTCCTTTAATAGGCTGCCAGGAAAGGATCTTGCATCTGCCTCCAAACTTGGGTACTCAGAGTTGCACAGCAAGCAAAAGTTCACTGAGTCATCTTGTAGCTACTTTAATATTTATTTTGTTCATTATCTTTCATTAAATCTGTGTCTTTATTTTTCTTCGTCATGAGGACAGAGAATGCATATAGGATACTTTTGTATCCATTCAGCCATTTCATTGCTTGTGTTTTGAAGGTTCTTAGCAAGTAACAATTGAGGGATTATAAAGTTATTTTCTCTTTTGCTGTTATGTATGTAAAACTGTCTGAGCTAGGGCAGTACCTTCTAGCTGCTCCCATAAGGCATGGCTAATGATCACTCTTCCGTTGTCCAAGGTATCTGGATGAATGGGGCCTGGGTCCAGGTTGAGGTCTGAGAGCTTTGGGTTTGCATCATTCATTCTGCCTCTTGCCAGTATTGAAAACTAATGAGCCTCTGACATTTACAGGCCTCCTCGTCTTGTCCATAAAATAGGGATAGTATTAGATATGGTTTTCCAAGCAGAATGGCACATTCCTTTAATCCTATCACTTGGGAGGCCAAGGTAGGAGGAGTACTGTGAGTTCAAGGCCAGCCTGAGAGTACATACTGACTTCCATGTCAGTCTCAGCTAGACCAACACCCTACCTCAAAACAAAACAAAACATAAAACCGAGTAGATATGGTTTGTGAAACATATCCAGCCTAAAACTTGCTGATACTTGATATTTTCCTGTTATAATCACAACTTATTTTCATCCCTCCCTTTGCTCTATCCATCCAAGTGCCCTTATGATGAATTTCTTCCCTATGTATTTTCTGTTTTGAATTCAAAGATTAGAAAGTCAGTGCTCTCTTGGAAATGAGAGGGAGATGACAATAGATAAGGTGGATTCCTATTGGCTTGGCTTGCCTTAAGTCTCTTGCCAAAGAAAAGCAACTGTTCTACCTAGCGTTATGTGAAACATTCTCTGGGGAGATGACAACACACATCTATCTATTCGCTCCAGATAGGGCACGAAGACAGACCAAAGCATGATTGCGCCAGAACCTGTCCTGCTGATGGTTGAGTTTATTAGGGCTGTTTACAGAACAGAGTGAGGGGTTACTTATGAGTGCATGGATAACTCTAAGTCAGTTATATATTTAAAATAAAGCCCACCCCACGGTAAGTAATGACTCAAGGAAGCTGCCTCTTTGGAGCACGCTGTACCATGTGTAGGCAGCTAGACTGGTCTGAGAGTTCTCCTCCCTCCCTAGTTGTTTTCTTTTTTTTTTTAGATAGATAGATAGATAATAGATAGATAGATAGATAGATAGATAGATGATAGATAGATAGATAGATAGATAATAGATAGATAGATAGATAGATAGATAGATAGATAGATAATAGAATGGATGCATTAGGGCTGCAAATGAACTCTAGAGGCATGCATTACTGTGTTCGTCTGGCTTAATGTGGGTACTGGGGTATCAAACCCAGGTAAGCAGGCTTTGTAAGCAAGTGCCTTTAACCACTGAGCCATCTTCCCAATCCCCAGAGTTGTTTACTGTTTATATAATCTGGGAAGGGGTTCTTATGAGCTTTAAAAAATTTTTTGTTTATGTTTAATTATTTATTTGAGAGCAACAGACAGAGAAAGAGGGAAAGAGAAAGAGAATGGGTGCTCCAGGGCCTCCAGACACTGCAAACGAACTCCAGATGCACATGCTACCTTGTGCATCTGGTTTAAGTGGGTCCTGGGGAATCAAGCCTTGAACTGGGGTCCTTAGGCTTCACAGGCTAGTGCTTAACCACTCAGCCATCTCTCCAGCCCCTCTTATGACCTTTTAAGTTGTAGTTTTCCCAGACTTATTTACCTCCCAAGCCTCCCTCTATGAGGGATTGTTTGACTTCAGTGTTTCAGTTTGGAAGAAATTGCTACACAACACCTAGTGGTCAGTTCAGAAGGTCAGTGAAGTATATTAATGGTTATTGAAAACTACTAGCCTACTAGGGGAGTAAATGAAGCATGGCTGTTTAGAGAATGAATAGCATATCTTGTGCCAAATTACAGAGAAAATGCAGATAACCACAAAGTTTAAAATGAGCATTAAGAGCAAACTTGAAGTCTCCCAAAGCCAGCATAATGCAAATGTCAGTAGAATAGCAGTTTACTTTGACAATAATGTTATTTCATGGAGTTGAACACCCTCCCAAACAACAATGTCCTAAGTACTTCTTATGTACCAGTCTTTGCCCAGCATACTAGGCAAACATCAACTGAAACAGTCAGGTAAAAATTCCTCCCTTGTGGACTTAAATGCTAGTGGGAAGAAAATAAAATAACTAGGCAGATAGATGAGTAGATAGGTTTATAGCATCTAAAGGTGGCAACTGACACTGAGAAAAAAAAAGTTAGATGAGAAATATCAGAATGAGGGGCTGAGGAAATAAATAGCTCAGTCAACCAAGTGTTTGTATCTCAAGCATAAGGAACTGAGTTCAATGCCCAGAACCTAGTTTTAAAATGCCAGATGTGGTAGAACACTTTCGTAATTCCAAGGCCGGGAGGTAAAGCCGCTAGCCAGCCAGTGTAGCCTAATTTGTAAGTTCTAGGCCAGTGGGAGAACCTGTTTCAAAAATATTAAATTTAAAAAAAAGTGAATGGTGGTTTCTGAGGCATGACACCCAAGGTTGTCTTCTGGCACACACACACACACACACACACACACACACACACACACACACACACACACGTACCCCCACAAACTTGCATACATAGGCACACATGCATATAACAGAAGTATCAGAATGAAAGTAGGATGAGTTACTTAGATTCTTAAATAGAATGGCTACATAGTATTTTGGACGTATTCTGAAAGAGTTAACCATAGGGACATTTGGAGGGAAATTACAAGTAGAGAAAATCTACTGTGCAAATGCGCCATGGCAGAAATAGGCCGTCCTATCAAGGAGTACTAAACGTCTGTGCAGGCGAGAAGCAGCAGTAATAGCAACAAGCAGCCTCTCTAGAGTTGTTACTGTACTCGGAGTAGCTTTCCGAGCAAGCTAACACATCTTTAAGACATTGTTACATATAGCCTTCAAAAGTGACACAGTGCTGGAAACACTTTTCTTTCCGTTTTATCAATAACTTGGTAAGTAAATTAAGAATTTTAAGTTGTTCAGTTAGTCACACAAGGTCACCTACAGCCAGCCGCTGCTGGAGTAGGTGAGTCTGAGTCCACTCCAGTGCTCTTTGTCACTGAGCTTTTGTTTGATCAGAACTGTTCCCTCCACTTGCCTGAACTCCATATTCCCTTGTGATCTAGTTTATTAGTTAACCTGCCTTTAGATTATTTTAAGTTAAATTCAAAGCATAAGTATTAGCAAACATTTTCCATGCTCCCTTTACCAGTTTACAACATTTCTGGTTTCCTCCACCCCACCCCCAAGCACAAGCCAGTTTAGACCGCAGTGGACATCTACGTACTGGAAGACACACTCCTCCATTCTGGCTTTCTTCCTTTGAAACGTGAGGATGTAGGGTAAAGTTTTTAAAAATTACTAATTTTGATTCAGGATTGTGAACAATCATTCATGAGGAAAATATTTCTACAATTTATTTTTCTCTGTGCTGTTTTACAAATAGAGTTTTGGAGATTTCTTAGCCATTGGATGGCTTTACTTCAAAAAATTCTTGCATTCTCAATCTTACTCTCAATCAATAAAGTACAATAATAATAAAGCCAAGAAATAGTACTGAAACTTCAAGTCTTTTCACCTTCTGTGCACAGATCAATCTTTTTTAAAACACACACTCCTATGAGGATGATCACTGTCCAAATCAAGTCATTTTCTTCTCTCTTCCAAGAAAACACATATAGTAGACCGTTTCCACGTTGCTGGCATGAACAACCAAACCAGACACCGCGTGCGGGAGGAAGAGAACCAGGGGAAGTTCTTTAATGGCAGAAGTTGGCTCCCATTCATAAACCCAAGCAGAGAGAGAAACGACCAGCAGCCAGCAAACACCAAAAGCAGCAGGCATAAACCAGCAGCAAGCAGGACCCCCCAGAGCTCAAAATTGCTCTCTTACACCTCTGGACTTGAATTCAGATCTGCCTCCAATGACACCATAGGGGTGGAAGCCAGGATCCTACCCAGTGATACCTCCTCTAGCCAGGTGGTTTGAGACCCAAGTTACAAGTTAATTTTTTAAAATATATTTTATTTACTTGAGAGAGAGAAAGAGGGAGGAAGAAAGAGAGAGAGAGAGAGAGAATGGGCACACCATGGCATCTAGCCCCTGTAAACGAACTCCAGATGCATGTGCCCCTTTGTACATCTTGCTTATGTGGGTCCTGGAGAATCAAACCGGGATCCTTTGGCTTTGTAGGCAAATATGCCTTAACTGCTAAGCCATCTCTCCATCCCAAAGTTACAAGTTAATTTTAACACCTGAGTTAATGAGGGGCATACCTTCAAACTACCACAACCCAGAAGATAAAATTAATTATTTTCTTTTGATGTGTCAAGAGAATTTTCTCATGGAAAAGTGCATGTCAAATTTAAAAACAGATTTGGAAAAACAAAATGTTCATTTCTCTGAGAGATTTTGTTTAAATCCCTGAATTAGACAGACAGTAAGTATGACAAAGAAGAAATTCTTTATCAATGTTTGAACCAAAATGGAGAAAAGAACAGAAAGCTTGGAACTTCCCCCATGAAGAATATTTGATATTGATAGTGACTAAGGTTTTATTACTTTTGGAATGGACAGTAGTGATTCTGAATATCTGAAATGATGTGAGTCTTCTGGGCTACAATCTGGAATGGACTATTGGCTATTCTAGAGACTAATATACAGAATGCATGATGGGAAATTCTGGTGGTAACTTGAGCATCCATAGATGCCATCTCTAAGCATAAATGTGAATGGCAGGTCTTAGAAATGACTCTGTCAGGAAAAAAATGACAATATAAAATTTGCTTGTCAATCTGCCTTCTAAGCAAATGACAGGAGCAGTTTTTCTTATTCCTCTACTATCCCAACACGAGTACATGCTCATTAAAGGGTTCAGTGTGCAATGCCTTGCAGGTGTGCCTTTGTAGCTTGGAATATGAATTAAGCCTTTGTACAATATTCAGTCACTAATTGCTATTTAGCTTCACAGTTCGTGTCTTAGTCTTTATGTGTTGTTGTTTTCCTTACTCAGCAGTCTCCCTAGGTTGCTGCGTTTTTCACTTGCCTTCTCCTTGTGTGTTTAGAACAATTTTCTTGGAGCTTATTCACAGGACCATCAAAATTTAGTATTTTCATATTATTCCCAATGATATCTTGCCAACATTCTAATTTCCTGGGAAAATTTTTGAAGATACTTTTTCTGAAATATATAATCTTGGCAGAAAGAATCAGAATGTTAGAAGATGGGTTTGCTTATTTTAGGCAGCATGTAAGACAGGAGAGAATCAAATTGTGTAAAAGCATTCTATTGAGGGCATTTTCTTTCTCATAGTAGAGAAGCTAGAAAAGCCAGGTGTATGTAGAAAGGTACACTTCCTTTATGAAAGAGTGTTCTTTCATAGATTAGGCTTTCACTATGCACTCAAGGCAATTATCCAACTGGAATTATTTCTAGGCTCTAAAAGGTTACTTGGTCCTGGTTATTTCCCTACTCTGTAGTCAAAAGACCTAATCTGTAAAGATTTTCTGGAAAAAAATAATACTTTGGGACTATAATGGGATTATCTCAACATATTCATGATTTTCTGATAGAGAGTAGATTCTAAGAGAAATCATGAAAACTAGTTTTGATGTAAAAAGAACTTAGGGACACTGTGAGTTCGAGGCTAGCCAGAGACTACATAGTGAATTTCAGGTCAGTCTGGGCTAGAGTGAGACCTTATCTTGAAAAAAAAAAAAAATAGAGGTAGTAGTAAAGAAAAACTCCAGGGCAGAATAATACAATACAAGCACATATTTGGTGATTTAAAGTTCATTAAAAGACAGAAAAGCTAAGAATATTCTAGGGAATTTTGGACAGCTTTTCATGTAGATGTCTTTTCTATTGTTATCTTAGATAGTCGTAATTATTTCTATGCTGATGGCTCAGTCTCCTCATTAGATTTTAGTATTTAAGCAGTAGTGCTTCACATTCTTATGGCAGCAGCCCCAAGCTGCTCAAATAAAAGTTACATGGCTCCCAGCATACAGGCCAGATGAAAACAGAGCTCTTCTACCTGAAGAGGGTTGACATTTCAAAATCTTACTCTGCTCACAGCTCTCTGCCTGTCTTTTCTCTTCCAACAACACCTTAGGCAGCATTCTGAATATGGAAAGTTAGAAGAACCACTATCCCTAGAAACAAGGGGGGATTTGTTCAACAGATTCATGATTGGCACCATCATTTTGAAAAGAAAAGTACTTTTTTATTAAAGTAGGGGAAGATTTGAAATGGTCAATACTGCCATTTCATTAGTTTATCCACTCATTTATTTCTTCAGCAAATACTATTGATAACTGCTGTATGAATTTTCTTGAGGAAATTTAAAGAAACATCTATTCATCCTAGGGAGAGAAGGCACTGACAGACCAAAGAAGGGTTCAGTCCAGATCTCTGTGAACCAATGATTTTGTTGGGGTTACTCACAGGAGCGTGAATGACTCGCGGGCAGGTAGACCACCAGAGAGTGTATGCGCAGCTAGATCACCAGCAAGTCCTTCCCAAGTCAGTTGTTTACCTCTTATATAGTTACAGCTGAAATCTCAGGCAGGAGAAGATCTTGTGATTTTTATGAGTCTCATGACCTTCCCCCCTCCACAGATCAATGCGAGGGCTCAATCTTATGAGTATCTTAGACAATTCATAGTAGATGCTCTGTTTACAGATGGCAATGGTCATATCCATTCCCCTACCCCTTCCTCAAACTTCACATTTCTTACATCTCCTCTTCCATGATTCCTTAGTCTTGAAGGGGGTATGAGATAATTTTTTTTTCTTTGATTTAGGGATAAGCATTCAATCAACATGCTATAGCAACATTATGGATCACAGCCACAAACAATTAATGCCAGCATTTTTACCAATTTTGATTCCCCATGATAACTACTTCCCACTTAAAAAGTAATTGCTGCTAGGCATGGTGTCACATGCTTTTAATCTCAGCACTCAGGAGGCACAGGTAGGAGGATTGTCATGAGTTTGAGGTTACCCTAAGACTACATAGTGAATTCCAGGTCAGCCTGGGCTAGAACAAGACCCTACCTTGAAAAAACAAAGCAAACAAACAAAAAACCAATTCCCTTCAGTTACTACCAATTGCAGCAATAATTACTGTCTACAAAAATGTTGACAATTGACAAGCATAGGCTATCTATCTAACAAAACAACAGCAGTAAATTCCCTAAAGGACTTATGATTTCCCCAGTCACAGAGTTTTACCCTGGCATAAAGTACCAAATATAGGTCCTACACTATGGGGTGGGCCTTAAATCCAATCAGAAAGCAGATGGCTTCACCCATAACAGTTATGCCACTCTCTCACTAGTGGACACATCTAATTGCCACACTTGTGGTATAACATGTGGAGTCCATAGCCAAGCAGGACCACTGACAATTCTCTCTCAGAAGCCTTCACAGTTCTTTCTGACATTATGAAAGGTAGCCAACAGGAAGGAAGCTTCCAGCTCAATCCAAGCTTGATTTCTTTATGTTTTGCAACCAATGTATGTAGTATCTTCAGCAATAGGGACTTCAGTCTAGTTCTGGCATTAAACCAACAGCAGTGGTAATAAAGTATAATGTAGGAGTCCTCAAAGTAAAAGGGGCCTCTGGGGAGATGGAGGTAGGAACGGTGAAGCAGCAGTAAGACTCAGGAGCAGAGGGCAGAAGGGAAGTTCTCAAGCCAAAAAGATGGTTCTTTTGGTGGTACATGCATCTCTGCCAACACCTACCAATGCCTTCTGTCTGCTCCTCATTTACCAGTTAATTTCTAAATGTTTTCCCTATTTTCCAGAGAAAGTTCATATGACAGGATAAGTAGATATATGTGATGAAATGAGACTATGAGTTTTCTGAGGAATTTGGAGTTGTGACATGATGCTGAGGTAAAAATTATCCATTAACTAATATATTCATGGGGGCAGAAGGGGTGAGTGTGTGTCTGGCCTTTAGAGAAAGAGTCAGATGAGGGTGGAGAGATGGCTTAGCACTTAAAGTGCTTTCCTGCAAAGCCAAAGGACCTTGTTTAATTCTCCAGGACCCACGTAAGCCAGATACACAAGGTGGCACATTTGCCTAGAGCTTATTTGCAGTGACTGGAGGCCCTGGTGTGCTCATTCTCTCTCTTTCTCTCGTCCTCTTTCCCTCCCTGAAAAAGAATTAAAAACTAAAATATTAAAAATAGCATCAGATATCATCTGTAGGGACAGATGTGCTGAAGTTTGTGGACAACACAGTCGCAAAAATACATTATGTCAAGACAAAAATAAGTCAGTGATTAGACTCTGATAATTGCATGAATATCAAGAATGAAAGTGAGAAATTGTGAAAGAGAGATAATCCCTATTATCATTAAGAGAGGAAATTTTAGGATAGGTACTGTGGTGATATTTCTTAAGAACCTGAATCTCACAAGATTGCCTTTTCATTATTTCTAGAAATTTATTGGCTATGAAACTAAATCTTTTCAAGAAAATATATCACTTTAAAAGACAGCTGCTCCCACTATTTGCTAATGAGGAACAAACAAGAAGTCATGTTCTCCTATGCTAACCAGTGTAGTTGGTCCTCTGAATTATGGTTATCCATCTGTGAATGCAACCAGCCAACCAGAAATACTTTGAAAAAGTTTATACCTGTAGTAAATATGTACCGATATCTTTCTTGTCATATTCCCTAAACAAACATAGCATAAAGCCTATTTATTAGCATCTTCATTCAATTACATATTACAAGTTGTTGAGAGATAATTTAAGAATTTTCACTGGTTGTATGTCAATGCTCTACCTTTTAGACAGGAGACCTGAGCCCCTTTGGTAGCAGCAGTCATGGAACCAATCCTCCTTAGATATGCATTTGCAGCACATCCTTCTGATAAGACACTTGGCATTTTGCCATTATTCCTTTTTGTCCCTTTTCTTCTTCAGGATGTTTTAAAATATCACCTTTCTTTTCTGACTTCTCTTTTCCAAGCTTAAAATGATAGCATCCTATCTTCTGTACTGCAATTCCATTTTTATTTTTTCTAGGTGTAAGGGAACAATTCTTCCTAAACCTTGCATAAATTTTCCTTGGCTTATCTAAAGGAGGTTTTTGTGGGTACCTCTTTGGAACACTGTTCACAGTGAATATTTTACAAAACCTTTGAGTTCTAACTTTCCTTCTCCTTTTTATTCATCCCCAAATATTCAACTCTATCTTCTGAGAAGCAGACTAAGTCTCACCTATGATAGCTTCAAATAATGCAACAAGAAGTGATCTTCTGCCCTAAGAAGAACAAAGGGAGTCAGGCATGGTGGTACGTGCTTTTAATTCCCATACTTGGGAGGCTGAGGTAGGAGGAATGCCATGAGTTTTAGGTTATCCTGAAGCCGAGTTCCAGGTCAGTCTGGGCTACAGTGTGACCCTAACTCAAAAAACTAATAATATAGATAATTATAATGATGATGATGATAATTAGTAATCATAATAGGAATTCTGGTTCTTTGGTTGTTTTGTAATGAAATTGCACCCTTGAATTTCTATTTGTGCTCACCAAATCTTAATACTATATTACTATTTGAGAGAAAGCAAGAAGGTAATTCTAAATTCTCATAAGGCTGCAAGTACAAACAGATTAGCCCTGCAACTTCACATGCAAAATCCACAAACCCTACAAATGTAAGCTTGTGACATATAGAGAAGAGTATATTAACAAAGAGGGAACCTTATTCTCAATAATACACTGTTAGGAGAATATGTTCATGTGCTTCATATGTGTCTCTGCCCAGTTGTTTCTATTGCATACGTATTAATGACCTGTATCACTGCTAGGCACTCTGTTTGATGTAAAGGTAAAGAAGTTTCATAGAGCATAGGTACTAGATACGGTGAGCATTTCCTTTTTACAAAAAATATAAAAATGACACACCATGGGTATCAAAGAGCAGCAAATGAATAGAACAATCAAATGGATATTGGAAGAGAAATCTTGATCAAAAAAAAATAAAATCAGATGAGGGCTAGAGAGATTGCTCAGCAGTTAAGGTGCTCATCTACAAAGCCCAAGGACCCAGTTTTGATTCCCTAGAACCCATGTTAGCCAGATGCACATGGTGGCACATACATCTGGAGTTCATTTGCAGTGGCTGAAGGCCCTGGCACATCCATTCTTATTCACGTACATTCTTATTCATATATATATATATATATATATATATATATATACACACACACACACACACATACATATATATGTATGTATGTAGGTAGGTAGGTATGTATATGTATATATATCTACCTCTTTCTAATAGATAAATATTTTTTAAAAACAGAAAATAATTAAAAATATCAATATAATGGTGTATGTGTACCGAGAAGGCATAAAACTCTGAGGGCTGGAGAGATGGCTTAATGGTTAAGTGCTTGCCTATGAAGCCTAAGGACCCCAGTTCGAGGCTCAATTCCCCAGGACCCATGTTAGCCAGATGCACAAGGGGCACATGAATCTGGAGTTCGTTTGCAGTGGCTGGAGGCTTTCTCTCTTTCTCTCTCTCTCTCTCTCTCTCTCTGTCTCTCTCTCTCTCCCTCTCTGCCTTTCTCTGTGTGTCTGTCACTCTTAAGTAAATAAATAAAAAATGAACAAAAATTTTTTTTAAAAAGTATTAAAGAAAAAAACCCTTTTCAGGCCAAGATGGTGACCGCCCAGCTGTGCTGCAAATTGCGCAGAAAGAAAGGCAAGACATTAAGGGTTTTCTGGGTCTTCTTGTCAGTGGGAGGGCACGGGGGGGGGGGCGGGGACAGGGAATTGCTCACCCCTCCCACCAAATAGTCTCTGCGGCAGCTGCTGCCACCGCTGCTGCTGCTGCTTTGCTCCAATCACACACCAAATGCGTGCCAATCATGTGCCATTTGATCCCTGCCTGCGGAAGCTTAAACTGCTCTGCACACTCGCACACATTACTGCTCCTGCCACTGCACGTTCAGCAAGCCCAGTCCCACAGCAACTGCCACACAAGCCCAGACTGTCTCTGGCTTGTGCCAGCTCAGGTGCTATCCCTTACCTGTCTGCCCTGCCGGCCATCCACCATGGTCCTGTGGCAGGGGAGCAAAGACTGTTTCTGGGTCCCAGTGTTCCCAGCCAGAGTTTGGGCTGCTTCAGTGCTTGGTACCTCAGTCCCCTTCCAAGCTCAAATGCAGGCAGCTTAGGTGCATTACCGCTTGAGAATTCAGGCAACTTTGGCGCCCCTGTCAGGCTGTAGATAGGCGGCTTTGGCAAGTGGGAGTCAAAGCCCAGGCTGCTTGGCAACTGCCCCAGGCTGCCTCAGATTCCCATTGTGCTAGAGCCCAGGCTGATCCACCCACCTACATGACCATACACGATCATGGTGCAAAAGAAATCACATGAAAAAATCAAATGCAAGAAAATACAGTTAGATCACCCATTCCTACAATGAATACATCTAACCAAAACATAGAAGAGTTATTAGGATCAGAATATCAAATTGAAGCTATGAGCAATGCAACCCTGACTAACTTTCTGGTAGAACTTGCAGGAAAGCATCAAAGGACCGATAATCGTGTGGATGCTACCATCACTAAGCTAGAACAAATAGATAAGAAACTGGAAGGAGTTTAAAGAGAGTTAAGAGTTTGAGGGAGAGTGACAAAAAAAGAAGACCTTAAAAATCAGCTGGCCATACTAAATGAAGACATAAATAAATGCAAGGATGAATTTCAAGAATCATCAAGAAAATTAGAAAACGATGTGAAAAGGGAGCTTGACAGAAGGATGGAAATGATACATAGAAAAGTAGTAGAAAATGCAAACTTAATTGAACAAGTCCAAAACTCTCTAGAGGCTCTCAAGAATAGAATCAGCAAAGTGGAGGATAGAAACTCTGATCTGGAAGACAAGATGGAAGAATCAGTTCGAGAGTTCAAAAATTTCAGTAAGTTCAAAAGTTCCTGTGAACAGAACATGAGGGAATTGTAGGATACACTTAAACATCCTAATATCAGAATCATTGGAATACCAGGAGGAGAACTTCAGACCAAAGGCATGGAGAAATTATTTAATAAAATAATTGAAGAAAACTTCCCCAGTCTCTTAAAAGAAAGGCCCACCAAGATACAAGAAGCCAACAGAACTCCAAACAGACTAGACCAAAGGAGAAACTCTCCAAGACTTAATAGTATTATCATTAAGACTCTAAATATTGACACCAAAGAGAAAATCCTAAAAGCAGCTAGGGAAAAACAGCACACCACTTTCAATGGTAACCCCATCAGAATTACTTCAGACTTCTCAATGGAAACCCTGAAAGCTAGAAGGGCCTGGAAAGAAACACCCCAAAGTCTAAGAACCTATGGCTTCAAACCCAAACTACTCTACCCAGCAAAAGTATCCCTCATAATAGATGGTGAAAAAAAAAGTTTCCTTGACAAAACTCAGCTTTACAATTATATGAACACAAAACCAAACCTACAGAGAGTATTTCAGGAAATTCTCCACAGAGAAGAAACAAATAATCAAGCTCAATGCCTACAAGAAGCAGATCATAATATCCAAACTCAGAGTAGGCACAAAAAACTTCAAAGCCCATGAAAACACCAACATACATCTACCATCACAATATGGCAAGGATCAAATCAAATCTCACAGTCATTACCCTAAATATTAATGCCCTTATTTCACCCATCAAGAGACACAAGCTAACAGGGTGGATCAAAAAAATTACACCCCTCAATCTGTTGCCTTCAAGAAACCCACCTCACCACTAAAGACAGACACCTCCTCAGGGTGAAGGGGTGGAAAACAATATTCCAAGCAAATGGGAACAAGAAACAAGCATGTGTAGCTATATTCATATCAGATAAAATAGACTTCAAACCAAATATAATCAAAAAAGACAAAGAAGGCCACTTCTACTTATCAAGGGAACAATCCATCAAGAGGATATTACAATCATAAATCTGTATGCACCAAACACAGGGGCACCACAGTTCATAAAACAAAACCTACCTATTTGACAATAAAACAGAAATAACCACCAACACCATCATAGCTGGGGACTTCAATACAGCATAATCAGTAATAGACAGATCATCCAAACAGAAACTCAACAGGGAAGTAAGAGAGCTCAACAAAACCATAGAGCACTTAGACCTAATGGACATCTACAGAACTTTCCATCCCAAATCCACAGACTACACATTCTCAGCAGCCCATGGAACATTCTCTAGAATAGACCATATACTGGGCCACAAAGACTGCATCCACATATTTAGGAAAATTGGTATAATTCCCTGCATGATATCATATCACAATGCCGTAACGCTAGAAATCAACAACAAAAGACCAAGAATCCCAACGACACCTGGAAACTGAACAGCACACTTTTAAACAATAAATGGATAGTGGATGAAATAAAAAAGGAAATTGCAAAGTTCCTGGAATTGAATGACAATGAGAACACATCATACCAAAACTTATGGGACACAATGAAGGCAGTCCTCATGGGAAAATTCATAGCCCTCAATGCCTTCATAAAAAAGACAAAAAGATCCCAAATAAATAACCTACCCACCTACCTAAAGGCACTGGAAAAACAAGAAAAAGCCAACTCAAATAGCTCCAGAAGGAAAGAAATAATTAAAATCAAAGCAGAAATTAATGAATTGGAAACCAAGGAAACAATTAATACAATTGACAAAACAAAGAGCTGGTTCTTTGAAAAAATAAACAAGATTGACAAACCCCTGGCCAATTTGATCAAGCAAAAAAAGGAGACGCTTCAACTTAGCAAAATGAAAAAGGAGCGATCACCACAGACATAAGTGAAATTGGGAGAATCATCAGGACTTATTTCAAAAACCTCTACTCCACAAAACTGGATAATGTGGAGGAGATGGATAAATTCATGGATGCATACCATCTATCAAAGCTAAACTCAGAGCAGATTAATCACCTCAATGAACCCATCACACTCATGGAGATTAAAAAAGTAATATAAAACCTCCCCCAAAAGAAGAGACCAGGACCAGATGGCTTCTCAGCTGAATTCTATCAAACCTTCATAGAAGAACTAAAACCAATCTTCCTAAAACTGCCACACAATTGAAGAACAGGGAAAGCTACCCAACTCTTTTTATGAAGCTAGTATCACCCTAATTCCAAAACCAGGCAGAGATGCCACAAGAAACGAAAACTACTGACCTATTTCCCTAATGAACTTAAATGCAAAGATCCTGAACAAAATCCTCACAAACTGAATCCAACAACACATCAAAAGCATTATCCACCTTGACCAAGTGGGATTCATCCCAGGAACACAGGGTTGGTTCAATATATGGAAATCTGTCAATGTAATACACCACATAAACAAGGTTAAACATAAAAACTACATGATCATCTCAATAGATGCAGAAAAGGCCTTTGACAAGATACAAAATCACTTCATGATCAAAACATTGGAGAGAATTGGCATGGTTGGTTCATATCTTAACATAATAAAGGCAATATACAAAGCTCCAAGACCCAATTAATACTTATTGGAGAGAGACTGGAGGAATTCCCATTAAGATCAGGAACAAGACAGGGTTGTCCACTCTCACCTCTGCTTTTCAATATAGTACTGGGAAGTCCTAGCTCAAGCAATAAGACAGGAGAAGGAAATAAAAGGGATACAATTTGGAAAGGAAGAAGTTAAGTTAGTTCTATTCGCTGTATGCAAATGATAAAGAGACAGAGAAAGAAATAAGAGACATAGTCCCATTTTCAATAGCAACAACAACAACAAAAAATACCATGGAATAACGTTAACCAAGGAAGTGAAAGATCTATACAACAAAAACATAAAAACACTCAAAAAAGAAATTGAAGAGGACTTGAGAAAATGGAAAGATCTCCCATGCTCCTGGATAGGCAGAATTAACATTGTGAAGATAGCAATCCTACCAAAGGCAATATATATATTTAATGTAAATCCAATTAAAATCCCTACAGGGTTCTTCACAGAGATAGAAAAAATGATATCAAATTTCATATGGAAAGCCAGAAGGCCTTGCATATCCAAACATATCTTCAGCAAAATAAGTACCTCTGGAGGCATCACCATACCTGATCTAAAGCTATACTACAAAGCCATATTAATAAAAACAGCATGGTACTGGCATTAAAAACAGGAGTATAGACCAATGGAATAGACTTGGAGACCCAGACTTTGGGTCAAGCAACTATAGCTACTTGATATTTGACAAAGGCCCTAACAATATAGGCTGGGAAAAAGACAGCATCTTCAACAAATGGTGCTGGACAAACTGGATAACCATAGGCAGAATACTGAAACTTGATCCACATATTTCTCCATGCACTACACTCCAAATGGATCATAGAACTTAATATAAGACCAGAAACTCGACTACTACTGGAAGAAAATTTAGGAAGTACTTTCCATTATATAGGAATGGAAAAAGACTGCCTGAACAAAACCCTAGTAGCTCATGATCACTCAACCAATGGGATTACATGAAGCTGTACAGTTTCTTTACAGACAAGCATACAGTAAGCAAAGCCAATAGATTACCCACAGATTGGGAGAAAATATTTGCAGGTTATCCAACTGACAGAGGCCTAACCTCTAGAATCTACAAAGAACTCAAAAATCTAAACAGTAAAAAGTCAAACACCCCACTCACAAAATGGGGCAAAGAGCTGAACAGCCAGTTCACAAAGGAAGAAATACAAATGGCAAACACACACTTAAGAAAATGTTTATCATCCCTAATCATCAGGGAAATGCAAATTATTAAAACAACTATGAGATTCCACCTTACCCCAATAAGGATAGCAAACATCAAAAAATCAAAGGAATATAAATGCTGGTGAGGCTGTGGAGAAGTGGGAATACTCATCCACTGTCAGTGGGAATGTAGGATGGTACAACCACTTTGGAAAGCAATATGGAAACTCCTGGAAAGGCTGACTATAGAGATACTAACAGACCCAGTTTTCCCTTACTGGGCATCTACACTAAAACCTTCAAACCACAGGCCAGAGAGATTTGCTCAACCATGTTTGTAGCAGCTCAATTTGTATTAGCTAAGAGCTGGAATCAATCCAGATGTCCATCACTAGAAGAATGGATAACTAAGATGTGGTATATCTACACAATGGAATTCTATACAGCAGTAAGAAAAAAATGACCCAAAGAAATTTGAGGAAAAATGGTTGAATATGGAACAGATCATTCTTAGTCAAATTACCCAATCACAAAAAAAAAAAAGCACCACATAGTCTCACTCATCTATAGCACCTAACCTGAATCTACCCAAGATACCTTACATACCCAGTAAGCATCTCATGGACTAGACACTAGGATGGATGGGGAGGGAGGAGAGGGCATTGAAGGGGTGGGAAACACTCATCTAGACCCAAACGGCAATAGTACCATATAATTCTATTTCCTAAAAGGCAGACCAAATGTCTGAACGTTCACCAGGCCCTTATAGGAAACACCTGAATCACAAGACACTGGAGAGGGTAGGATCAAGTCTAACCTAAATCTTCTACATCTTCCCTCCCCCCCCTCTCCCTGTCCCTCTCTCTCTCTCTCATCTCTCTAACTCTTGTGTATTAGTTATCTTTTTCCTCATTTTCTTAGTGGGAACTGGCCTGTAACTCCCAGTACCAGCATGGGGCTAACATCCACAATGAGCTTTTGATCAGAGAAACCTACAAGGTTTCCTAAAAGAATGACAGATTTCTCAGAGCCACATGTTGGGTCATGATATGCAGAGACAATAACAGTGGGCTAACTCCACAATTCATGGCCCATATACCTCAACAAGGAGGGGCCAATGGGGAGGGGGTAGGCCATGGATGAGCCTAATAATGGTACCAAACTGCCTGTATTTGCTGAATAGAAAACTAATTTAAAAAAATGCTAAAAGAAAAAAAAAAGAGTTAAATCAATGATGTCTGTTAATCACTTGCTTAGTCAAGAGACCACCCTTCACTAAGGAGGCAGAAGGAATAGCTATCAGCTTAATGAAATAATGGACTCTACAGGCAGAAGCCCCTACCTCAGAGCAGCTGCTCCTAGACACTCACTACAGAGCTTGCCCGTTACTCTGAATTCTAACTTCGAGTGCATAACTTTTCCTTTCTGCTCTCATGCTCTTCTTTGGATGCTTGTGAAGTCTTACACATGCCTGCCCAGATACAGTGGGATTTTCCACTTTTTTCTCAATAAATCTTCTTTATTAAAAAAAAAAAAGAATGACAGATTTCTGTCAGAGTACTTGATGACCCACCAAAGGTAAGACCCTATTGCTGAAGACACCATATGCAGCTCACATGTAAAATGGAATGGCATGGCTAGAAGGCAGGAGAGAGTCAGTCCCCACACAGTCAGCGTGTCTAGTGCCAGAAGGTGCTACATGGGCGACTGGGGGTAATGACCAATATCTGCCCAAGCAACTATGGTCGAACCTAGTTAGCAGCAAATAACCTGTTGTGATGCCCACACAAATGCAATAGTGGCACACAGCCATGGTGGAGAACCAACTGCTCTTGATTTGGCTAACTGATCCCCTCAGTGGTATGGGACCCATAGCTGGAGGTGGGAAACAAGTGAAAACCATATCCAAACATAAGACCTCTCGCCAATATCAAGCTACCATCAGTCATGGGCTACAAGAGGGCCTACACCTATTAAACTCTCTATAAAATAAGTAAAGGTTATCTCATTTGTTCTGGTGCTAACTTACTCTCCATTGGAGAATCTGCTTCTCTTTTTCAGATAGATGCAGACCCCAAGGATAGAGCCACCCCATCACACCTCAAAAGGGCCCTGGCTGAAACTAAGGAAAATTGGCGAAACAAGCAAGGGTTCTGTTTTCCTGGTGAACCGGATTCCAGCACAAGGGGGAAGGAAACCAACACAGAGAAAAATCAACTCCTACCAAATCAGAGAGCCAGAGCCTCAGAGGCCCCCAACACCTCATCACTGAAGCAGTTCAACAATGAACCCATCATGGCTCAGGGAAATTTTGCGGAAGAGGGGGTGGAAAGAATATCAGAGCCACATGTTGGGTCATGATATGCAGAGACATTTATCATACCAATAACTGTGGGCTAACCCCACCATGCATGACTCATATACCTCAACAAGGAGGGGCCAAGGGGAGGGGGTAGGTCACGGGTGATCCTAATAATGGTACCAAACTGCCTGTATTTGCTGAATACAAAACTAATAAAAGAAAAAAGAAAAAAAAAATCCCTGTCTGAAACTCAGAAGGACACAGTGGCAAGTATTTAACAATGCAGGGCTAGAAAGTCATACCTCTGCAAGGAAGTCCACTCTGCTTACAAAGGAACATCTAATAATTACATGGCTTGGTGACAGTCTCTCCTGGTAGTATGAAAGACTGCAAGGACACCAGGTGTACTGGATATGCTCAGGCTACAACTTGATGTGGCAAGATTTTGTTAAGTACGCCCTCCGTTCTCATAACCCTGTATTTTCAGACACAAGGTACCTTTTAGCTCAGCAGAAAATTGACAGAACAACCAAACAGAAGAAAAACAAGTTCAAATCTATGGCTTACTTTGTTCTAAAGCTTTCCCAAGGTAAAAGATATCCCTGTGACTATGTAATAACTGTCATCTTTCTATGAGAAGTTTGGTGGGGAAGAACTCAGAAGGGGGAAGGAGTGGTAATCTGAATTATAAATGCATGCCCAAGTCACCTACCTATAAAGATACAAGCACACAAGAACTCCATGAACATGGTCTTGACATTGCCATGAAAAAGATGGTGCTTTTCAGAGCCATAGGACACAAATGAGCTGTCATTAATTCATTTTTGGCAGTTTCAGCCCAGCCAGCTGGTCTCTCTGTTTTATCAAACCACAAGTCAGGGCTAGGTAGATGCCTGAATGGGTAAGACTGCTTGCTGCACAAGCATGAGATCCTAAATTCAATCCCTAGAAGCCACATAAAAAGCCAGGCACCGGCCGTGCATGCCTGTAACTGCAGCACTAAGGAGGGAAGGTGGAGGCAGAGGACCACCGAGGCTCCCTGGTCAACCAATGTAACTGAAAAATAGGGAGCTCCAAGTTCAGCAAGAGATTCTGTCTTAAGGAAGGATACCTGATATCTGGCTCTGGCCTCATCATCTCATGCTCATATGCACATTCACACACACACACACACACACACACACACACACACACACACACTATATACACACAGACACATTATACACACAAAAAACCCTACAAATCAGCCTAAATATCAGATAAGAAATTTCTCATATATTATGGTTATTGGGGACCAGGAAGCTTGCTCAATGGTTAAAGGCAGTTGCTTACAAACCTGCTGGCCTTAGTTCAGTTCTTCAGCACTCACATAATGCTGGACACAAAATGACACACACCCTTGATCCTAAGGTGCCCAAAGAAATGTAAGGCAGAGCCAGGAGAATCCCGAAGCTCCACATTCCAGCTAGACTGCTGCACACAGTGGCAAAAACACAAGGTATGCTCTGTCTCAAAAAGGTGGAAGGAGAGGATAAACGCCCTGAGGTTGTTGTCTGACCTCGATGTGCACTGGGACATATGCACCCCCCAACACACACACACATCATACACATACACATAGAAATAATTTCAAAACAAGAAACGTTGCAAGCATTATATGATCTCTTCTAGTCTTGCAGCATGAAAAACCTGAAAACCTGAAAAACATGGTTCACAGATCTTCCTATGACTTACATGACAACCATGGTTAATCCTATCTGCAGTTCACAAAAATCAAGGCTATAATTATAATAATTGCATAACTATTCTTTTGAACTTGTTCAAAGAATAAAGTATATTGGCTAAAGATATTGATCCCTCATTTACATACACTGTACAGTTTATGCACAACAGTGGTCATTTGAATAGTCACCATAAGGGAGAATTACTTAACGAATGAAGGACAATATAGAAAGAAACTTCTATACTCACAGGAATCTAGTCTATAAAAATTTGTTTTCAAGATGAACAGAATGAACATCTAAAGTGTATACAGAGCCAGGAACAGTGGACACACTTGTATTTATAGCACTCAGAAGGCAGAGGCAGGAGGAATGCTTCAAGTTTGAGTCTCTACTGGCTACCAAGCAAAGTCCAGGCCAGTCAGGGTTGCATAGCAAGGCTTTATTTCACAAGCCAAAGAAAGACATAAGGAATTAAAATACACAAGCCAGAGGCAGATTGTAGAATCAAAACTTTAAAATATCTCAACTGATTCATAAAGTGGGCTGGAATGAATAACTGTGATATAATATTAGTGAAATGTGCTATATACCCTTTATATTATTCAATTTATAACAAACTCATGCTTGTATCAAGACACATATTTTTCCAGCCACCCAGCTGTTAAACACCCATCCGACACTAGGCAGGAACTAAAATGCAAGGCCAGGAAAGAGCCCAAAGTACAGAGTTTGGGTCACTGGGGCCAGGTGCAGGTAAGTGCCATGTCCATCTTGTGTTTCCAGTTACAGGGCCCAGTAAACTCCCTCCACCCGAGTTGCTTAAAGCTAATTTTAATGGGATTTCTGTCACTTGCCTCTCAGCAAGGACATAGAAAAGCTATTGCCTCCAGGTAATGTGTCTAGTTCAGAGAGATGATCTTTTGTTCTCTCTGAGAAAGATTCTTCTCTGGGTCTAAAGACCTTGTTCATGTTTTGAGGATCCCATCAGACTTTAAGTGGAAAGAATGAACAAGCTCAATTCTGAAATTCTGGGTCTTGCATGGCCCACCTTACTGCTTCTCTGAATCTGCCTTCATGGCTCACTTTTTTTGAAGCTTTATTTTTAATTATTTATTTTTTTTAGAGGCAGAGAGAGGGAGAGACAGAGAGTGTGTGACAATGGGCGTGCCAGGGCCTCTAGGCACTGCAAAAGAACTCCAGACACATGCACCACCATGTGCATCTGGCTTACATAGGATCTGGAGAATTGAACCTGGGTCCTTAAGCTTCTCTACGCTAAGCCATATTTCCAGCCCCATGGCTCACTTTTATGACACGGTCCACTTCGGAGTCCTGAGTCCTCTCACCCTGTTCTGTACACAGGTCTCTTGCAGTTCATGCATCTGCTCCGTCCATCTGCTCGGCAACAGTCCCTTCAGAATATTCTGTTCTTGAAGCCCGGCTGCTGAAACAGACGTCGCTGGGCTAACAAAACTCATTCCTTCCTAATGCACTGTTGTTCCTGACAACACCAGTTCACCACCAGTAATGTGCTTCCTTCATACCGCCTTTCTGCCTGCCATAGAACCCTTCCCGGAGCTCAGCGAAGCCCAGGTGGCTCCCGACAGTCAGGGCTTCCTTGCACAGCTGGCTCCTCCCAGATCCCTGCTGCAGTCCGCCGGGTCTGGCCCTGGCGAATCCCTTCTCGGTATCACAGCGCCCTCTTGTGCCAGAAATAAAGTCACAGGCTGCAGTTTGGGAACCTTGAGATGAAAGGTTCCACCCTGAAAATGAACATTTTAATAGTCTCCAAACTTGTCATTAAAAGCAACAATTCTAATTGTAGGCAGAGAGTTGTTTGCTTTTAACTAGGAAATTCTACAAAATAAGACTGTTTCTAGTTGCCTAGTTTATAATTTCTCTTTCTCCTCTTAATTCTACCCCTTCTTTTGAAACATGAAAACAACCAAAAGCTCAAACAATAATGACAAGGCTCCATTCCCAAATCCACAGGACAAGAGCCATCTTTGCCTCTTGTCTTGTTAGTATATTCCTTTGTACAGTGAGTGCAGACTCCCCTCCACCTAAGCTGCATTTTACTTTTATCTACAAAAATAAATAATGTGAACATACTCTTTACATTTAAATGGTCATATTTGCCAACACTAGAAAGGCTGGACTAACTAAAAAATAATAGGAAAGTAGGCTAATTTGTTTTATTCTACTAAAGAGAAAGTAAGGGATGAGGCAAATGGAACCAGTTAACAATCTACACTACTGGAAATTGTTTCAGATGATATAGGAAACAATGGGGAAATGATTTTCAAAGCTAATGCCCACTTACAATATATGAGCATAATGGTGTAATTATTACAATAGAGTTCCTCTCCCAAATCATATCAAGGTTCCACTGGGGACTTCCCTGCTATGATGGGATTTCTATTAGTGGTCCCTGGAGCTGAAGTCCTCGGCCTTTTTTATTTTATTTTATTATTTTTTTTTTTTTTGGTAGTACAACTCATTTGATTGATGACATTTAAATATGTGACACTCCCACAAGAATACCCAAATTTTAATGAGTCAAAACCATTTTTTTTCTGTATGCAGATATAAACTACTACAATGATTTATAATGTCTGTAACTGCTAAATGAAGCTCAGTGATGGACAGGTGTGACTATCAGTGGTGTGTAATTCCTGATACTGTCCAGATAATTCCACAGCTTTTTTTTCTCCCACTCCAAGAAACTATGGATTTTAGATGGTTATTTTATTTAGAGTAGAAACTTTGAATCAATTTATTTTTTAATTAAAACATTTTCAAATGGGTATTTACTTCCCATTTGTTGTATGTGCATCATTAAATAATGGGAGGATGGTAAACAGAAAAGGAAGAAATGCTACTTTTATAGGAAACAGAAAGAGGAGGGGAACAAAAGAAGGGTGAAAGGAAAATGAATTTGGAAGTAGGTGTGTGCTGTTGGAGCACCAGTTTGTTTGGCGTCTCTAAGTTAGCCGTTACACTCTGGAAACAATGGAAGCAAGCTGACTTCACCCTTCATGCAGAGCCCCAAGTTGGGATATAGGGTGACAAGATGACAAGATTATGAAGATGAAAAAGCCAGAAAAGGTGTCTTCTTTTTCTGTCTCTTTTCGTGTGTGTGTGTGTGGTAAATTTGCAACCAAAGACACAGTTTAAATGTAGGCCTAACCACCACACACATGCATGGTCATATGTATTGTGGGCACATATGTGGGCAGATTCAAGTGTATATGTGGATGCATGTATGTGACAGCCAGAGTTGAGGTATCTTCCTCAAATTTTCTCACCTATTGTCCAAGACTGAGCCTCTCACTCAACCCAGAATTCTCCAGCTTTGCTAACAAACTAACAGCAAGGCCTAGGGAGTTCCTTGCCTCCAACCTCCCACCGCAGGTCTGTGCCTTCATGCCTGACATTTTTCATAGGTTCTGGGGATCTGAATTCCAGGCCTATGCTTTTGCGTAGCAAGCACTAAGCTATCACATAACCTCTCTTTTCCTTTTCCATATATACATTTTAACACTGGGTCTCACTATGCAGCCCAGACTGACCTCCACTTTATGATCTTCATGCTTCAGTTTCACAAGTGCTGGGATTGTAGGCAATTTTTTTTTGGCAATCAGTCATGTCATTCATATACTTTCCTAAGCCCAACTTTAAAAAAAAGGTAAATTTTCTGTTTAATAAAACTAAATACCTTTAGTAAGTGTAAAGGTGTACATTTTGTTAAAACTCTCCTGAAAAAGTAGGCAAGCTAAATGTAAAGACTTTCATATCACAACTTTTAAGTAGCACATAATACTAATTTATTAAGAATTTTAACATTAGCCAAGGAGAATCTGTCAGAAAACTAAGAAGAAACTGCACACACAAAGCGCTCATTAGTTTCCCAGGTTTTAGGAGCTTTTTCCCTCCCTGTAAGAGGGAATGTTTCAATTTAGAGAAAGTAGCTACATGACTCCCATGCAGCTATACAGTTATGGAGAGTAGGGGATGAGGACAGAAGAGGGCCGCGTCAGCTAGGAACCTGTCACAGAGGTAGTACATCTGCAACCAAAGACACAGTTTAAATGTAGGCCTATCCACCATCAATGTACTTTGGTTAAATCACTAACACTCTACTTCTCCCATATGAGACCTGCTTAGAGATCTACCAATTCAAGTTCCATTTGTTACACACTTGCTTGTGTTTTCAGTGAAAAAAAAAAAAAAAAACCTCCATAGAACTTTTATTTTTAACAAATTCAAGTAAAGGGGCTGCAGAGATTTCTCAGTGGTTAAGGTGCTTGCCTGAACAGCCTAATGATTGGAGTTCAAATCCCCAGTACCCACCTAACACCAGATGTACAAGGTGACTCGTGCATCTGGAGTTAGTTTGCTGTGGCTAGAAGCCCTAGTGTGCCAGTTCTCTCTTTATATCTGCCTCTTTCTCTGTCTATCTCACTCTCACCCCCAAATAAAATTTAAAAACTTTAATAGAAGATAGGTTTTCAAAGAAGGGACAAAATATAGGGAAACATAGGAAGAGGGAAGAGGTTCAGAAATCAAGGCAAAAATTGGAGTGGCTTCGACACAAAGCCAATAGTTCATATAAGCCATAAAATATTGTCTTTATTTTAATAGATTACACCAGATTTCTGCAAATAGTAGCTTCTATACAGCAGCCAACTCTTGCTGGAATCCAGTGTTCTCTAGAGCAGAACACAGCATTTATGTTTGGGAAGCCTGCCCCCTCCTGGATTAGTGAATTATTACATGCCAGGTTTCAAAGTTCTCAGTGTGTGGAAGCACCTATTATTTGAGTTTTGGGGAAAATAAGTAAATAAAACTCTTTGACATGTTTTCCATAAATGTTTGAAGTCTCATTGCATAAATATTTTAGTGTATTGTATATATTTCCATATTATAAACAAAAATACCAAAAAACCCCCAAAGTTAATAGTAATAGTGGTAAATAATGTTATTTCATCCCAGTTCTCTACAGTCTTCTGTGAACCACTGCAACCCTACGCATTCTACAGAAAGACGTAAAGAAGCCGCTCCTCTTCCTGTGCCCCGCCTCCCCTCTCTGTGTAACTTCTTCCTGGTATGCTGAACCACTCCACCTACCCATTAGCTACAGCTGATGTGATGAGAAATAGTCAACTGAGCCAGGTAAGACAGATTCTTTCCACAAGAAATTTGAAATCAGACCCAAAGGAATTATCAGTCCCTGATGGTTACTTGAATGAACATCAATAAACTCAGGAACCTGCCATGGCAGAACTTGGCCATATGCAGGGAGAGGCATGAAGAGGAGACAGAAAAGAGCTCAGTGGTTGCCAAAAAACAAACGAGGCTATTTCCTGACCATGGTCACAATCCCTCCTGTAGTTCCCCTACTGAGATTTGGCTTTTGTAAATGTCATTTTCCCCATGAAAATATGTACATAACCAAGTCACGTGAATAAGAACACATACAAGTGAATCAAATCTAGTGTTGTCATGGGCTAAAATCCAAGTTAATATGGCACATTGAATGTTGACCACAGTTTGTATTGTATTCCATGACAATGAAGCTCTCATAAGGAGAAATTAATGGAAATGACTATAATTATTTTCATGACAGCTAAACCAAGCCAAGAAATTCCAGAGTCAGTTGTGAGGAAGACACATTAGAGATAATAGGACTTGTGGTAGGGTTTATGTAAAGGCCTTGGCTTTAAAGATCAGAGATCAAGTCCTTTCCTCGTTCCTCCCCCATTCTCTGGAACCCCTATCTGCTTGTCCAATACTCCCTTCCCTTATCCTCTGTCTGCATCTCCAAAGAGGAGTAACACAGAGGCTGGAGGCAAATCTTTCCTCACCCTGGGACCAGAAGAATCCAGAGCACAGAGCCTGTGAGGCTGGCCTACGAAGAAGCTGTAGCCCAGCCTGCAGGTGTCCGTCTCCTTGTGTCCCCATCTGCACAGCACAGAGCATCCTCCACGTGGCCAGCAGGCTCAGCTTCTAGGTATGGAGGTGGAGATAAGATGCTTGAGTTACATGCTGGTAAGATGTACAAAAAGAACCTAGCAGGATGTATGGATTCTAAACATGTTAGATGCTTTTCTCTTCTGCCTTTCTCACAGAGAAATGATGCTCTGGATGACTCAGGAAGGGGGTGTAGCACAGGGTGGAGGAAGGATTCAAACAGTGTTTGAAAACAGCTCTACAGGGGTTCCCTACATGGACTGTGTGCTGGCAAGCATGCGAGGTAAAATTAGTAGGCCAGACACTTGTTTCCTGGCTCTTCCCAGTGCCCTGGTCTGGGTTCCCTGCATGGAGAGTGTGGGCAGGCACTGAGGTATGGAGTGAATAGGCCAGACCCCTGTCTCCTGGCTCCTCGCAGCTCCTCCCAGTCCCCCGTCTTGGTAGGACCCATTATGCCTTGCTTGGGGAGGCCTGCTCCTTGAGTGAGCTATGGAATCAGGCCTTTTGCTCTGGTATCCTAACTGGCCACTGGTTACCAACATTCCTGTTCACCTGAGTCAGAGGTTGCACAGGCCAAATGACAAAACCTTGCTTCCTCCTCAATAAAATAGTCACTTTAAAACAGATAGACCACAATGCAAAAAGCTCAATGGAAGTCAGAAAACTGAGGGATCTCTACCAAAGATGCCTTGTCATACAATGGAAGCCTCCAGTGAAATCATAGAGAAATCAACAGAAATTCATTCCCAAAATGAAAACACAACCACCAATGTGACCCTGATTAAAAAAAAAAAAATCACTGAACTGGAAGCAAACCATCACAGAATCAACAGTTTTATCAATGAAATTGAACAGAATTGTCTCCGAGAGCATTCAGCTTTTGACAGTAGGTTTAATGTGATCATAGATTATGTTAGAATGCTCAAAAGAGATATGAATGAATTGAAGGTGAGTCAAGAAATAGATACTGGAGAGGGTAGGATCAAGGCTAACATTAATTTTATACATCTTTCCTCCCTCCCTCTCCCTCCCCCCCCCCTCCTCTCTAACTCTTGTATATTAGTTATCTTTTTCCTCATTGTCTTAGTAGGTACTGACCTGAAACTCCCAGTACCAGCATGGGGCTATCATCCACATTGAGCTTTTGATCAGAGAGACGTACAAGGTTTCCTAAAAGACAGATTTCTGTCAGAATACTTGATGACCCACCAAAGGTTAGTGATAAGACCCTACTGCTGAAGACACCATACGCAGTTGACATGTAAAATGGAATGGCATGGCTTGAAGCTAGAAAAGAGTCAGTACCCAGGCAGTCAGTACATCTAGTGACAGAAGGTGCTACATGGGCAACTAGGAGAAAATGACCAATATCTGTCTAAGTAACTCATGGTCTAACCTACTTAGCAGCAAATAACCTGTTGTGATGCCCACACAAGTGTAATAGTGGCACACAGCCATGGTGGGGAACCAGCTGCTCTTGATTTGGCTAACTGATCCCCTCAATGGTATGGGACCCATAGCTGGAGGTGGGAAACAAGTCAGAACTATATCCAAATATAAGCCCACTCTCCAATATCAAGCTACCATCAATCATGGGCTACAAGAGGGCCTACACCTATTAAACTCTCTATTAAAAAAGTAAGGGTTATATCATTTGTCCTGGTGCTATCTTATTCTCCATTGGAGAATCTGCTTCTCTTTTTCAGATTGATGCAGATCCTAAGGAGAGAGCCACCCCATCATACCTCAAAAGGGCCCTGGCTGAAACTAAGAAAAATTGGCGAAATAAGCAAGGGTGCTGTTTTCCTGGTGAACCGGATACCAGCACAAGGGGGAAGGAAACCAACACAGAGAAAAATCAACTCCTACCAAATCAGAGAGCCAGAGCCTCAGAGGCCCCCAACACCTCATCAGTGAAATCAGACCAAAAATGAACCCAACATGGCTCAGGGAAATTTTGTGGAAGAGGGGGTGGAAAGAATGTCAGAGCCACATGTTGGGTCATGATATGCAGAGACATTTATCTTACCCATAACTGTGGGTTAACTCCACAATGCATGACCCATATACCTCAACAAGAAGGGGCAAAGGGGAGGGGGTAGGTCATGGATGAGCCTAGTAATGCCAAACTGACTGTATTTGCTGAATACAAAACTAATTAATAAAAATTTTTTTTTAAAGAAATAGAAGATCTCAACAACTGGTTCATTAAGCTTAATGAAGACTTGATCAAATGCAAGAATGATCAAATGCATTAAAAACCAAAAAAAGAAAATCAGTACTTGAATTGAAATTGTACCTCAAGAAAGAGATGGACATTATACAAAACAACACAACAGAAAACAAAAATCAAATAGATATTGTAAAAACCTCTCTAGAACCACTCACCAACAGAGTTATTCATGTGGAAGACAGAACCTCTGATCTGAAAGACAAGACAGAAGAACCTGATTGGGAGACCAAAAACCTTGCTAAGTTCAAAAAAATCAAGTGAACAGAATACGAGGGAACTGTGGGATACCCTAAAGTGACCAAATATCTGGATCATGGCTATACCAGAAGGAGAGGAAATCCAGGCCAGAGGTATAGAGAACATGTTCAACAAACTTATTGAAGAAAATTTCTAAATCTCTTAAAGCGGAGGCCCATTCAGATACAAGAAGTCCACAGAACACCAAACAGATAGGACCAAAGAAGAAAATCTTCAAGACATATCATAGTCAGGAATCTCAACAATGAAAATTGTTGCAAAATGAGTGCTAAAAGCAGAAAGAAAGAAACAACTCACAACATAACAAGGCAATTCCATCAGAATTGAGTCAGACTTCTCAATGGAAACCCTGAAAGACAGAAAGGCTTGGAATGGAACACTTCAAAGTCTGAAAAACTATGACTTCCAACCCAAGCTACTCTACCCAGCAAAAGTATCCCTCATAATAGATGGTGAGAGAAAAACTTTCCATGAAAGAAGTCAACTCTATGATTGCATAAACACAAAGCCAAGCCTAAATAGGAAACTTGAGGGAATACTCCACACAGAACAGTCAAACAACCCATCTCAAGAGTCAACAAGATCACAATAACCAAAATACACCAGGCTCAAAATAGTGTAAAGCACAAGAAAGCACCAAACTCCCACAAAACACCTTACCATGGCAGGGATTAATTCAAACCTTACATATTTAACCTTAAATATTAATGGACTTACCTCACACATCAAAAGACACAGGTTTTATCAGGGTGGATCAAATAACTAAACCCTTCCATCTGCTTTCTTCAAGAAACCCATGTTACCACAAAAGATAAAAACCTCCTCTGGGTGAAAGGTTGGAAGATAATATTCCAAGCAAATGGAAATAAAAACATGTGGGTGTTACTATGTTAATATCTGATGAAATAGACTTCAAACCAAAAGTAATCAAGAAGGACAGAAAAGGCTACTTCTTACATATCAAGGGAATGATCCAACATGAGCACATCACAATCATAAATATATATGCACCAAACACAGGGACACCACAGTTTATAAAACAAAATCTACTTGACAATAAAACAGAAATAAACACCAACAGCATCATAGTCAGAGACTTCAGTACTTCACTATCATTGATAAATAGATCATCCAATCAGAAAATCAGCAGGGAAATAATAGAGCTCAACAACATCATAGATCAACTAGCTTTAAGGTGTATCTATAGAACTTTACATCCCAACTCCACAGAATACACATTCTTCTCAACAGCCCATGCAATCTTCTCAAAAATTGACCAGATGTTAGGCCATAAAACATGCCTCCATAAAGTGAGGAAAATTGAAGTAAATTCCTGCATCATGTCAGATCACAACATTTTAAAGCTAGAAATTAATGACAAAACACACATCATGAACTCCAGAAGGTCCTGGAGACTAAACAACACACTTTTAAACAGTGAGTGGGTCATGGAAGAAATCAAAAAGAAAAGTTGAATTCTTAGAACTGAATGATAATGAAAACACAACCTACAAAAACATATGTGGCACAATGAAGACTGTCCTAAGGGGAAAATTCATAGCCCTAAATGCTTTAATTACAAAGACAGAGAGATCCCAAATTACTAACCTGACTGTCCACCTAAAAGCACTGGAAAAACAAGGAGAATCCAACCCAAAGAGCTCCAGATGGGAAGAAATAATCAAGATTAAAGCAGAAATTAACAAATTGGAAACTAAGGAAACATTTTTATAAACTAATGAAATGAAGAGTTGGTTCTTCAAAAAAAATGTGCAAGATGGACAAACCCCAGGCCAATTTGATCAAAAAGAGAGAGAGAAGTCTCAAATTAACAAGATCAGAAATGAAAAAGGAGAGATCACAACATCAATGAAATTGGAAGAATCATCAGGGCATACTTCCAAAATCTTTACCCCACAAAATTGAATAATCTGTTAGAAATGGATGAATTCCTAGACACATACTACCTACCAAATTGAACTCAGAGCATATTAATCTCCTAAACAAACCCATCACATCCATCAAGATTGAAAGGTAATACAAAACCTCCCCCAAAGAAAAGTCCAGGATCAGATGGCTTCTCAGCTGAATTCTATCAAACCTTCAAAGAACTGAAACCAATTTTTCTCAAACTATTCCACATAATCAGAGACCAGGGAATCCTCCTTGACTCCTTTTATGAAGCTAGCATCACTCTAATATCAAAATCAGACAGAGATGCAACAAGAAAAGAAAACTATAGGCCTATATCCATAATGAAATTAGATGCAAAGATCCTGAACACAATCCTTGCAAACCAAATTCAACAACACATCAAAAGCATTATTCATCTTGATCAAGTAGGCTTCATCCCAGGGATGCAGGGATACATACATGGATCAGAAATCATTCAAAGTAATACATGACATAAATAAACTTAACCATAAGAACCACATGATCATCTCAATTGATGCAGAGAAGGCCCTTAGACAAAATACAACACTACTTTATGTTCAAAACACTGGAAAGAATAGGCATGGAGGGTTTATATCTCAACAACATAAAGGCTATTTATAAAGCTCCAAAAGCCCAAATAATACTTAATGGAAAAAAATTCATGGAGTTCCCACTGAGACTGGAAACAGACAGGGGAGCCCACTCTCACCACTGCTCTTCAAGATAGTACTAGAAGTACTAGCTCAAGCAATAAGACAGGAGAAAGAAATAACAGGAATTCCAATTAGAAAGGAAGGAGTCAAGTTAGCCCTATTTGCAGATGACATGATCCTATATATGAGTGACCTGAAAGTCTCCATCTCAAGACTTCTAAAGGTTATTAATTCCTTCAGCAAAGTGGCAGGGTATAAAATCAATGCACAAAAATCAGTAACTTTTCTATTTGCAAAGGACAAATACACAGAGAAAGAAATCAGTGAGGCTATCTCATTTTCAATAACAAAGAAAAACAAAAAATAAAACCTTGTAATAACACTAACCAAGGATGTAAAAGACCTATATGATGAAAAACATTTAAAAAATCAGAAGAAAGAAATCAAGAAGGATTTGAGAAAATGGAAAGGCCACCTATGCTCCTGAATAGGTAGAATTAATATTGTGAAAATGGCAATTCTACCAAAAGCCATAAATAGATGTAACACATTACCAATAAAATTACCAGCATTATTATTCACAGAGATTGAAAAAATTATCTCAAAATTCATATGGAATGGACCAAGACCTCAGATATCCAAACATATCCTCAGGGGGGAGGAAAAAACCCACCTCTGGTATTATCACCATACCAAATCTAAATCTATATTACAAAGCCATCATGACAAAAACAGCCTAGTACTGGAATAAAAACAGAAACCTAGACCAACAGAACAAAATTGAAGACCCATTGCTTAGGTCAAGTAACTACAGATACTTGATCTTTGACAAAGATGCCAATAATGTAAACTGGAGAAAAGACAGCATCTTCAACAAATGGTGTTGGACAAATTGGATGACCAGATGTAGAAAAATTAAATTAAACACACTCATTTCTCCTTACACAAAAGTCAACTCCAAAATGGATTAAAGATCTCAATATAAGACCTGAAACTCTTCAACTACTGGAAGAAAAAATAGGAGGCACTATCCATGATACAGGACTGGGAAAAGACTTCCTGAATATAACCACAGTATCCCAGGAAATTAAACATGCACTCAACCAAAGGGATCTCATGAAGCTAAAAAGCTTTGAACATAAAACATACCATAAGAAGAGCCAATAGATTACCGACTGAATGGGAGAAAATCTTCACCATCTATACCACTGACAGCAACCTATTATCTAGAATCTACAAAGAGTTAATAAAACTAAACAATAAAAAAATCAAACAACCCACTCCAAAAGTGGGGCAGATAGGAAATTCTCAGAGGAAGAATTACAAATGGCTAATACTCACTTAAGAAAATGTTCAACACCCCTAACTATTAGAGAAATGCAAATTAAAACAACTATGAGATGTCCCATCCCGTGGGACCTAGTTATTCATGGGGGTGAGGAGGACCCTAACCTGAAATAAGATGGGAGAGAGAGAGGAAGAGACTCAAGCAAATGTACACTTGTCAAGAGTCCAATTTTATTGAGCCACAGTGGCCTTTTTAAGGGTTAGGATAAGGGTTAGGGTTTTAGGTGGGGGGGGGGCTGGAGGAGGCAGGTGGTGGAAAGTTACAGAATCTTCTTGGCCTTTGCCCTAGGACAGTTTGCGGTTATTCCGAGAATTCACGGTACAGTTCTCACGTCTCTGCAGTTGCCAGGCAAGGTGTTAATTAGTTAGGTGTGGCGGGGTGGGGGGATGGAATCAGTTAGGTGTGGCAGGGTGGGGGGATGAGGAAAGGTCAGAAGTTGCTCAGGGCAGAAGTTGCTCAGGGCTTGTCTCTAACATCTCCCCCTCTTCTGTATACAAGGACTAGGATAGGGAGGTTACCGTGACCCCTTGATGATGTCCCAAAGAAGGGTTTGTTTTGGTGGCTGATTATTTTTGTTTAAGAGTAAAAATGGATCCAGAGGAGCAACCTGACAGCAACCTGACATCAGAGAGGCGAGCGTTCCCCAGAGTAGGTTGAGCGCTGTTACTCATAGGTCATTGATTTCGATAAAGTCATTTGGATTGACCTTAGAACAAGGGGCACAAACAGGGTCTGAGCCTGTTAGAAGGGCAGTGCTGGACCCTTACCAGTCATTGGATTGGTCTCCTCTCGGCAAGGTCGTCCTGTCTTAGGCGGGTCGAGACTTAGCCGCCCGTTCCGTCGCTGACTTACCAGACCACTCACTTTGTGGAGATGTAACGCATTTTTGCTCTCAACAAGACCGTCAAAGCCCCATAAGGATCCTGGAGGAAATATGTTTGGTAGCCAATTAGTATGAGGGGTCGCGGTGACCTGAGTTATTATTCAGAGGGGCGGGACCAAAATTTCCACCCCAGGGTGGATCTTTGCAGGGAGGTAAAGTCTAAGGGTCGAGATGGGGGGTTGTCTTGTTCTTTTGGCGGGTCAGTGGCAGATGTTTCTTCTGTGGTGAGGCGATGGTAATGGACTTCCACTGGCTTGATTGTAGAATCTACCTGACTCTTAACAAAACTTGTTAATGGTTTAAAGGCCCAGGAGCCAAAAGAGAGAAGTAAAAGGAAACCTACAAAAGGTCCTAGCAGACTGGGAAGCAGAGTGGTTAGCCATGGAGATGTGGAAAACCAATTTTTATACCAAGATTCTTGTTGTTCTCGAGTCCTTTTTCTATCCTCTAGATTTCTTTTAACTTTATCAAGGCTATTTTGTACTAGCCCAGTCTTATCTGAGTAGAAACAGCATTCTTCTTTGAAGGCTACACAGAGTCCCCCTTCTTTAAGGAAGACTAGATCTAATCCTCTCCGATTATGAAGAACTACCTCAGAAAGGGAAGCTAATGAATCCTTAAGATCTTGTATTCCCTCCTATATGAGACTGAGATCTCTATCCACTAAGGCACTGAGATGTGAAAAATGTTGTTGGGAGGTAACCATTGAGGCAATACCTGTCCTGGCCCCTGCAGCACTAAGCCCCAGGAGCACAGTCAGGGTAATAGCAGTTAAAGGCTCTCTTTTTTGTCTGATGGAGATACCCTGATCCAGAGTGGATAAAAATTCTTCTGGATTATGGACAAGGAATCACAGTAGCACAATAACTACAATGCAGTAATCTTTATTATTAATAAAATCCTTATTGACTATAAAAGGAGTCAGACCCGAGGAGCAAGCAAAGTAGGTGTTATTAGGGGCTTTAGTATAGGTGGAAGCTTCATTGACAATAGCAGTCTGATTACAGACCAATATGGGTGAATGGGGGGGCAACATTTTAGGGCCAACAAGACAGAGTCCAATACCTGAAATGGAACTAAGAGTAAGGCCTCCATCTGGGGCCGCATGCCAGGATAGGCCATCTGTATCATTGGTGAATATAGGGGCCATAAGCATGGCAACACCCTCATAAAAGGGAGGTGTAGGAGAAAAGCAGATCCAACATTCTTGATAATCAAGATTGCTAGTATTATGAATAGCTTCTAGGAAGGTGTTTACTAAAGAAACAATGAGATCAGCCGAGCTTGGGGGTCCCTCAGGGATGGTGGGTTGGAACAAGGTATATTTTTGAGATAACTGAGTAACAATAGGGGGTGTGGTAGACCTTGAGATAACAGTTAATTTGGGTCTGGCTGGTTTGAGTAAGACAGGGTTTGGTCCCATGGCTGCAGAATTTTTATTGGGAATAGCTTTGAGTAATTTGATTTTAAACGTGAGCCCAAAATCTTTTCTTTCTCTATAGATTCGGAGTCCCCATTCAAATCCTTGGCCGGTTCAATCGTGTTGTCTGGCTCGGGAATTGAATTGGATTAATAGGGGACTACACCAGCCACCTGTAGGGGACTGGTTGGGATCACAGAGTCTTACTAAGTCCTGAGGGGAGTGGTTGGGTGTTGCTTTAGGGTGTACCCATTTTCTTTTTACCGAGATATAATCCCAGGAGGAGGAGGGCTTCCAATAGGTGTCCCCAGTAGTTTTGCAACCCCAGGAGGCACAAAAATAATCACCAGCCCATCCACACTTGTAATTAAGGGACTTATCTCGGTGGGCTCCTGGGCAGACATAAACACCTTCTGCTGCACCATGAAGGTGGCTTCTTTTGCCAGTGTTCCTGCAGCTGGGGGAATCAAGGCTGCGTCTGGCCAATTCAGGTGCCTTGTTGTTGGGCTGAGGCCATAGTTCCTCTGCCGTGCCCCAATCAGGGTGTGCTCCAAGGGCAAGGGCGCAGATATCCACTTCTAGATCCAGCCATTGGGGCTGGGATCCGACCGAAGAGCTAGAGTTAACAATATCTCCGGCCTGGTTTTCAATGATCCAAGTGTAGTTATAAATTTGATAATGGGAAGGGGCACTTACCACCAGCAGGGTTACAAGTAGAAATGAGAGAATGGCAAGGCCGAGCATCCTTCTGTAATTAAGCACAATTAAAATCTTTCTCAGGGGTTTCCCTGGGAGAATTAATCAATTTTATTAGTCTCTCTGGGAGCCATCTAGTATTTTGTTCTTTAGAATCATATATGCAAGCATGTCCTTTCCCCCAGATTAACACAGGATCTGGGCCGGACCATTTGTGAGTTAATGGATCCTTCCATAATGCTTGAGCATAATTATTTGATGTAGAAGGATGCCAAAATCTATCAGCCACAGATTTACCATCTTTATCAAGGGTCAGGAAGTTTAAAATAAACAAAGCATGGTTTAATAATGTTTTGGGATTTGCTGCCTTGGAGTATAATATTCCTCCTGAGTGTTGTAGCTTGGAGAGCATATTTTTAAGAGTTTGATGTGCTCTTTCTACTATACCTTGTCCCTGTGGATTATAGGGAATACCAGTAAGATGTTTTATTTTTAATTGAGCACAGAATTGTTTAAAGCTAGTGCTGGTATACCCAGGGCCATTGTCTGTTTTGATAACTTTTGGCAATGGCATAAAGGCAGAGCAAGCAAATATATGATTAATAACATTTTTAGTAGCTTCCCCCATCTGAAGGGAAGCACAAATAAATCCACTAAAGGTATCTGTTGCAGTCTGGGTCGCATTGCTGGTAGAAATCACCCAACCAAGAGCAGCTTCTGGGAAAAAGAGTTTTATTTTGGCTTACAGGCTCAACGGGAAGCTCCACGATGGCAGGGGAAAACGATGGCATGAGCAGAGGGTGGACATCACCCCCTGCCCAACATAAGATGGACCACAGCAACAGGAGGGTGTGCCAAACACTGGCATGGGGAAACTGGCTATAAAGCCCATAAGCCCACCCCCAACAATACACTCCCTCCAGAAGGCATTAATTCCCAATCTCCATCAGCTGGGAACCTAGCATTCAGAACACCTAAGTTTATGGGGGACACCTGAATCAAACCACCACATTCCGCCCCGGCCCCCATAAACTGATATCCATACATGATGTAAAATACAATACATTCAGTCTGACTTTTAGAGTCCCCATAGTTTTTATCAATCCCAATGATGTTCATACATTCCCATAGTTCAAGATCTTTTAACTGAGCCATAATACCAAAATATAACCTCAAAAAACCCAGAATGGCACAGAATAAATATTCACACTGCAATAGATGGCATTGGGCATAGCAAAGAAACATTCAACCAATACAACATTTAAAACAACCAGGGCAAACATCAAACTCTGTAGCTTCAAGTCCAGCAACTCAAACCAGTGACAAATCTTCAAGTCTGATAATTCTAACCAGCAACAAGTCTCTGGCATTCCAATTCCGCCCCTCCAGCTAGGCTCCTCACAGTCCTGGAAAACTTCATCGGGGCCGGCAGCTCCTCGGCAGCCATCTCATGGTCCCGGCATCTCCACTGGGTCTCCACTGCAAGCCACGGTTCATCCTCATGGCCCCATGGGGTCTCTATGCAGGCAAAAAGCAAACCTGCTTCACACTGCCCATGGCCATTTCCAAAACACAAGACCGTGTTGCAAACTCAATGACCCTCTTTCCAGCATTTCTTATACTCCACAATACCAGGTAGGGTGCCAATTTGTTAATCCAGGGGGGATTAAAGCAGACTTTGAAGAACAGGACACTCCTTGAGCACTCAGACCCCTTCAAAAGAGTTGACATTCTTCTTGTTGCCCCAAAGCAGGTCAGCTAGCCCAGTCTCAAAGGTTGTAATCTCTCAGTTGCAGCTGAACGGGCAGCAGTTCACCCAAAGATTTTCCTTTCTGTGCCATATCCCTCTGCACACACCAGTTCATTTCTATGCAAAGCAACCCTGCACAACTTCTCAGAACATGGGCACAAGAGCAAGCTTCTCACACAAACTGCTAGCCCAGTCCAGGCACAGCTCTTTCTCACCCTCATAAGCCAAACCTCACAGTCCATAGTTCTTACTGCATTCAGGTCTTAGAGCTCAGACCAGAATAGTCCATTAAGCTGTACTTACAGCACTGCAAGGCATCTCTTAGGCCAAGGTTTCAACTCCTTCCACTTTCCTCTTGAAAATCAGCTACAAAAGGCTGAAGCCACATAGTCAGGTGTCTAGCAGCAATCCCACTCCTTGGTACCACTTTACTGTTGCAGTCTGGGTCGCATTGCTGGTAGAAATCACCCAACCAAGAGCAGCTTCTGGGAAAAAGAGTTTTATTTTGGCTTACAGGCTCAAGGGGAAGCTCCACGATGGCAGGGGAAAACGATGGCATGAGCAGAGGGTGGACATCACCCCCTGCCCAACATAAGATGGACCACAGCAACAGGAGGGTGTGCCAAACACTGGCATGGGGAAACTGGCTATAAAGCCCATAAGCCCACCCCCAACAATACACTCCCTCCAGAAGGCATTAATTCCCAAATCTCCATCAGCTGGGAACCTAGCATTCAGAACACCTAAGTTTATGGGGGACACCTGAATCAAACCACCACAGTATCTATAGACACATGGATATATTTTAATTTGCCAAAGGGAGAATGATGGGTGACATCCATTTGCCATAATTCCCCTGGTGTAAGACCACGAGGATTAACTCCCAAGTGTGGCTCAGGCAAAAATGTTATACAGCCCTGGCACTGGCGGACTATCTGTCAGGCCTGTTCTTGGGTGATAGAAAACATCTGTCGGAGAGTTTGGGCATTAAGATGGTGTAACTGATGTGTCTCTTGTGCCTGAGATATGGGGTCAGGTGGGGTGACCATGCCAGTTAGGACAACAGAACTATTTTGAGTTGCCTGATCCACAAGGTTATTTCCTTTACTTAAGGGTCCAGGAAGACCAGAATGTGCTCGAATATGTCCTACAAAGAAGGAGTGAGTTCTGGCCAGGATTAGTTGTTGAAGTTTAGCAAAAAGAGGGGAAGCATTGGTAGAGGGACGGATGTAAGGGACCGTGTCGAACAAAGGGACTGAGCTGGCTACATAGGCGCTGTCAGTATAAAGGTTAAATGGGTGATTGGAGAGAGTCTCAAAGACCTGTATAACAGCAACCAATTCCACAAGCTGTGCCAAAGAAAGTTTAGTTTGGACTTTGGAGATTTTTCCATTGATGTTAAAGGCTGCAATTCCAGATGAAGAACCATCAGTAAAAACTAACATGGCTCCAGGAATGGGAGAGCTTTTAGTCTGTTTTGGGAAAACAATGGACTGTCTATAAAGGAATTGAATTAGTCTGTCTGAAGGATAATGATTATCTATTTTGCCTTGGAAGGAAACACAATCAACAGCCCATTTATCAGAGGACTGTACTAGCCATTGAACCTGGGAGGCGCTATAAGGCACACTAATGGTGTCTGGGTCTTTTCCAAAAAGTTTAAGGGAACTTTCTCTCCCAAGTTTTAAAACCTGGGCAACCAGGGATGGGTAGGTGGGCAGAATTTGGGGGGGGGGGAGGTAGCAGGTAAATGGATCCAATATAAAGGCTTAGTTTGCCATAAAAGACCAGTGGGTGTAAAAGTTGTAGGGAGAATAAGTAACCATAACGGGGAGGTGGGAGAGAAATATCCAATCTTGTGCCTGAATGGCCTTTTTAACAATTTGTAAGGAATTTTTAGCCTCTGTAGTAAGCTCTCGAGCAGAGGAGGGTCAGAATGCCCTCGCAAAATATCAAACAAGGGTTTAAGTTCTCCAGTAGTTAATTTTAAATAAGGTCATAACCAATTAATGTCTCCCAAGAGCCGTTGGAAATTGTTAAGTGTTTTTAAAGAATCTTTTCTTAACTGGATTTTTTGAGATAGGATTTTATTGGAGTGTAATTCAAATCCAAGGAAAAGGTGGGAAGGATGGATTTGAACCTTCTCTGGGGCTATTTGTAGTCCGAATTTTTGGAGTATAAGGATTAATTCTTGTCCCACCTCATATAATTTTGTTGTCTCTGGTCCTGCTAATAAAATATCATCCATGTAATGAATGATATATAAATTAGGATATTTAAGCCGAAAGGGATCTATTGCTTGGGCGACAAATTTTTGACAGAGGGTAGGGCTATTGGCCATCCCCTGTGGCAAAACTTTCCATTGGAAGTGGGGGGGGGGATATGGACCGATACAATTAACAATAGGGAGGCTGAAAGCAAAACATTTGCAATCCTCTGGGTGGAGGGGAATGCAAAAGAAGCAATCTTTAAGATCTATGACTAATTTAGTATAGCCCTTAGGAATGGCTACTGGTGATGGGAGGCCAGGCTGAAGGGCCCCCATTGGAACCATGGTCTTAGTGGAGGGTAAAGTTGGGGAAGATTCGAAGGGTCAGAAGTATGAGAGTCAGAAACATCAACGAGAGAAAAGGAGTCTGAAGCTCAAGCGGGGGGACGCGAAGGGCAGCGGGAGCCAGGCTGTGAAGACGAGAGACAATGTTCGGCCACCGAGAGAAGGTGGCGTTTACCAGAGTCATTATTCGCTTCCTCAACAATGTCTCGAATTAAGCCCCAGAAAGAGAAAATAGTTGGGGATAGTGCGTCATTGCCTTCTTCAGTGAGTTTCTGATTTAATTTTCTACCTACTCTTTGCCACTTTTTGGGATGAATATTAGGTCCATCAATCATCAACCATGGACATGTCTTGTCAACAAAAATAAAAAACTGTATAAGATCCTTTTTCTCTACCCGTATTCCTCGCTCTCTGAGAGAGGCTTTTAAATCCTTTATGAAAGAAGCCTCTTTAGACAATGAATGGCCCATCTCGATGGGATGGAATGAAGAGGGTAAACTTACCAGGTCTTGCCGTCTTCTTGGGCAGAGAAGCGGTGACCATTGAAGAACACTCCGGAGATCGTGTGCTGGGGGGGTCTCCATCCGGCAGGAGTCCGTGCCTCGAGCCCCACGTTGTGCACCATGTGTCCCGTCCCGCGGGACCTAGTTATTCATGGGGTCGAGGAGGACCCTAACCTGAAATAAGATGGGCGAGAGAGAGGAAGAGACTCAAGCAAATGTACACTTGTCAAGAGTCCAATTTTATTGAGCCACAGAGGCCTTTTTAATGGCTAGGGTTAGGGTTAGGGTTTTGGGTGAGGGGGGAGCTGGAGGAGGCAGGTGGTGGAAAGTTACAGAATCTTCTTGGCCTTTGCCCTAGGACAGTTTGCGGTTATTCCGAGAATTCATGGTACAGTTCTCACGTCTCTGCAGTTGCCAGGCAGGGTGTTAATTAGTTAGGTGTGGCGGGGTGGGGGGATGGAATCAGTTAGGTGTGGCAGGGTGGGGGGATGAGGAAAGGTCAGAAGTTGCTCAGGGCAGAAGTTGCTCAGGGCTTGTCTCTCACAATGAGATTACACCTAACCCTAGTAAGGATAGCAAACATTAAAAAATCAAATGAAAACAAATGTTGATGAGGATGTGGAGAAGAAGGAACATTCATTCACTGTTGGTGGGAATGTAAGCTGGCAAAACCACTATGGAAATCAATATGGAGACTCCTGACAAGGATGAGTATAGAGTTACCAACAGACCCTGTTATTCCCTTACTGGGAATTTACCCTAAACCCTCTACATCTCAATTCAGAGATATTTGCTCAACCATGTTTATAGCTGCTCAATTCATAATAGCTAAGAACTGGAATCAATTCCAATGCCCATCATTGGATGAATGTATAACCAAGATATGGTATATCTACATGATGGAATTCTACTCAGCAATAAGAAAAAATGACACAGTGAAATTTGTAGAGATATGGTTGAACTTGGAACAGATCATTCTAAGCAAACTCACACAAACACAGAAAAACAATCATTGCACGGTCTCACTCATCTGCAGTTCCTAACCTGGGTCAGCCCGAGTTGCTGCAATACCTGAACAGCATCTCGAGGCCTGGACAACAGTGAGGGAGGGCTTCCAGGGAAGGGAAGGGTGGGAGGGAAACACAAAACTGAACAATTGAACTGGTACCATAGAATCCTATATCCTAGAAGTTAGACTAAAAGGTGGGACCCTCAAAAGACCCTTTGGGCAGCACCTGAATCAAAGGGCTCTGGAGAGGGTGAGATGAAGCCTAACCTTAAATTTCTCCCTCCTGTTTCTCTTTCTTCTCTGTCTTTTTCTTTTTTATTTTCCCTTTGCACTGGCCTATAAATCCCTGTCCCAGGATGACCTACTAGATCTCCCAAAACAAGCAAGACAGACTTCTGTCAGAGCACTTGATTACCCACCAGAGGTTAATTGAAAGACCCTATTGTTGATGACACCATGCACTGTCTGCACAGACCATGAAGAGACCTGTCTAGAATACAAAAGAGAGCCAGTCCCCAGACAATTAGTCCACCTAGTGCTGGAAGGTGCTACATGAACTACTGAGGGAAAGTGGCTAACATCTGTCCTAGTAACTCAAAGTCTAAGCAACTCAGAAGCAAACAACCTCTTGTGATGCTCACACAAGTGCAATAGTGGCACAAAGCCATAGTGGGTAACCAACTGCTCTTGGATTGGCTAACATTTCCACTCAGTAGAAAGGAAACTGTATCTGGAACTGGGAAACAAGTCAGAATCATATGCAGATAGATTCTGCTTTCCATTGTCAAGCTCCCACTAATCTTGAGCTACACCCTGTAAATTCTCTCTAAATTAAAAATGGTTATCCCATTTAACAGGGGCTGACTTCATTCACCATTGGAGAATCTGCTTCTATTTTTCAGAGGGAGCTGGACCTGAGGAGATAAACAACCCAGTGCACTTCACCCCAGCCCCAGGTGAAACCACAGAGGAATTGGGGAAATGAGCAAGAGTGCTGCTTTGTTAGTGAATCTGATAAAAGCACAAGGGTGAAGGAGGCAGACTCTGAGGACACTCAACACCTTCCATACTAGAGATCCAGATGCCCCTAAGTGCCCATCACTGAAATAGACTTAAAATACACCCACCATGGCTCAGGGAATTTTGCAGAAGAGGGGGCGGAAAGATTGTTAGAGCCACAAGTTGGGACATTTTGCACAGAGACACTGCCTCTCACCCATAACTGACTGCTGCCCCCATAATGCATGACCCACAATCCCCATGGGGTTGACCTGCATTCCCAATGAGGAAAGTCTCTTCAGAAAAAGGGCAGCGAGGAAGGAAAGGATGGTACCAACATGTGTTGTTTGCATACCAAAAATGTCCATATCTAATAAAAACAAACTTAAAACAACCACTCTACATGCACAACTCTGAAGCGTGTGCCAGCTCCAAGATAACAGCCATCCCCTCGCCTACAGTTTTATTCCTGCTCTCACCCCATCCCTTTCTGCCTAGACTCCTCTTAGTACTTATTTTAACCTAAAATTATCTTTAAAATTCCCAGAAGATATAATGTTTCAGTGTAGAAATTATATTATGCAAAGATGGAAAATCTGAGGAACAAATATTTTGCACAATTGCCTCATATTGTACAGCTAAGAAAATGAGATGGCATAATGAAAATTAATGTCCAAAATTATGATTATAATTAATATTGATAATAGGTAAGATAAGTACATTCATTTTTTTAATTTAATTTGTTAGTTTCCTTTTCAGCATATACAGGCAGTTTGGTACCATTGTTTAGGCTCATCGATGATCTACCCCCTCCCATTGGACCCTCCTTGTTGATGTAAATGGGTCGTGCATTGTGGAGTTAGCCCCCAGTTATTGGTATGATAAATGTCTCTGCAAATCATGACCCAACATGTGACTCTGACATTCTTTCCACCCCCTCTTCCGCAAAATTTCCCTGAGCCATGTTGGGTTCATTTTTGGTCTGCTTCGGTGCTGAGGTGTTGGGGGCCTCTGAGGCTCTGGCTCTCTGATTTGGTAGGAGTTGATTTTTCTCTGCGTTGGTCTCCTTCCCCTTTGTGCTGGTATCCTGTTCACAGGAAAACATCACACTTGCTTGTTTTGCCAATTGTCCTTAGTTTCCGTTGGGCCCCTTTTGAGGTATGTTGGGGCAGCTCTCTCCTTAGGATCTGCATCTATCTGAAAAAGAGAAGCAGATTCTCCAACGGAGTGTAAGTTAGCACCTGGAAAATTGAGATAACACTGACTTTTTTGATAGACAGTTTGATAGGTGTAGGCCCTTTTGTATCCCATGATTGATGGTAGCTTGATATTGTAGAGTGGGCTTCTGTTTGGGTATGGTTCTGACTTGTTTCCCAGCTCCAGCTGTGGGTCTAGTACCACTGAGTGGATCAGTTAGCCAAATCAAGAGCAGTTGGTTCCTCACCATGGCTGTGTGCCACTATTGCACTTGTGTGGGCATCACATCAGGTTATTTGTTGCTAATTAGGTTAGACAACGAGTTGTTTGGGCAGATATTGGTCATTTCCCCCAGTCTCCCATGTAGCAACTTCTGGCACTAGACATACTGACTGTCTGGGGAATGACTCTCTCCTGGCTTCCAGCCATGCCATTCCATTTTACGTGTCAGCTGTGTATGGAGTCTTCAGCAATAGGGTCTTACCACTGGCCTTTGGTGGGTCATCAAGTACTCTGACAGAAGGCTGTCATTGTTTTGGGAAACCTTGTAGGTTTCTATGATCAAAAGCTCATTGTGGATGGTAGCCCTACGCTGGAAGTGGGGGTTACAGGTCAGTGTCCACTAAGAAATTGAGGGAAAACAAGTAATATACAAGAGTTAGAAAGGAGAGAGATAGAGGGGAGAAGGGGAGAGGGAGGGAGGGAAGATGTAGAAGATTTAGATTAGTCTTGATCCTACCCTCTCCAGTGTCTTGTGGTTCAGGTGTTTCCTATAAGGGTCTAGTGAAGGTTCAGCCATTTGGTCTGTCTTTTAGGAAGTAGAATTTTATAGTACCATTGCCATTTGGGTCCAGATTACTGTTTTCCACCCTTCGATGCCCTCCCCGCCCTCCTATCCATCCTATTGTCTAGTCCATGAGGTGCTTGCTGGGTATGTAAGGTATCTTGGGTAGATTCAGGTTAGGTGTTGTAGATGAGTGAGACTATATGCCGATTTTTTTTCTGTGATTGGGTAAGTTTGCTGAGAATGATCTGTTCATGGTTCAAACATTTTTTCTCAAATTTCACTGTGTCATTTTTTTCTTACTGCTGTGTAGAATTCCATTGTGTAGATATACCACATCTTTGTTATCCATTCTTCTAATGATGGACATCTGGGTTGATTCCAGCTTTTAGCTATTATGAATTGAGCTGCTACAAACATGGTTGAGGAAATCTCTCTAGCCTGTGGTTTGAAGGTTTTAGGGTAGATGCCCAGTAAAGGTATAACTGGGTCTGTTGGTATTTCTATAGCTTTTTCAGGAGTCTCCATATTGCTTTCCAAAGTGGTTGTACCATCCTGCATTCCCACCA